>NW_023458558.1:70531336-70532732 GCF_013731165.1 Rhagoletis pomonella
TGTCGTGTCGTGTGTTGAATTGCAGCAGCCGTAGGGGTAAAGCCCCCAAATGCATTTTTTTTGTTTCCCCGCCATGACGCCTTGGCCAGAAAGTGGGTAGAGTTCTGCCGGCAGGAGAAGCCATAAAATATGCATGAAGCACTTTACGGACCACTTTTAAACACGACATGTTAAGTTGAAAACGTTGAAATACCACAAGTTACAAATTAAAATCGGAGGTAAGCAAGCATCGACCACTTTCTGCAGGAAAACATGCGCTGCGACAAGATATTATCACTTTTTCGGCACTTGCAATACAAACACAAAAATTCTAAATAGTTAATTAATAAGACCTATTCTTTTGAACACATTTCAAGAGTGGTTGTATATTTTTTGTTAACGTAGTGCTTAATTTGCTATATTCAAAGATGGTTTGAGAAATAGGTGAATCGAGAAGAAAACACGTTTTCTCACTGCAAATTCACAACTGTCAACTCATTGTTCTTCGCCATATTCTTTGTTTACCCGTTGCCACAAATGTCATTCTGCGGGAATGCGCAATCTTGTATTCTATCGTTCTTGATGAAAACCAGCAATAAATATTTATTTATTTATTTATTTATTTGTTCCAGTCTTACGACCTAATAATACAACTATGATATTCGTACATATGTATATGAATTTTAATGTTCTTACTGTAAATTATGTATACAATAACTATATATATTACTAGCCAATGCCCGCTTACCTCGCGGCGCCTAATAAGAGCTTTTGCGTTGGCCAATGCAAAAGAGCGTTTAAAAACAAAATTAGTCTGTAAAGTCAAAATTTTTTATTTAAGTTGAAACCACTAAGGCACAGTATCTGCCTCACATATAGGCCAATAATAGTAACGCTGTGATACCATATGGAATACCAATCCCTTTCGGTGTCATGAGCTTTACCGATGGTCTTATTTCCACCTGTGAGATCTCTGCCAGGCATGCGTAATCTTTTTGTGTGATCTTGCAACTACACCATTGGTGCGATGCGTATGCCAATAAAAGTTCTTATAGGGAAACTCAAGAGCACAGAAGTGCGTTTTCTGTTATAGGAGGGCCAAGAATCCTCGCTGTCCCGCAGGATGAAAAGTTTTCCGGTACATTGCTAAATGAGTCGTGTGATCTCTTAAGTATCTTTCAAATGAAGCAATTGATATACCTACGGTGATCTTTCCTTATTAATTCACCACTTTTACAATTCGTGGTAAAATTTATGAACTGATTTCTGGGTAGATGCAAGACCGCATGATCGTGCATGAGGACGTCAGAAAAACTTAACCCCATCCTTCATTTAGACATCTGAAAACTAAATTCGTATAACTAAACATAGTGCCAAAGCAGACCAACCACACGGGGTTTCTATACATTTCGTCTGC
>NW_023458558.1:70532832-70538317 GCF_013731165.1 Rhagoletis pomonella
AAAAAAAAATTAATAAAGGAATAAATTGGAAGAAAAAAAATTAAAAGGGATAAGTTAGACAATATAAAGTAATATTAAATTATAATTACCTAAGTATAAGCCAAATAACGTTTTAAATACATCCGAACCTAAATGGGAGCGCTGAGCGCCTCTTGATCACGCTGAATCCCTCTAACCTAACAAAATAGTATATGTTAAAAGGAGACAGCGCGATCAAAAAGCGCTCAACGCTCCAATCCAGGTTTCGGTTATACTCATAACAAAGAAGTTGACATATTAAATTTATATATTGAAATTAAAATTATTAAGAAGTAGCTGTTTGACTTTCGTTTTAAAGCAATGTGCACCCTCACTTCTCATATTGTTGGTTCGGTTCGATGAGGATTTCCGATGTTATACACGCTGTCTGAATGAACTAGATCCAGAGCAGCACTGTTTTATAGGGTAGGAGGACGGTGCTTCGGGGATTGGTGTTTCGACTCTGTCAAGATTTGCAGATTCAGCAAGCTGTCTGAGTGGCTTGGATCCAGAGCAACCCGGCCGGATGGAAAGGATTTGTTTCCATGCCGAGCCTCTATCTGATAGGTAGTGTTCGACAGTGATCAAGTAATGGTCTCTGGAAGTTGGCAATGCTTTCACAATTTGTTGTTTGTGGCGGTAGTTCGTTAAAACACTTTAATCTTTTGTAGAGTATGTTCATTTTATCCGCTTCTGTCCTATTAACGGCAATCTAAAGCTATTATTTTCCCTGAGTATGTATGAATGAGTTTCATTTTTATATCTGAAATTGTCGCTAAGGTAGTCCGGCAACCGACCATTCTTTATATTGCATACGAATTTCATGGCGTGATAAAAAATTCATATCGGCGAGCATCTCTCGTGTGGGTGCATCGTGACGCTTATTTAGTATAAATCGCATTGCTCTGTTTTGCATTTTTTGTAACTTGTCGATTTGTGTATCGCTTGCCATGAAAAAGATCGTTGGACAATATATGAAGTGTGGTTCTATTATGGACCTATACACTAGTGTTTTATATCTTCTTCCTTGGTACTTACATGATCTTTTCATGAGACCAATTTTTTTAGCAATTTTCTTTACTGCATAGTCAACATGCTCATCGAATTTTAACTTATTATCAATGTATATTGTCATATTGTTAAGTACATACATGTATTCATACATATGTAAGCACATATATATAACATACATATGTACTTACATACGTATTTCAATAAACATATTAACATACTCAATTAACATACACTACTTATTAACATTAAGATAACATAATTATGTTAAGACTTCAGGAGAGTTAACACTCTCTGCATTGTTTTACTGTTACATACATATATTAAGTAAGCTAACGTTAATATTTATTACATATATATTATGTAAGAAATAAAGAGTTCAGTTGTAAAGAAACATCGAAGAAGGTGGTTTAATTTCGCAACGTGACTGGCGACGAGGAAAACAATAACAGAAGGAAAAGTTTACTTGGCAAGAGTCAAATAAGCAATCATCTGCGAACAAAAAATTTTGATAATTATAATTATAAATTCTAATAACTAAAAAGTTTTAAAGTGATGTAAAACATAAAAAAAAAAGAGTTTAGAAACTGGCTTTTACTTGAATAACACGTATTTGAACATTTATTGAGTGATCTAAAACTGAATGCATTAAAGTGAGAAAAACGAGAAAAAAAAAGTCGAAACTTAAAACTTTTAATTACATGTGATGTAAAAACGAATTTCAAGATAAAATGAAAAAAAGAAGAAGTTTAATTTCGGCCTTTTACTTAAATAATTAAGTGATACAACTGAAAATATTGCAGTGAAAATAACGGTCGAACATTTTTTTTTCAAATACCTATGTACAGTTAAATAAACGTTAGAGCAAAAGAGAAGAAGCTGTGAAAAAGCCTGTGCTACAAAAAAAAAAAAGAGAAAAACTTTACACTGAGTATACTGCTCTATATAAAATATAGTCAGAGAATTTTAAAATACAAAATTACTGTAATCGTTTCTCACAGCAAAAATTAAGTGTTCTTCATAAGCACCTAACTAAATACAAAAGAAATTGCTTAAGCAGGAGCAACAACAACAGTAGCAACAGCAGCGGTACATAATTAATAAAGAGCAATCCTTACATCGAGAGAAAAAATAATCTACAATAGTAACAAAGTTAAGAGAAAAAATGTTTAAACTATTCGAATAACAACAACAGCAACACCCACTTACAACTGTAAGAACAAACAAAGAGCGAAGTAAATCGCAACAACAGCGAAAAGCAAAAATATAAAGCAGAGGAAAAAATTAATAAACAACAACATTCAGCAAGCAACAACAATCACAAGTTATAAGAGATATCTGGCTAGCGGTCAAATACTTTCATTATGCAGTGAGTAAAGCTTGGAGGAATTAGTTGGGATAAATTTTAACATACATACTTACACATGTAAAAGCTTTTTGTACATTTATGTATTTTTGTTTTTAACCTTTAACAGGTGAAATTTATTTGGGGTATTCTGTATCATTTTTTTTTTAGCTTTTAATTCATACTACTATACATATGTATACATAAACACAACATGGAGGCAATAGATATAAGCAGAATTAATTTAGTGTTAACATGCATTAAAAATATTGAAAGTTTTGATGGAACAGATCAAAACCAATTACCTGATTTCATATATCAAATTGAGAATATTCTGCCATCATTTGAACAATTTGACGCCAATAATAGAAACGTAATTTTTGGTTATATAAAAAATAAATGCGTTGGTAAAACAAGAGAAGCTATTCATAGGTATAGTAATGTAAATAATTGGTCTATTTTGAAGGAAATTCTTATAAAAAATTTTGGAGAAAAAGAAAATAGCAATGATTTAATGGATAATTTGAAGACGTGTAGATTAGAGGGTGCAATTGAAAATTATTATTTTAAAATAAATAAATTAGTAAATAGAATACACAACAGAAATTTAACTCACGGTGATAACACATACACAACTGAAGAAGTAAATAGAATTTCTTTAAAAACTTTTAGAGATCACCTCCCCGAACCAACGCGTACCATGATTTTTGCTAGAGATCCCAAAAGTTTAGAAGATGCATTTAAAATTGTATTAGATGCAAGACATCAAAACTATACACAATTTGGGCAAACAAAACAAGACAATTTTAGCGCGATAAGGACAAATTTTATTTATGAATATAAAAAATATAAAACTCCTAATAATAATGAATTTAATAACAGATTCAATACGAATAATCCACGTTATCATTCCCAGTATGAAAATTACAATAAAAACAATGGTAATACTTTTAACAATGGGTCTCACTTTTTACATAGTAATCAACAATTTAGTATACCTGGAAATTTCGATCGAAATTATTCCTATAATCTTGCTACCTCAAATCGTACAAGGCAATCTGAGAATAAAATTCCGCAACAAATTAATCCTTATCAATCAAGGTCATGGACTGAACAAAATACGCAAAATTTTCGTAAAATGGATCAGCAAGTAGAACCAATGGAAATTGGAAATTCAAGCGTAAATTTTCCTACCCCTGCCGAGCGCGGTTACCCTACATAATTTTAAATAGCCCCATAAAAAAATTAAAATTTATAATTGACACTGGGGCGGAATTTAGTTTAATAAGTCATGATATATGTCACCCCAAGTGGAAACAAAAAGTAAGTGTAGTAGCGAAAGCTTTGGGAGCTCAAACATTTATAAATACAATTTGTAGATTTCCACTGCTTAAGGAATTTAATTTAAATCATTACTTTTGTGAATTCTTGGAGTGTGACTTTAATAAAAAATTTGATGGTCTAATTGGAAATAACATTTTAAAAGATTTGGACTGTGTAATTGACTTTCCAAATAGACTGTTAGTAATAAAAAATGCTGTTTTGTCTCTATTTTTGTCTGAAGAAGAAGAAATGTACAACGAAATATCATATAAAAATAATATTATAGAAATATTCAACTGCGAAATTAACAAATATAATATACAAAATTTTATAAAAATAGATCATTCAACTGCGAAATTAACAAATATAATATACAAAATTTTATAAAAATAGATCATTTACAATTAAATGAAAAAGAAAAGCTTTTAAAATTACTTAACAGATACAAAAATGTATTTTATGATAAAAATGATGACTTAACATTCACTAATGAAATAAAGCATAAAATTAGAACTAAACATGACATGCCAATCTATTCCAGGTTGTATAAGTACCCGGAAGTACATAAAGCATAAGTCGATAAGCAAATTGCAGATATGCTAAAACAAGGTATTATTAGAAATTCTAGCAGTCCATATAATAGCCCAATATGGGTTGTACCCAAAAAATTAGATGCAAATAATAAGCAAAACTGGCGTATAGTTATAGATTATCGCAAATTAAATGATATAACTATAGAAGATAGATTGCCTATACCAAATATGGACGACATATTCGATAAGTTAGGAAAAAGTCAGTACTTCACCACTTTAGTTTTGGCCAAAGGCTTCCACGATATCGCGAAAACGGCATTTTCGACATCTACTGGCCATTATGAGTTTTTACGAATGCCATTTGGGCTGCGATACTCGCCAGCTACATTTCAACGAATGATTAACAATGTATTGAAGGAATACATTGGCTCAATCTGTTTGGTATATTTAGATGACGTGTTAATTTTTTCTGCTAGTATAGAAGAACATTTAGAATCCTTAGCTAAAATACTTAAACGATTTACTGAAGCCAATTTAAAGGTGCAATTGGACAAGTGTACTTTTCTTAAAAGAGAGACAGAGGCCCGTAGTCATAGTCAAAATAAAGTCGACTTTAGTAAAACGTTTACACTTGTCACAGATGCAAGTAACTTTGCTTTAGGTGCAGTTCTCATGCAAGGAATCAAGTGATTTCTTTTGCTAGCCGCACACTTAATGGGCATGAAAAAAATTATAGCACAATTGAAAAAGAATTGCTTGCTATAGTTTGGGCTACAAAATATTTCCGTCCATATCTTTTTGGAAGAAGATTTTCAATTAAGACCGATCACCGTCCTTTAGTGTAGTTAAATAATATAAAAGAACCGAATTCTAAGCTACAGAGATGGAAAATTATTATTAGCAGATTAAATTATGAAACTACCGAAAATGAAATACAAATAAATTTAAATGAATTATTCGATGAAGATATGAATACAGTACATAGCGCAGAAAGCGACGACTCCGATTTTATCAAGATTAGTGAAAAACCAATCAACCTTTTTAAAAATCAAATTTTTATTGACTATTCAAATACTTTTTCTTGTACAACAAAAATAATTTTTAAAAATAAAATTCGGCACATTTGGAAAATAAAAAATAGACAGTGTTCTAAATTTCATGAGAGACAAACTTCCTACTAAAGGATTAGTGGTAGTTTTTTGTCCAAATATTGAATTGTTTAGGGAGTTTCAAATTAACTACATTAAATACTTTG
>NW_023458558.1:70538417-70538838 GCF_013731165.1 Rhagoletis pomonella
AATCACCACATTTCCTCATCAGACTTCTTTCAGTAGGATTCGAACCTGACTCAGCCAGTTGCCTATGCACCGTGCTAAGTACGCCTTAAAATTATCGTTTGCTTTTTTCCACTATTTTCATTTTTGTTATGCCAACACAATCAAGCGCAGCTATTCCGCTGCAATTCACTTGATCATGTGGTTGTTGGTATTGTTGGTTTTTTGCTAATAATTCTATTTTTAGAATGTTTAACTTTTAGGTGTGCTCGTCCTTAAGTTATTTGTTTTTGTTATTTTGCGGCCTTTATAACAATTATATTCAACAATTTATATTGAGCTCGAGGCCGTTTTAAATGAAAATTTTATTGTGGAAAAGCAAAAATAATTTGAAAAATAGCGGAATAGCTGCGCTTGATTGTGTTGGCATAACAAAAATGAAAAT
>NW_023458558.1:70538938-70550595 GCF_013731165.1 Rhagoletis pomonella
CGAGGCCGTTTTAAATGAAAATTTTATTGTGGAAAAGCAACAATAATTTGAAAAAATGGTAGAAGTGATAGCTATTTCGGAAATCACCACATTTCCTCATCAGACTTCCTTCAGTAGGATTCGAACCGACGATCCCACTGACTCAGCCAGTTGCCTATGCACCGTGCTAAGTACGCCTTGTAAATTATCGTTTGCTTTTTTCCACTATTTTAATTTTTGTTATGCCAACACAATCAAGCGCAGCTATTCCGCTGCAATTAACTTGATCATGTGGTTGTTGGTATTGTTGGCTTTTTGCTAATAATTCTATTTTTAGAATGTTTAACTTTTAGGTGTGCTCGTCCTTAAGTTATTTGTTTTTGTTATTTTTTTGGCCTTTATAACAATTATATTCAACAATTTATATTGAGCTCGAGGCCGTTTTAAATGAAAATTTTATTGTGGAAAAGCAAAAATAATTTGAAAAATAGCGGAATAGCTGCGCTTGATTGTGTTGGCATAACAAAAATGAAAATAGTGGAAAAAAGCAAACGGTAATTTACAAGGCGTACTTTGCACGGTGCATAGGCAAATGGCTGAGTCAGTGGGATCGTCGGTTTGAATCCTACTGAAAGAAGTCTGATGAGGAAATGTGGTGATTTCCGAAATAGCTATCATTTCTACCATTTTTTCAAATTATTGTTGCTTTTCCACAATAAAATTTTCATTTAAAACGGTCTCGAGCTCAATATAAATTGTTGAAAAAGATCTGTTTTTTGGCAGTTCGTAAGCCGTAATACCGGAAATCTCTTTAATTGACGCATCCGTTGCAAAAATTTCATACCTGTTAGCCTTGTACCACTCTAAACGTTCATTATAGAGACGGTTAACAATAGCTCTGATCCAATACTTTTCGTGAAAAATCCTGTAAAACTGTCAAACAGCAAAATTACTCTCTGAAGTGAGAGTAAAAAGTGAGTAACAACAAAAAGTACGGGAACAAAAAATCCATTTTTCCTGTAAAAACGTCAACCAGTGATTGCTTGACACTTTTCATGATTTTATCAGAAGAAAAAGTTCGGGTAAAATCTTGCAACTTCATTCTCTACACAACCCTCCAAAAGTCGCTCTCAATTACAGGATTTTGGAGTACGGGAACATTTCTCCTGCAACTTCCTGCAAGTTCGTGTAAAATCCTGAAAGTTCATGGAGTACTGGATCAGAGCTAATATCATTCGAGACATTTGATTTCGTTGAAGAAATGGTTGACAGCACATCCATATCAACACAATATTTACGAGTGGGTACAAAATCAACATTACTTTCGACCTTATTAAAGATATTAGCAAATTTTTCATAACAATAACTGTAGCTCGACCTTACTAGAGTCTAATTTGAGATCTCTTGATATAGTCTGCGGTTAAAGGATTTTATGTTCAGCAGTTCTTTTGCAGTTAGGAAAATCGCTCTTGATTTAGAGGGTAGTTCACCCGACAGTGCATATAAAATATGTTTTGGAGTAGAGGGGGTGCAGCCTAGACATTTGCGTAAAGGATTATTTTGAAATGTTTCTATTTTGTCAATATATTTGGCCGAGTGACATGCTGTGGTTCTCGCATATTCTAATTTGGATCTTACTAGCGACTTGTATAAATTTACTGCCGGGCCCGGAGACACTGAGATGGTTAAAAGCTAACCAACTCGAAACCACGTCGAAAGTCTGATACAACCCTGTGTTTTCCCGCCATCTGTGGGCCATTAGCGTTAAAATGTAAAAAATTCGTTCCTTACTAGTGTTTGGACTTTACTAAGATCAGATTAGATTTACTCGGGTTTTTGAAAAAATTTGAAATCTACTCCTCTACTCCGCTTGACTTCAAATCTATTCCGTGTTTTTTTTTTCATTCATGTTATGCCCCTCTTGTGGCCGTTTTTTGAGTGTTCACCACCGGTTTCAGTAAAAAAAATTTAAAGTTAGCCAAATCTCACTGTTAAAAAGTAACTCTTTCATAGCAATGCGTCAATAAAGTAACTTCGTTATTTTTTGATGTATGGCTGAACAAATTGGCGGATGCAGAGCTTTACTTAATTTGTTAAAAAATATAAGTAGAATGAAATTTATATAAAGTAGAAAAGGTTTGCTTTTTAAAAAATAAGTGTTAGATACGTTCTACTTTATAGAAAGTGCTAAAACTTACCTAAATATGTAACATATTATCCTTACATTGCTTCGCGTTCTTATTTGCATGATTAGAAAATATTTTAGTCAAAGGATTAATGTCAGAAATAAAAATAAAGATTCAATCCGATTTTTGCAGCGATTTAGTCCTGAATCGAGTTTTGGAGGTCCGAACACTGTTCTTTACACTTGTACTGTTTTATAAACCTCAAACCGCAGTGTGGACCAAGAATGATAGAATACAAGATTGCGCCAATCGAGCTGAGAGCAACTGGCCGTGACGTCAAAATATACCGGAATGAGAGAGCAAGACGAACTCGACAAGAAAAAGAATAAGCATCGAAAAAAAGGCAGTATTGCCCAGTTTTGTATTTGAAAAAGCACCAAATTTTTATTGGTGTATTTTATGGACTTTATATGAATACATAATTTTATTGTAAGGATGCCGATTCAAATTAATAAAAATCAATGTTTCTTGCAAAACGGGCGATTTCTTCTGGCATGATTGAAGGTGCTGCACATATTTCGTTATCGCTTATGATTGTCACTGTGCCATGATTTAGTTTAAATTTTTGTAAAATTGCTTACCACACTTACGATTGCTATAAATTTTGCTTCCATTTTTTTAAAATTTTCTAATTTTAAGTCTTCAAACTAAAAACAAAAGCACCAACAACGCCCCAAGCACAAAACTCAAAAATTTTCGCGTTTTGAATACCAACTAAATTTGGTGCGAAAAGCATCAAGTTGGCATAAGTGAATGTACACAAAAGTATATTATGACGTCAGCGATTGGGTGGATGCTGTCAAATCGACGAAGAGGGTTAGAGCTCCGCGAATGGCGCGACCTTTATTTTCTGGATCGTGAGTGTGGACAGCAATAGTTAATAATGTGGTTACGTTCGATTTGAGATGGTTACCTTTTTGGTGGGGACATGGTATAAGAAGCGGCTTGCATAGTGAATTAAGTTTTATAACGAGTTAAACGTCAAAGCCGGCGGACGTGTTTTTTGATCGCTCGTCGAAAAGTGTTAAAAGACACATATTAGTGAGAGTTTGAGCTACGTACATATTGGTACAAATGTTTAAAATTTTTAAATATTTTTGCGAAAGTGATGTACTCAAATAAACACTATTAATATTATTAAAATAAATATACGCAACCAAACAAACATACGTACACAAAATTCGACCAACGTTCGCTGTTATAAACAAATAAAAAGTAGCGGTGAGTGGGAGAATGACGGAGTGCGGAAGATGCCGAAAAGTCATCAAAGGAGAAACCGGTGTGAGCTGTGCTGGTGTGTGTGGGAGAGAGTACCACAAAACAATTGCGTGTGCACAAATAGACGATTACTGTTTGCAAGGGTTGGCAAATTGTAAGTTTTTGCGGTTCATGTGTCATGACTGCATGATTTACATTTCTAATGTGGATGATGCTCTCAAACAAATGATGAGCATAGCTGAGACTAACAAAATTAATATAATAGAGCAAAAAAGCGACATTGAAAAGATGCTATACGAACATAATAAAGAAATAAGAGGTTTGATGGATAACATCAAAAAACTAACCAAGAGAAATTGGAACTAATAAAGAGGGTAGAACGTCTGTGCAAGACCAACAAAGATCAAATATCAAGAGAAGATGCATCAACTACTGAGATATGCAAGCAAAAAGATGACATTATTGCGGAAGTTAAGAAAGCTGCATGTCAAAGTAAAGAGAACTTACAGCGTAGTGTGGGTGTTTCGTATGCTAATGCAGTAAAAGGTGTACCTCCAATAATAAAATCGATGCCACTAATATGAAAACTGACAAAGTTGTAATAAATGCCAACAGTGTTACTGAGAAAGAGAAAATTAAATCTACTCTAGCTAATAATCTTAATAAGGAACAATATGAGATCTCTGAACCTAAAATGAACAGGCCAAAAATACTGATAACCCGTATAAACGCTGAATACACTGAAACAGAGGTTTTGTTTTGTTTTAATGCAGCATTAAAGACAAATATATACGGACATTAAGCCAAAAAGAAATAACGTGACTTCAACATCATTTAATGCATTAATCGAGGTAGAGCATAAAGTCTTTGTGGAGGTCCTAGAATCTAAGAGATTGAATATTGGACGGGACCGCTGCCCAGTTTATGACGGACAGATAGTGAAAAGATGTTATAAGTGCTTAGGTTTCAATCATAGTGCTAATAATTGCAAAAACAAACTATGATGCAGTAAATGCATGGGTGAACACAAACCCGAAAACTGCACTGAAAGAATTACGAACCCAGTGTGTGGCAATTGCTGCGATGCTAACAAAGATTTAGGGTTACAATTAAACACAGAGCATAGTGTATTTAGTAGGGAGTGTCCAGTCTATATAAGAAGATTAAAGTTTGAAAAACAAAAAGTAGGATTTTAGTAATCAAATTATAGCAAACAGCACCATAGTAATTTGAAATGCGTCTATATTAATATTAGTAGTATACTAGCTAATAAAGCTGAGCTCGAAAGACTTATTGAGGTAGTTGATCCTGACTTAGTCTTATGCTCCGAAACGTGTATAACAGATGAAATTAATGATTCAGAAATAAAGTTTCCAACGTACCACGTAATAAGGTGTGATTCGCAGAGTAGACAGACAGGCGGTGTAATTATAATCTTGCGAGACACAATTGATTTCAAAATAAAAATAAATCGATCCGTCAATAAAAATATATGGTGCATAGTCATACATTAAAAAAATTGGGTAAAGAGGTGTCAAATCGGTGTGGTTTATCACTCACCTAGTACAAGTGATGCAGATTTCCTGACCTATATGGAGGCCATCCTATCTGAAACATGTGATAATATGGTAGATACTATCATAATTAATATAAACCTTAACGTAATATCAAGCTATATTAGGAAACTCAATGAGATCTTCGCTCACCTAGCTATGAAACAACAAATCAAATTTAATACGCGGTTTACTGAGTATTCCGAAACACTCATTGACTTGTTGTATACTAATAGCAGAGAGGTATCATGTGAAAAGTTGGAACAACAAAGAATATCGGATCATGAAACTATACTGTTTCGATGTAATGTAAATAAGCCTAAGTCAATTTCAAAACTGTCAGAAGTAACATCTTGGGATAGGTATAGCCCCGATAACTTATTACATCTCTTGAGACAATGCAACTTTGTGAGCTTGCATAGTTTGGATACTGAGGGTATGCTGGAGTATATTAACCAAAGCATGATGTCGATCATGAATCAGTTAACCTATAGGAATGAAAATCGTATCAAATTAAGAAATAAGTGGTATGATAGGAAGTTAGTAGACACCAATAAAATGAAGTTTAGGTTACATGAAAGGGCCACTTTCACAGGAGACTAGGCAGAATACACTTGGCTAAAAAAAATATAAGAAATTTATTAAAGTTAAAAAAATACAGCATCGTGAACACAAAGTTGAAGAAAATAGAGGGAACAGTCGATTAATGTGGAAGTACTTAAAAAATGTAGTCAATAATGCAGACAACAAAGAAAAAATCAGATAAGTGGCACGCTATCCGATAGCAGCTGGGAAATCGTAGAGCATTTAAACAAATTCTTTGTGGACAGTATTATTGAGATTAACAGTAATATACAAGACATTGGTGATGACTCAACCCAGCCGGCAAAATCTCAAACGGCATTTAAATTTGAAGAAGTTAGTACGGAAGATATCATCCAAATTGTTAAGAAATTTAAGAGAAAACCACCAACAACTTACTATCGGAGGGTGTCACTAAAGACTCAGTTGAATACATGGGCCATTTTTACGCGTTACTAATAAATAAGAGTCTGCAATCTAGAACTGTACCGAACGAATGGAAAACTTCGACAATAGTTCCAGTGAAAAAAGTAAAAAATGCGATCAAAGATGAGGAGTTTAGGCCAATTAACACCCTTCCCAATATGGAAAAAATCTTAGAGACGGTTGTAAAAAACCAATTGGTACATTATGTTGAGTGCAATAATATACTCATAAAAGAGCAATCAGGGTTCAGGGCAAAGCATTCTTGTGAGACTGCACTGAACTTTGTACTGTCACAATGGAAGGAGGACCTTTCCTCCAAGAGGAATGTCTTAGCGGTGTTTATTGACCTGAAAAGAGCCTTTGAGACTATTGACAGGACTAGAATGTTGAAAAAACTTGAAGCTATTGGTATAGAGAACATTGAGCTGGCTTGGTGTCGAAGTTTTCTCTCGGACCGTAAGCAACAAACAGTGATTGAGTCAAAAATGTCAAAAACGGTTGCAGTAAATATCGGTCTGCCTCAACGAACGGTTCTTGCTCCAATACTTTTTAACATTTACATTAATGACATAAATACGGTACTGAAATACTGTAAAATAAAACTGCTCGCGGATGATAGCTTCTAACCATCAGTGACAGAAATTTACTAAATGCCATATCTAAGATGCAGGAAGATCTTGACTCTTTATGTAAATGGTTATGTTTAAACAAGCTTGAAGTGAATGGTGAAAAAGACACAGTTCATGGTCTTATCTAGGGTGGCTAATGTGAACTCGTTCAACTATAGCTTAAAAATCAGAGATGAAAAGCTCGAGGAGGTAAAAATCATTAAATACCTAGGTATATAGTCACGTTGCGAAATTAAACCACCTTCTTCGATGTTTCTTTACAACTGAACTCTTTATTTCTTACATAATATATATGTAATAAATATTAACGTTAGCTTACTTAATATATGTATGTAACAGTAAAACAATGCAGAGAGTGTTAACTCTCCTGAAGTCTTAACATAATTATGTTATCTTAATGTTAATAAGTAGTGTATGTTAATTGAGTATGTTAATATGTTTATTGAAATACGTATGTAAGTACATATGTATGTTATATATATGTGCTTACATATGTATGAATACATGTATGTACTTAACAATATGACACCTCCACCGCCAGAATCCCTGTTGATTCAAAAATTAACTATTCTTACGTTTTACTTGTGTCTTATATATTTTTTTACAGTTTTTGTCATCTGATATTAAATAATTTCCTTCTTGTTTATACTTTTTAACTTTCTTATATTTAGGCTTAGACTTACTAACTCTGTTATTTTGGACAATATCATTTTCAAAATCAATCTTAGAAACCCTATTATTTTTTTCATTTAACAAATTTACATTTTTACTCTTCTTTGTGTGCATTATTTTTGAAAGCTTTGATAGATCTTCTTTTGAAACTAGATTATTTATCAGGTCGATTGGCCGATTTTTGGTAGTAGAATGTATAGAATTATTGTAGGAAACTAATGCTTTAAACACGTTTTCACCAATATCGTCTTGATTAAGTGGGTCGGCGTTAAACAACCTTATATGCTCATTTAACGTACCGTGAAGCCTTTCTACATCCGCATTGCCTGTTTTTAAATAGGGTGTAGTTGTATGCACATTTATTTCTTGCCCTTTGAGGAATTCTCTTACTGCAATGGTATCTAGTTCATTATCTAATACAACTTTATTCGGTTTACATAAGTACTGAATTCTTTCTTTCAGTGCTTTTATTATAGAAATCCAGGTTCTGTCTTCTAGGTAATTAGCGGTTGCATATTTTGTTAACTTATCTATAGTGGTTAAATACATCACCCCACGTTGAGGAAACCATATATCTAAATAGACAATTTCATTATGCTTTTCTGGTGTAGGTGTAATATTTAATTTGTGTTTAATGGGAGCTCTATCGTACTTTGCCAACTTACATATTTCACAATTATTTATAGATTTTTGGATTTCTCTCTGAAGATTCGGATGAAAATAGTGCTTTTTTAATTCTGCAAAAACCTCTGTAATACCTCTGTGATTATTTTTAATATGTTCTTTATGAATTAATTGTAAAAGTCGTTCTCTGTCAGTCACATCTTCGATTAATAAATTTGATTTTAGAATTTTAAGATTTTTATTTTTAGCAAAGTATTTAATGTAGTTAATTTGAAACTCCCTAAACAATTCAATATTTGGACAAAAAACTACCACTAATCCTTTAGTAGGAAGTTTGTCTCTCATGAAATTTAGAACACTGTCTATTTTTTATTTTCCAAATGTGCCGAATTTTATTTTTAAAAATTATTTTTGTTGTACAAGAAAAAGTATTTGAATAGTCAATAAAAATTTGATTTTTAAAAAGGTTGATTGGTTTTTCACTAATCTTGATAAAATCGGAGTCGTCGCTTTCTGCGCTATGTACTGTATTCATATCTTCATCGAATAATTCATTTAAATTTATTTGTATTTCATTTTCGGTAGTTTCATAATTTAATCTGCTAATAATAATTTTCCATCTCTGTAGCTTAGAATTCGGTTCTTTTATATTATTTAACTACACTAAAGGACGGTGATCGGTCTTAATTGAAAATCTTCTTCCAAAAAGATATGGACGGAAATATTTTGTAGCCCAAACTATAGCAAGCAATTCTTTTTCAATTGTGCTATAATTTTTTTCATGCCCATTAAGTGTGCGGCTAGCAAAAGAAATCACTTGATTCCTTGCATGAGAACTGCACCTAAAGCAAAGTTACTTGCATCTGTGACAAGTGTAAACGTTTTACTAAAGTCGACTTTATTTTGACTATGACTACGGGCCTCTGTCTCTCTTTTAAGAAAAGTACACTTGTCCAATTGCACCTTTAAATTGGCTTCAGTAAATCGTTTAAGTATTTTAGCTAAGGATTCTAAATGTTCTTCTATACTAGCAGAAAAAATTAACACGTCATCTAAATATACCAAACAGATTGAGCCAATGTATTCCTTCAATACATTGTTAATCATTCGTTGAAATGTAGCTGGCGAGTATCGCAGCCCAAATGGCATTCGTAAAAACTCATAATGGCCAGTAGATGTCGAAAATGCCGTTTTCGCGATATCGTGGAAGCCTTTGGCCAAAACTAAAGTGGTGAAGTACTGACTTTTTCCTAACTTATCGAATATGTCGTCCATATTTGGTATAGGCAATCTATCTTCTATAGTTATATCATTTAATTTGCGATAATCTATAACTATACGCCAGTTTTGCTTATTATTTGCATCTAATTTTTTGGGTACAACCCATATTGGGCTATTATATGGACTGCTAGAATTTCTAATAATACCTTGTTTTAGCATATCTGCAATTTGCTTATCGACTTATGCTTTATGTACTTCCGGGTACTTATACAACCTGGAATAGATTGGCATGTCATGTTTAGTTCTAATTTTATGCTTTATTTCATTAGTGAATGTTAAGTCATCATTTTTATCATAAAATACATTTTTGTATCTGTTAAGTAATTTTAAAAGCTTTTCTTTTTCATTTAATTGTAAATGATCTATTTTTATAAAATTTTGTATATTATATTTGTTAATTTCGCAGTTGAATGATCTATTTTTATAAAATTTTGTATATTATATTTGTTAATTTCGCAGTTGAATATTTCTATAATATTATTTTTATATGATATTTCGTTGTACATTTCTTCTTCTTCAGACAAAAATAGAGACAAAACAGCATTTTTTATTACTAACAGTCTATTTGGAAAGTCAATTACACAGTCCAAATCTTTTAAAATGTTATTTCCAATTAGACCATCAAATTTTTTATTAAAGTCACACTCCAAGAATTCACAAAAGTAATGATTTAAATTAAATTCCTTAAGCAGTGGAAATCTACAAATTGTATTTATAAATGTTTGAGCTCCCAAAGCTTTCGCTACTACACTTACTTTTTGTTTCCACTTGGGGTGACATATATCATGACTTATTAAACTAAATTCCGCCCCAGTGTCAATTATAAATTTTAATTTTTTTATGGGGCTATTTAAAATTATGTAGGGTAACCGCGCTCGGCAGGGGTAGGAAAATTTACGCTTGAATTTCCAATTTCCATTGGTTCTACTTGCTGATCCATTTTACGAAAATTTTGCGTATTTTGTTCAGTCCATGACCTTGATTGATAAGGATTAATTTGTTGCGGAATTTTATTCTCAGATTGCCTTGTACGATTTGAGGTAGCAAGATTATAGGAATAATTTCGATCGAAATTTCCAGGTATACTAAATTGTTGATTACTATGTAAAAAGTGAGACCCATTGTTAAAAGTATTACCATTGTTTTTATTGTAATTTTCATACTGGGAATGATAACGTGGATTATTCGTATTGAATCTGTTATTAAATTCATTATTATTAGGAGTTTTATATTTTTTATATTCATAAATAAAATTTGTCCTTATCGCGCTAAAATTGTCTTGTTTTGTTTGCCCAAATTGTGTATAGTTTTGATGTCTTGCATCTAATACAATTTTAAATGCATCTTCTAAACTTTTGGGATCTCTAGCAAAAATCATGGTACGCGTTGGTTCGGGGAGGTGATCTCTAAAAGTTTTTAAAGAAATTCTATTTACTTCTTCAGTTGTGTATGTGTTATCACCGTGAGTTAAATTTCTGTTGTGTATTCTATTTACTAATTTATTTATTTTAAAATAATAATTTTCAATTGCACCCTCTAATCTACACGTCTTCAAATTATCCATTAAATCATTGCTATTTTCTTTTTCTCCAAAATTTTTTATAAGAATTTCCTTCAAAATAGACCAATTATTTACATTACTATACCTATGAATAGCTTCTCTTGTTTTACCAACGCATTTATTTTTTATATAACCAAAAATTACGTTTCTATTATTGGCGTCAAATTGTTCAAATGATGGCAGAATATTCTCAATTTGATATATGAAATCAGGTAATTGGTTTTGATCTGTTCCATCAAAACTTTCAATATTTTTAATGCATGTTAACACTAAATTAATTCTGCTTATATCTATTGCCTCCATGTTGTGTTTATGTATACATATGTATAGTAGTATGAATTAAAAGCTAAAAAAAAATGATACAGAATACCCCAAATAAATTTCACCTGTTAAAGGTTAAAAACAAAAATACATAAATGTACAAAAAGCTTTTACATGTGTAAGTATGTATGTTAAAATTTATCCCAACTAATTCCTCCAAGCTTTACTCACTGCATAATGAAAGTATTTGACCGCTAGCCAGATATCTCTTATAACTTGTGATTGTTGTTGCTTGCTGAATGTTGTTGTTTATTAATTTTTTCCTCTGCTTTATATTTTTGCTTTTCGCTGTTGTTGCGATTTACTTCGCTCTTTGTTTGTTCTTACAGTTGTAAGTGGGTGTTGCTGTTGTTGTTATTCGAATAGTTTAAACATTTTTTCTCTTAACTTTGTTACTATTGTAGATTATTTTTTCTCTCGATGTAAGGATTGCTCTTTATTAATTATGTACCGCTGCTGTTGCTACTGTTGTTGTTGCTCCTGCTTAAGCAATTTCTTTTGTATTTAGTTAGGTGCTTATGAAGAACACTTAATTTTTGCTGTGAGAAACGATTACAGTAATTTTGTATTTTAAAATTCTCTGACTATATTTTATATAGAGCAGTATACTCAGTGTAAAGTTTTT
>NW_023458558.1:70550695-70555433 GCF_013731165.1 Rhagoletis pomonella
ATGAGAAGGGAAGGTGCAGATTGGAAACTAGTGCTTTCCAACTGCCCAAACAATTGTGGCAATAATTTGAGAAGGGAAGGTGCAGATTGGAAACTAGTCCTTTCCAACTGCCCTAACAATATGGCCTGGAACTTGCCTCTTCAGACCACTTGCCTAATTTGCCTGCTCTGCCGTATGATTGGGAACTGCAATTGCGTTTTCTGGGAATTTCCGACCTTGTACTGGATTATTCAAATAAATTGAAGTGGAAGGTCGGAACTTTTTGGAGGGGGCAATTGCATATTTTTATTCATGCGGCCTAATATAGACATATGTAATATCTATACATATAATAAAATTGTAACATGTCGATGTCTGTACATTAAAGATATTAAAGAAAAATTAATGCGGGCGGTCTTTATTAGAGCACCAGAAGCCAAATCAACCATTTTTAGAATGTTTGTCTGTCTGTCTGTCTGTCTGTATGTTCGTTCGCGCATCACTCGAAAACGAATGCATGGATTTGAATGCAGTTTTCACCGATGTATTGCTAGAGGTCTAACTTAAAATATAGGAAGAAAAAAATTAGAGAGTTGCCACCTGTTTGAAAATTGGAGTTTAAGTAAATTGATAAGAAAAAATGAATATTGCAATATGGGCGTCAAAAGAACGAGGCTGAAAAAGGCTTACAGCCAAAAATACTTTTAAAAAAATTTACATTTAATTTAATTTATGAGATAAATTGAATATTGCAATATGGGTATCAAACTGAAGGGGTTTAGGAAATTTTATTGCCGAAAATAGTTTTAGGAGGAAAAAATGAATATTGCAATATGGGCGTCAAAAGAAAGAGGCTGGGGTTTAGGAAACTTTATTGCCGAAAATATTTTTAGGGAGGGCTGCCACCTGTTTGAAAAATTTTATTTTAATTAATTGATAAAATAAATGAAATATATATCTACATCTATACATATAATAAAATTCAGGTCGATGTCTGTACCTTATAGATATTAAAGAAAAATTAATATGGTGGTTTTTTATTAAAGCCACAGAAGCCAAATAAACAATTTTTAGAATCTTTGAATCTCTGCCTGTCTGTATATTTGTACGCGGATCAGTCGAAAACATGGAATTGAATGCAGTTTTCACCGATGTATCGCTAGAGCTTCCAATATAGAAGAAAAAATTAGAGAGTTGCCACCTGTGTTTAAAATTTCAGTTTAGGTCAATTGATACGGTAAAGTGAATACTGCAATATGGCTGTCAAAAGAAAGAAATTTACAACGGCTTACAGCTGAAAATATTTTTGTGAAAGGTTGCCACCTATTTGAAAACTTTAATTTAATTTAATTGATAGCATAAATTAAATATTGCAATATTGGCATCAAACTAAAGAGGCTAGGAAATTTTAATGCTGAAAATATTTTTTGGGGATTTGCCAACTGATTGAAAAATTGTATTCATTAAAATTTGTAAAATAAATGAAATATTGCAATACGAATATTAAACTAAAGAGGATTAGGAAGCTTACTTTTGAAAATATTCTTGAAGCTGGTTGCCACTTATTTGAAAACTTTAATTCAGTTAGATTTAAAATATAAACTAAGTGTTGCCATATGGGTATCAAACGAGAGTATTTGAGAATAATAAAATTGCAACAGGCCGATATCTGTACATAATAGATGTTAAAGAAAAATTAATAGGGGGTTTATTAGATCAACAGAAGCCAAATATAAAATTTTGGTATGTTTGTCTGTATGTTTGTAAGCGCATCACGCAAAAGCTAATGTATGCAGTTAAATTCAGTTTTCACCGATGTACATATTGCTAGAGCTCTAATTGAAAATATAGAATCCATTTTTTTTTGTTTTAGTTTATCTTCGATCATTATTCCTAGGTATTTGAACGTATTAACTTTTTCCAGTGCGTCGTTGTTTATATTTAGAGTTAGCAACGGACCGTTCTCAAAATTTCGCTTTGATATAACCACAAACTTAATTTTTTTTTTTGTGTGGAAGGTTTTTCGCTAAAAAAAATTAAAACTTTTCGTTGTTGCTACCAAAAAATTAAGAAATCTGAGACGTCACGTTTTACAATTTCATACAGTTCTCTTTACAATGTATTTCACTGAACTACTAAACGGCTGCATCGACTTGGTTCATATTTGGTAACACCTTGAAAACAAATATTCTGACCAAAAATTTACTCGGTATGTAGCTCGGGTTATTCCTAAAATTCTTATACAGACTAAAACGTAAAAAACCAATATATCTCTAAAACCAATTACGCTGGGGAACTGAAACATAGCACTGATGCATATATTACAAATGCATTGGGAAACGGGGCGTGGCTCCTTCCTTCCATACAAACTGAACTTCTCATATAGCTTATCTCTGGAACTGCTTACGCTAACGTCCTGAAATTCTACACAGCTACATATGTTATCAATACCGTAGTTATGGCGAAAAGTGGTAATTATTGGAAAGGCTGGCTCGATATACATTTACGTAAACGCGCATGTATCATTCGATTGGGAACCATTTTCTCCTAGATTTCCAAATCCCATTGAACTATTGTAACTTTGTCTTTAATTTTCAGTAAGGCAAAATTTATGTGAAAATTTTGAAGATTTTTTTTAATTTTTCACAAAGAATGGAGCTTTGCTTTTACGAGTTTCTCTATAAACGTTCCTATCTGCATACCTATTTGCATAAAATTAGAGCCGTTTTCGTTGTTCGGAATAAACTCAAAAAACACTGAATAGAGTTCCGTCAGATTGTCGGAGGTTATCTTACATACATATATGGTCCAATTACATGCTACTAGAAAACTCGCTAGGTGGTGCTGGAGTAGAGTTATTTATAAAAATTGTATTTATTAACCGATTTCGTTCAAATTTTAAATGTGAGCTATGTAGCTGTATGATGGAAAATTCTTTTGATTAAAATTTACCTGAATAGTGCCGCTGGAGTTAAGGTTGAAATTCATAACAGGTATTCATTTTATGGTAAGCAATGGTTTTGCAGAAAATGAACCCAATGGATGGCGCTGCAGACGAAATGTATAGAAACCCCGTGTGGTTGGTCTGCTTTGGCACTATGTTTAGTTATACGAATTTAGTTTTCAGATGTCTAAATGAAGGATGGGGTTAAGTTTTTCTGACGTCCTCATGCACGATCATGCGGTCTTGCATCTACCCAGAATTCAGTTCATAAATTTTACCACGAAATGTAAAAGTGGTGAATTAACAAGGAAAGATCACCGTAGGTATATCAATTGCTTCATTTGAAAGATACTTAAGAGATCACACGACTCATTTAGCAATGTACCGGAAAACTTTTCATCCTGTGGGACAGCGAGGATTCTTGGCCCTCCTATAACAGAAAACGCACTTCTGTGCTCTTGAGTTTCCCTATAAGAAATTTTATTGGCATACGCATCGCACCAATGTTGTAGTGCAAGATCATACAAAAAGATTACGCATGCCTGGCAGAGATCTCACAGGAAATAAGACCATCGGTAAAGCTCATGACACCGAAAGGGATTGGTATTCCATATGGTATCACAGCGTTACTATTATTGGCCTATATGTGAGGCGGATACTGTGGCTTAGTGGTTTCAACTTAAATCAAAAATTTTGACTTTACAGACTAATTTTTTTTTTAAACGCTCTTTTGCATTGGCCAACGCAAAAGCTCTTATTAGGCTCCGCGAGGTAAGCGGGCATAGGCTAGTTACAAATAAAACGTTTTTTACTTCAGAACACACGAATTATTTCGATGTTTCACTTGAAAGTACACAATACGTTTGCAATACGTTTGCACTTGTTTCTAAACAAAAAGTTTGTTTACGTATTGCCAAAAACGTCAAAGTCGGCAAAACCAAAGTAGCGGTTTTGGGAATGCGCCAGTTTCAGTTCATTTCACCATGGGTTTTCATGAATAGCATTACAGCAGTTTTTTGTATTCATGGTTGCAACAAAATGCTTAATTAACCGACTTGTTATCACTTTAAAAACACTTTATTTAATTTGCAATCCAGAACTCTTCGATTGTACTTTATTAGTAAGTTATGGGATATTTTTGCTTACGCGTAAAAGCACATTTAGCGCATTTAGCTCTAAATGCTACTCTAAATATACATTTATCCATACAAAATTCGTCACCTAAATGCAACTAAATGCAACTCCATTTTTGCATTAAGAATCTAAATGCTAAAAGCAACCCTGTGACCTTCCAAAATTTCCACGATTCGAACATGGTTTAAAGAGAAAAAGTGGCAACATTGCTTTTTCGAGTATACAGTTTCTAGCTGCGTTTCAGTGATCGCCGATCGAGATTTCTTTTATTTTACATTACATATTTTCATAAAGAAAAGTTAAGCAAATTCAACATCGATCTGATGCTGATAGAAATCTGGATCAATTTGTGATCAACTCTGTTTTTTTTTTGTTTCCTAATGAAGTGAGGAAATTTTAATTGACAGCACCGACAAATGAATATATACACAAACAAATGTTCGGTTATGGTTAAAACAATTCAAGTTTTTGTATTGAATTTTTGGTTTAAAATTTATTTTTTCCTTTTCAGTAGGGGTTTTGCACAGAAATATCGCAAAATGCCAAATAATAATTTGATTAGGCCACCTGTGTTGACAAGTAATCAATCACAACCAAGTGCAGAAGCATCTAGGGAAATGAGTAACCAAAATGCAGAACTCGTAAATAGGTTAGTCGACGCTAGATTAGGGCAAAGGGAAA
>NW_023458558.1:70555533-70557382 GCF_013731165.1 Rhagoletis pomonella
ACTCGAAAAAGCAATGTTGCCACTTTTTCTCTTTAAACCATGTTCGAATCGTGGAAATTTTGGAAGATCACAGGGTTGCTTTTAGCATTTAGATTCTTAATGCAAAAATGGAGTTGCATTTAGGTGACGAATTTTGTATGGATAAATGTATATTTAGAGTAGCATTTAGAGCTAAATGCGCTAAATGTGCTTTTACGCGTAAGCAAAAACATCCCATAACTTATTAATAAAGTACAATCGAAGAGTTCTGGATTGCAAATTAAATAAAGTGTTTTTAAAGTGATAACAAGTCGGTTAATTAAGCATTTTGTTGCAACCATGAATACAAAAAACTGCTGTAATGCTATTCATGAAAACCCATGGTGAAATGAACTGAAGGTGGCGCATTCCCAAAACCGCTGCTTTGGTTTTGCCGACTTTGACATTTTTGGCAATACGTAAACAAACTTTTTGTTTAGAAACAAGTGCAAACGTATTGCAAACGTATTGTGTACATTCAAGTGAAAAATCGAAATAATTCGTGTGTTCTGAAGTAAAAAACGTTTTATTTGTAATGCAAAAGAGCGTTTAAAAACAAAATTATGGGTCGATTACGGATGGCAACACAACCACGCTTCGGTTGTCAGCTGGCAATGCAACTGGAAAGAAAATTTGTATTACGAATGGCAACTATCGTCAGTTGCTGTAGAGTTATCGATAATCGAAATTTCACAGTTCAACAACCAGCAAGCTGTGCGAGTAAAATTAAATTATTAAAATAAAGAGTTTTAAAGAAAAGACAGAAATAAAGCTAAATTTATCACAATTATTTGTTTAGGAGGAAGAGAAATGCATGAACGCGTCCTCACTCAGGCGACACTTAAAGGATAATTCCAATCCTCTAGAGCTACCGCGTGTACTGTAAGCAAAAGTTAATGGTTTCTTTTGTTATCGTTTTGTGTTCATTTTCAAAGCATATTGAGGGCTTCCAAAAGAAGCTGTAGTATAGTTGGTTAATAAACAGATGAACCACTTCGTTCAACTTCAATACCTCCGCTCATAAAAGCTTGCGCACATCTTCGATTTTTCGCAGAAGGAAGTGCCACAGCAATGACTTTAATTTGGAAAACTGGGTGTGTCGGTAGTTTTAAAAGAGGTGCTTCAATTGATAAAGGAAAAAAATTGCAATCAGTGTTCGCTTTTGTTTCGCCAAAAGGGCGTTGTCCACGGGAAGTAAAATTTCAAGATATTGGTTTGTTATTTTCACCATATTCTGTAAAAGCAAACTGCATTGCAAAATGTTAATATCGTTCAAATTATTAAATATATGACACACTTTTCAATTTTCGCTCCTAAATACGCTCCAAAAACATTCCCAGCAACCACTAAAATGTAGTCGCCTGTATACACATTATGTAGCAACTGCAGTTGTCAGTTGAAAGTTGCCATCTGTAATATCGTTTTGGCAACTAGCAACGCAACTGAAGTTCGATTGCTATCGATAATCTACCCATTAGTCTGTAAAGTCAAAATTTTTGATTTAAGTTGAAACCACTAAGGCACAGTGTCTGCCTCACATATAGGCCAATAATAGTAACGCTGTGATATCATATGGAATACCAACCCCTTTCGGTGTCATGAGCTTTACCGATGGTCTTATTTCCACCTGTGAGATCTCTGCCAGGCATGCGTAATCTTTTTGTATGATCTTGCAACTACACCATTGGTGCGATGCGTATGCCAATAAAAGTTCTTATAGGGAAACTCAAGAGCACAGAAGTGCGTTTTCTGTTATAGGAGGGCCAAGAATCCTCGCTGTCCCACAGGATGAAAAGTTTTCCGGTACATTGCTAAATGAGTCGTGTGATCT
>NW_023458558.1:70557482-70562569 GCF_013731165.1 Rhagoletis pomonella
AGAACTCGTAAATAGGTTAGTCGACGCTAGATTAGGGCAAAGGGAAAACCCAACAATAGAAGAAGATCAGACCATTACTTTAACAAACGGAAATAATATAGGTGAACTCGACAAAATTCCCGACGTAGTTAGAAGTCTTCGAGAATTTTCGGGTGAGCGAATTATACAAATTTATGAACCTATCTGCGGTACCCCAAAATACTTCGGAATATTAAGCGTAATAAGAAATAAAATTACAGGACAAGCGGACGCGGCATTGGAGTCGTACAATACACCACTAAATTGGAAGTCCATTTGCAAGTGTCTTACGCTCCATTATGCTGATAAGCGTGATCTCGGCACTCTCGAATATCAAATGAACTCACTTTTACAAGGATGGTTAACTACAGAAAATTTTATCAGAGTGTCTACTCACATTTATCGCTTAATTTAAACAAAATATCATGTATGGAAATGAGTCATGAAACACTTTGCATTATGACCCAAACATATCGAGATAAAGCTCTTGATACCTTCATTCGCGGTCTGAATGGAGACTTACCCAAACTATTGGGAATGAGGGAACCGGTTGATCTCCCTTAAGCTTTACACATTTGTCAAAAACTAGGGAACCAATACTTTAGGACAAATTGTTCATAATCCTTATCCAACTAATCCGGCAATTCCCACAGCTGCCAAGAAATCCCAACCCTACTCCAAATTCTGCGTTTGGGTATACCTATTATAACAATCCTAATAATATTAGAAACAATTCTGTACCACCTCCTCGTCCTCTCGGACCTAAGCCACAAAAAAAAACCAGAGCCAATGGAGGTAGACCAAAGTGCTCAAACAAGAAATATAAATTACATAAATCGACCGACGCTAAACAACACGTCTCAGGCTAAAAGACCTGCGTCAACCCAGCTCTATACTGACAAGAGGCAGCGTAATTATAATATAGAAGTCCAGGACTACGAAGACGTTAGGGATAACAACGAAGTAGCAGGAGAATCGCTACACGACTACGTTTATCCTTCCGAAAACCTAGGTGAAAATTACCAAACAGAAACCGACCCCTTAGAAAGTATTGACTTCACAGACATTCATTTTTTAGAATGAATAACTCTTCATTGCCTTACATCGAATGTAAAACAAGCAGTGGAGAGATAATGAAAATATTAATAGAAACTGGCTCTAACAAAAATTATGTGCAGCCCCAGTTTGTGAAGAAACCCATTAGAAATGACAACCCATTTTTCGCAACCTCTATAGGAGGAAATATTTCAATCACCCATCACACTTTTGCAAATGTCTTCGGACTGAAGAGCACCACCATCAAATTTTTCTTGCTGCCAACATTAAAATCTTTCCATGCCATTATAGGAAACGATTCCCTAAAAGAGTTAGATGTCGTAATACACGCAAAGGATAACTATATGTCAATAGGAAACAGATTAAAAATTAAATTGAAACAACAGTTCTCACAAGACGTAAATCTTATCAATATCGGAACGGAACATTTAAACCAAATTCAAAAAAAAAACCTGCACAAGTTAGTTAGTAATTTCAAAACGCTATTTGCCGACCCCGAAGAAAAATTAACTTTTACTACCACAGTAAAATGCGAGATTCGCACCACCACAGACAGACCAGTTTATACTAAAAGTTACCCTTATCCAATGTGCTTAAAAGAACAAGTGGAAAACCAATTAAGGATTACTTACGCGATGGTATCATTCGACCGTCTAGAACGCAGTATAACGCCCCCGTATGGGTAGTACCCAAGAAATACCGTATGGTGGTCGACTATAGAAAGTTAAATTTAGTAACAGTGCCCGACAAATATCCCATTCCCGAAATCAAAGATGTGTTGGCACAACTCGCTAAAAACAAATATTTTGCAACAATCGATTTAAAAAGTGGATTTCACCAAATCCCACTTAAAGAATCGGATATTGAAAAAACAGCGTTTTCTATAAATAACGGTAAGTACGAGTTTACTCGACTGCCTTTTGGGCTGAAAAATGCTTCCTCAATTTTCCAAAGAGCCCTAGACGATATTCTCAGGGATCACATCGGCAAGCGATGTTATGTTTATATAGCTGATATTATCATCTTCAGCAAGGACCAGGAAACTCATTTCAATGACATGAAAATCATTTTCGAGACTCTAGAGAACGCCAATTTAAAAATATAGTTAGATAAGAGTGAATTTTTAAAATCTGAGGTTGAGTTTCTGGGATTTATTATTTCCGAGAAGGGCTTCAAGACGAATCCAAAAAAAACCGAAGCGATAGTGAACTTTCCTACGCCCCAAGCTTTGAAAGATCTTCCTGCCTTCTAAGGACTTTCAGGGTATTATCGCCGCTTCATCAAAGATTATGCGAAGTTGGCAAAACCCCTTACAGTCCTTCTAAGAGGGGAAGATGGGCGTAAGCCCAAAAGCGTAAAAAAAAACACATATATCACTAGATGAAAACGCAATCGAAGCCTTTAACAAAATTAAATTATCTCTTACTGCAGAGGAAGTAATGCTCATACTTCCCGACTATTAAAAAGAGTTTCAGTTAACAACAGACGCCTCAAACTACGCGATTGGCGCAGTACTCTCGCAGAATGATAAACCCATTGCTTTCATATCCCGAACACTAAGCCAGACAGAAGAACATTACGCCACAAATGAAAAGGTTGTTGGCGATTATCTGGGCTTTATGTAATTTACGAAACTACCTTTACGGATCGGCTAAGGTTAAAATCTTTACCGATCACCAGCCCCTGACGTACGCGCTTAGTACAAAAAACAACAATAATAAAATGAAAAGATGGAAAGCCATCTTGGAGGAATACAATTATGAGTTGCATTACAATCCGGGAAAGGCAAATGTGGTCGCCGATGCACTCGCACGACCGCCCCAAATAAATTCATTGACAGGTACTAAGCATAGCGATGAAAGCTCCGAACATAATTTAATAACGATAACGGAGGCACCTATAAAAGCCTTTAAGAATCAAATATTCCTAAATGTCGATGTAATTTCCTCATACAGGTTCAATATAATTTTCCCAACATATCACAGACATACTGTTACTGAAAATGAAATTTTAAAACGATATCTGAATCCGTCAGTCGTAAACGGCTTAAGCACGGCAAAATACAGGAAATATACCCTCTACACTTCAGAAATTATAAAATTAGATTACGCGGAAAATGTTAACTGACTTAACGGACGAAGCCGAACAAGAGAATGAAATCCTAAAAGAACACAAACATGCACATCGCAGCGCGCGCGAAAATAAACAACAGCTTTTACGATAATTTTTACTTCCCTAGAATGCAATCGAAAATAGACGCAATAATAAAACAGTGTAAAATTTTTAAAACGCAGAAATATGAAAGACACCCCCCAAAACCCATTATACAACCGACTCCAATCCCACAATATCCCGGACAGATCGTACATCGAGACATTTACTACACAAACGACAGAGTAATACTGACTGCAATAGATAAGTTTTCTAAATATGCCCAAGCGACATTAGTCAGATCAAGAGCCACACAACATATTAAAGAACATCTTAGAAGACTATTGATGTGCTTCGGTATACCGGAAAAAATAGTTATCGACAACGAAAAATCACTAGGATCAGCTTCAATAATACATCTTTTCGAAGACCAATTGAATATCGAAATATTTAAATGCCCACCTTATACCAGTACAGTAAACGGACAAATCGAACGATTCCACAGCACATTGGCAGAAATAATGCGTTGTCTTAAGGCAGAAAAAGTTCATTCATCCCTTGCAGACCTCCTCGACAAATCCATATGGAAGTATAACTATTCTATTCACTGTACCACAAACCAAAAACCTGTAGAGCTATTTTTTGGACGACGTGTAACGTTTGACCCTCTCCAAGTCGAAGCCGAAAAGCAAAAGAATATTCAGAGGCTCCAATATAAACAGGACGCTGACCTTAATTATCACAACAAAAAAAGAAAGCCTTATAAAAATTATAATGTGGACGACGTAATTTTTGTTAGAACAAATAAGAGAACTGGAAATAAACTTACATGCCGCTATAAAGAAGAAACTGTAGCGGAAAACAGAAACAGTACAGTTACCACAAATTCAGGAAGAATAGTACATAAAGGATTAATAAGAAATTAGTTAGAAATATATTAGCTCAGTATTAGGAAAAATAATCAATACCCAACTGAAAAGAATTATTTTCATTCACATGAGACAACATGACAACTTTTATAAGATACATATTTTTTCTATTAAAATTAATGACGATATGCCACTGCAAAACACAGATATTGGATTACAGCAATTCCCAAATAATCGCAATCGATAACGGTATTGCACTGCTACAGACAGGTACATTCAAACTCATACATGCAATTAACCTCAACCAATACGAAGATGCTATCTTGGACATAGAATCTACAATAAAAAACTATGTAACACCCAAGGACAGCAGTTACCTTTTTCTCAAACACGAAACCGATATACTAAAGAACATACTTAACGGACTCAAACCTAGGCAAAAACGATCCTTGAACATCCTTGGAACTGCTTGGAAATGACTAGCAGGCTCTCCAGACCACGACGATTTCCAACTGATATCCGACCAGACAAATAACTTATTAAGCAATAACGACAAACAAGTAATAATTAACAGATTAACAATCAACCGACTGAATGAAGTCTCGAAAATAGCGAATACCCTTTTAAACACAGTCCAGTCAAGCGAAATAGCAAAAAAAGAGATAATACGAAATATAGAACGCAAACTCAATTAAAGATAATTAAAGAAGAATTGGTTCAGATAGATTACTCGATACAGTGGGCCAAAGCAGGCATTGTCAACTCCTTTATATTATCAAATTTCGAAATTAACATTACAAAAAACCTTTTCGAGGAACAAAAAATGCCTTTTGTAAATTTAATAGAAGCCTTAGAATTCAGTGAAGTAAAAATCGCTGCAAACCAATCAACCTTATTGTACGTTGTGTCGCTACCATTAACAGAGAAAACCAGTTGTAAAAAATTGTTGTTAAAACCCGTAAAAATGAAAAATGTTAGCATTAAGTTAGAATT
>NW_023458558.1:70562669-70563831 GCF_013731165.1 Rhagoletis pomonella
ACATGCAATTAACCTCAACCAATACGAAGATGCTATCTTGGACATAGAATCTACAATAAAAAACTATTTAACACCCAAGGACAGCAGTTACCTTTTTCTCAAACACGACACCGATCTACTAAAGAACATACTTAACGGACTCAAACCTAGGCAAAAACGATCCTTGAACATCCTTGGAACTGCTTGGAAATGGCTAGCAGGCTCTCCAGACCACGACGATTTCCAACTGATATCCGACCAGACAAATAACTTACTAAGCAATAACGACAAACAAGTAATAATTAACAGATTAACAATCAACTGACTGAATGAAATCTCGAAAATAACGAAAACCCTTTTAAACACAGTCCAGTCAAGCGAAATAGCAAAAAAAGAGATAATACGAAATATAGAACACAAACTCAAGATAATTAAAGAAGAATTGGTTCAGATAGATTACTCGATACAGTGGGCCAAAGCAGGCATTGTCAACTCCTTTATCTTATCAAATTTCGAAATTAACATTACAAAAAACTTTTTCGAGGAACAAAAATTCCTTTTGTAAATTTAATAGAAGCCTTAGAATTCAGTGAAGTTAAAATCCCTGCAAACCAATCAACCTTGTTGTACGTTGTGTCGCTACCATTAACAGAGAAAACCAGTAAAAAATTGTTAAAACCCGTAAAAATGAAAAATGTTAGCATTAAGTTAGAATTTGAAAATATAATGTAATACCTTAGATGAAATATAAATTTGTAAAACATCGAACTTTGTTAATATTACTAGTTCTAGTTGTATTCCTAATATAATGAAAAGCTTGCCTTCAACATGCACCACCACCAATAACCAACATTTACCGACAATCGAAGAAATCACATCTAACATTCTTCTACCAAATGATCACAGCGGGGAAGTAACAATAGATAAAAAATCCATGTCACTGCAAGGAACCTTCTTAATTCACCACAGCAGTTCAACAATCACGGTGAAAAACTAAATATTTAGAAGCAATCAGCTATCAGCTGCAAAACCATTACCTGCAATAGCACAAACTTCTAATGCGACCAATATTTTCAAGGAAGCCCTATCCTTACAGGTGCTGAAGGAATTACAGATTACTAACACTGAAGAGTTGTGAGAAATCAAGTATAAATACGGCGCTAGTCTAACCATCAATTCTATT
>NW_023458558.1:70563931-70564985 GCF_013731165.1 Rhagoletis pomonella
TAAACTGATAATTTGATTGCAAAACATTGTATAGCAGGTTCGTAGGGATTTCAAAGACCTTTAATTTGGTGGAGATCTTTTTGTGGTGTGATAATCACAACCGGATATTTTTGGAAAAAATTGAAAATGCTGTTTTCTCAATTTGAAAAAAACGATAATTTCGCAAATTCTTAAAACGTATTCTACTTTTTTAATTTTTGACCTCATATTCAGATTGTGTGAGTTATTTTACATAGCAAATGACTATAAAATTCACGACTTTCAACTATTTTGTTACAAATTTTTTTCCCAGAATGCATATGGTTTTCTAAATTTTCAAATGCAACGCGCAAGTACTTAGAGTTATCATAATCGAATAAAATTTTGCACTGCTTATTTTTAGACCAAAACACATCTTTTTCCGCCCGGCAAACTGTATATTTAAAAAAATAGTTAAAATAACGAACGGTCTAAGGTGCATATATTTCAAATTTTATCTTACCGTTTTATTATTATTATGTTTTACTTTAATATGATGTCTCTGCAATATAATTCTAAAATTAAGCAATTATGTAAGACGTGTAATTTAAATTTTATCTGATCTTATACTTATATCTGTTAAGATCTTATAAGTAATATTGCACAAATGCACGTGATTAAAAAGTTAAATAAAAAATTTAATAAATAGCAAAATCTATTTGGCTAATGTAAAATGTTCGTTATCATTGCTCTCTTATTACTCTTTTATTACTCTTACACCCTTATTGCTCGTTCGGGAGGAATATGGGATGTGTTTTATGTTCACTCCCTTATTGTCTTTTTGGGAGGTTTCTGGGAGGTTACTATGGAGTACTCCCGTATTGCTTCTTTGGGAGGTTTAAGGGATGCTATTTTTGTGTGTGCTCCTCGATTGCTCGTTTAGGAGGTAAAAGGGATTACTCGCCCTCCTAGGACATACAATGTTAAAGGGAGTATACAAAATTACATGCTTATACACAGAAGCATAGGGAGCAATGGGGAGTATTCGTATACTCCCAAGATAGTACTCACCGAGCAATCGTACGATGCTCCCAAG
>NW_023458558.1:70565085-70568096 GCF_013731165.1 Rhagoletis pomonella
CTGGAAGTTCGAAAAACCAGGGAAGCTTTTTGGCGGTGTTCACGCAGAGGTGCGTGTGAAATGCATGGCAACGCAGGGATGCACTTTTAACCATAAGTCGCTTAAACAGTCGTTTACAAGATAATTACAGGTTAATAGTTTGCGTTGATATATCGGCAAGCACGTCCAAATTCGATGACATCCAGAAAGAAAAAGGGAAGATGAACAATTTTAGTGATGCCAGATTGAGTTTTATTTTACAACTCGGAAATTAGCGCAGGGTTGCATTAAGTAGCGAAAGTCGAATTATTGCCACAAAGTTTGCGAAAGTACAAATGCCGTCACACAAAGAACTATGATAACAAACTTAAAACAAGACATTACAGAACATTTTAATTAGCTTTATACATATATGTAATACTTCTATATTGCTAGTACAATATGATCACAATGTGTTTTCAATTCGAAATCAAAGAAAGACAGCCTATGAAAATTTTTGTCATTGTAGAAGTATACGTGTATATTTGTAAACTACTACATAATATTACATTTACATTGGACCAAAATGCGTGATTTGAAATCAGTCATTTGAAGGTGTTTACACTGCTTGATCCGCATTTGCTTTGACTTCTCATCAAATGAAAAGGGAAGACAAAAACAAAATGTATGTAAACAAACACTACATTTATTATATTGTTAACGCTTTTTGGACACAAAAAGGCAATTATTCTTTGATTAAACTAAAAATGTGTAAAGCTCTTGTATAAATTAACAATTTTTACACACAAATTTCAAAGATTTATTTATTTCGTTGTGTTTGTTTTGTGTTTGAAAAATTCCAAATGTCAAAGACAAACCAAAGCTTTTGTGGAACTTTTGTTTCTGAGTGCGTTCAATAAAATAGTACGGCAATTGGAACGCATTTGTTCGTGATTTTGTGTAAATGCGTCGAAATGCGTCATTCTGGAAATGTGAATTTGTATGGAGAAATGCGTGATTTGGCCTCGCATTTGAGGTTTCTCGCCCAAATGACGCATTTGGGCTCAATGTAAATGTAATATAAAATGAAGTGCCATATCAGAAGTACGAGAACTCCGATATTTTAATAACTGAGGACGCTAATTTACTCCAAGTTAATACTTACAACAATCTCTTAACAATAAATAAGACTGCTATAGTCTTTTAGGAATGGGGCGTGGCACCGCCCATTTTATGACTATAAAGGTGTATCTCGGTAACCACATTGAGTCTAACTCAGCATATTATCGAGAACGTTTGAAATGGGAAAAAACATCCCTGCTTACCATGCAAAGGTAGTTAAGAGAAAGTTGAAACCACAATATTTGATACCTGCGCCGTTTATATAAAGTTTGGTTTCGCCCAAACTTATACTTCTTTACTTGTTTTTAATTATTTTCCTTAATAATAGTACATAAATTTACGACTTAAAATACTTGTTTTTGTTAACATCAATGAAATAAGACTGCATTATGGTGCCATTTACATTGTATGAAGCCATATGAACTGTTGATACGCTAAAATAGAGGGACTACATGTTCTTATGAGGATTTCAATGATATCTAGTGAGATGCATATAATTTGATTTTTTCATATGAAAAATTATGGGGAGATACTGTTGTGATACTGTTAAGCATATGAAATTATAGCAAGTTGGATTTTCATACATCTTACCATAAAAAGTTTAACAGATGCAGAGATACCAAGGAGGTTTTTTCCCATTTTGATGCCTTTTTTAATATAAAACCCATCGAAAACGAGGAAAGCGGCAGCTCCGCCATTCACATACATGCCAAATGTAGGAATTTTAAGAATTAAAAACAATAAACAAACAATTTCAAAACAAAAAAATTCTTTGTACTAGATCTTTTTCAATAGAAACAATTCACGTATGGTGGACAATAAAAATACAAAGCACTATGATAACAAGACATTACACAACATTTTAATGAACTTTATATCACATTTAAGTAAAAATAAGCCTATATTTTCCAAGCTGGCAAAGAAATGAAAATGTGTATTTTTTGTTGTTTACACAAAGACTTGCCAAATATACATATAAGTCAAAACTATAGAAGGCATGTATACTTCTCCCTTTCATTTTCTCATACAGTTTATGCTTTTTCTGGCTTTTACAAAATGCAGGGATACCGAACTTATTTCGGTACAATATGATCGTAATGTATTTTCAATTCGAAATCAAAGAATGTTTCCTTCAAACCGTGTGACAAAACGAGTACCTATAACTTATCGTAGTCAAATTTAAAGTGTAAACACATCGTAAGCTTTGTTAATTTATGTAAAGTTTTTGTGAACTCTACGAAGTTGGCAACTCTTGTAAGACATTCGACCTTTATGTTCGACATTTGCCTTTATTTAAGTTGTTCGTCATTTTGATTTATTAGAGTCGTGAATGTTCAAGAGGAAAGGAGCAAACTGCGGTGAGTATTATTAATCTGATTTATGTATATGAAAACCACTGCTCATTGTTAACTGTATTTCATTATCATATAAATAAACGCACTCGAACACGTCGTCATGCCATTGTAACCAAAGAGGCGTTTTATTTCTTTAGCCTACTCACGACTCGACACCTTTATTTCGCAGTTTCGATCACTGGGACTTGCGAACTGCAGCCAAGCCGACGCTGCACATTGCCAAAAGAAAAGAAGTTAAATGCCATGTGAACGCTCCCCCACTCGGCGAGACGCACCACCCAGACGCAGCCCGCGCCTACAACAAGGATTAATCACACCGCCAGTAAAAACGTCTGCCACGATGATCACGTCCAACACAACATGCCCAAACACTTCCGGAACATCCGCTCTGTCCACCACCTCAACCGCCGCCATTACATCTGCAAGTGGGACCGTTTTTAGTGGACCGAATGGAAGCTCCAAAACCACACCTGCCGTTGCGACGTCCCTTGCAAATGTCACCGTAGGAAGCAGCGCAGCTATTAGTGCTGCCAGCAACACATCAGGTAACACCGCCACCGCTGCAAATGCCACAGC
>NW_023458558.1:70568196-70584541 GCF_013731165.1 Rhagoletis pomonella
AGCAAAATAAGCTATTTCAAGCAAAAGCTTAAACTTTTCGGCCCTGATTAGTTATTACTATGGGAGTATACATATGTATTACTCTGTAGAATTCGCATTCTGTGGGGGGAAGAAAATAAGCAGAAGTATTTTTGAGCAGAACTTCTTTCTGCGTAGGCGGCCTGCGGTCGCGCTCAGAGATTATAACCCTCACAAAGTAGAATTCTCTTTCTGTGTTGCGAAGAAAATTAGTAGAAGTATTTTTGAGCAGAACTTCTCTCTGCGTAGGCAGGAGAATTCTGCTTACATAATATTCATAATTGATATTGAACACATAATAAATTAGCACTTATCATATTCGCCTTTATAATATTTTTACGCTGCACACATAATACTCATAATTGCTGCTGCTGCTGCTGCAAACATTGCAGGTTATTTTTATTAGTTTATATTATATTTAAATATTTTATATTAAAGTGTTTTTGTATTTTAAGATGATGATGCTTCTTGCACAAGCCGTGGAGCTATTTTTGCTGCTGCTAACATTGCAGGTTAGAAGTTCTGCTCAAAAATACTTATGCTCATTTTCTTCGCAACACAGAAAGAGACATCTACTTTGTAAGGGTTATTATCCCTAAGCGCGGCCGCAGGCCGCCTACGCAGAAAGAAGTTCTGCTCAAAAATACTGCTGCTTATTTTCTTCCCCACACAGAAAGAGAATTCTACATTGTGAGGGTTATTATCAGGCATGGGCAGAGAACGAGCACACGCCCAAAGAGCGTAATCATCGTGTGTACGTATACAAGCAAGAGCGTAACGATGAGAACGCGACAGCATGCACAATGAATTAGGTACACTAACACATTCTCACTTTTAGCTAGCGCTTGTTTGTGGTAGTGCCCACCTCTGGTTATAATAATACAATAGCATTTATCATATTCGCCTTTATAATATTCTTACGGTTGGAACTTCTGGCAACACATTTTGAAACGTATTCTGGCAACACTTAATCACACATGCGCCTAGGAATAAATCGATACCATCAAGGTATTACTCAAATCCATACAAATACAAGATCACGTAAGAACGCGACGTTGTATTTGTAACTGGTTTTGAGAAAAAAGTTTGCGAAAGCGGGTTCGTCAGCTGAGCGTTTGTTTACATCACAAGCATCTTTCGTTCATGACTCAAATCAGTATTTGTACTTCTATCAAACAAGGTATCGATACCTACTCAGTATCGGAAAGGTATCGAGTACTTGTACATAGAACTACTATTTTGCATATTTTTCACACTTATTGGGTTTTTTTTCACAAAAAGAATGCATTTTCACAAGATAATTTTTTTAATATTTTTTCACGCAAAAATTTAAGACAACAATTATTTTTGTATAGGATTTGATTTCAAAAACCTTAGAATACATATTTACAAGATTAATAGAGAAATTTTTTTCATATAAAATAAGTTTAAGGAAAGAACTCTTCTTTTGTTATATTTCCCAAAAACATCAACTTTTCCCAGTGTTTTCCTGGAAGGCGGTTTCGAGATTTTGATATAGTTTACCTGTTTTTGAGAACAGCAAGGGAGAGATGACCCAACAACCGTTATGGGCTATTTTTGCTTACGCGTAAAAGCACATTTAGCTCTAAATGCTGCTCTAAATGTACATTTATCCATACAAAATTCGTCACCTAAATGCAACTAAATGCAACTCCGTTTTTGCATTGAGAATCTAAATGCTAAAAGCAACCCTGTGATCTTCCAAAATTTCCACGATTCAAACATGGTTTAATGAGAAAAAATGGCAACACTGCTTTTTCGAGTATACAGTGGCTAGCTGCGTTTCAGTGATCGCCGATCGAGATTTCATTTATTATTTTACATTATTTGGATAAGGAAAATTTGGGCAAATTCAATATCGATGTGAGGTTGATAGAAATCTGGATTTGTGATCAGCCCTGTTTGTTTTGTTTCCTAATTGAGTGAGGAAATTTTAATTGACGGTACCGACAAATGAATATATACACAAACAAATGTTCGGTTATGGTTAAAACAATTTAAGTTGTTGTATTGAATTTTTGGTTTAAAATTTATTTTTTCCTTTTCAGTAGGGTTTTTTGCACATTATCTTCTGCGTGAGAATTGATCGTTATAGATACGGATCTGAATAAGCGACTGGAACACGGCTGCTTGTCAAAAGCATACGATTTCGAACTCGCGTAAATGTACATTTGCTAAATGCGATAGCATGAACGCTCTTCGAAAACATATGTTCGAAAATGCTAAATGTTGCATTTTAAATGCAGCAAAAACGCTGCATTATGTTCATACAGGCTTCCTTATATAGCTGCGGAAATGTGGTGCGCATATCCTCTAATGGTTTGATTTTCAAAGAAGATGCTGAAGCATAATAGGTTCATTCCTTATATTTTTGGACTAAAATCTGAAAAGGGTCAAAATGCCAGAGCGTAAGCAAAATGCGCTCACTAAAAGAGAATAACAGGAAAAGTAAAGGAACGCAAAAAACCAAATTTTTAGTCCAAACAATGGCAACAACAAAGCTAACGTCAAATAAGAGGGGAAATGTATGTGCAAAACACATTTACACAAGCACAAGCAAAATAAACACTTATTATATCAATTATTTTTTCCTCATCCCAATTTTAATTCACTTTTTTTACTTTTTAGATTATTCTCACTTTTTGCGTATTCTTTAATTTTCGTTAATTTAAATTCAGTTGAGTTTGACACTTTTCAGAATTTTGCCAGAAAAAATTCTTCTGACTAAATCTGACTACTTCGGACTTTTTCTGACTATTTCTGGGAGATAAGGAACGCTCCTAATAAGTTTTCCGCTTCCGATACAAGTACTTTTTTTTCGATACCTACTTGGATCGCAGTAAAAAGTATCGAGTACAAATATACTTGGTAAATTGAGAAAAGTATCGAGTATGTACTTGGATTTACTTGTATCGATTTATCAAATCGATCGATCAAACAAAACCAAAATGCTTTTCCCACATTTTCTTTTCATTAGCAACCTCTTTATTTCATTCTTATTTTAGTTTGGCCAGCCAATTAACAATAAATACGAAATAGCGTATTCAAATTGAGAAAATACGACTTCCACTTCGATAAATAATCGAAAAAAACTAGTGAAGACACCGATTGGAATGAGTGGAACGTGAGTTTTCAAGTAGTTTTCAGCGAAAACTCGTTTTCGTTTGACAGATTTTACATGGACGAAAACACATGTTTTAGGTCGAAAATCAGTTTTAGCAACGAAAACATGTTTTCGATGTCGGTCAGAACATGGTACAACAGCCGGTGTGAACAGCCTTCAGCCCACAATTCCAAAACTCGTTTTCAAAGTGTTTACGTTGTCGGTCAGAACATGGTATTAGTGTTTTCGTTGACATTTCTTGCATCCTCTGGTTAGATTTTTGCTACACAAAAACAAAACCAAAATGCTTTTCCCTCATTTTCTTTTCATTAGCAACCTCTTACTTTCATTCTTATTTTACTTTGGACCAACCAATTAAAAATAAATCCGAAATAGCGTATTAAAGATGACCAAATATGACTTCCACTTCGATATATAATCGAAAAAACTAGTGAAGACACCGATTGGAATGAGTGGAACGTGAGTTTTCAAGTAGTTTTCAGCGAAAACTGGTGTTCGTTTGACAGATTTTACATGGACGAAAACACAAGTTTTAGGGCGAAAACCAGTTTTAGCAACGAAAACATGTTTTCGATGTCGGTCAGAACATGGTATAACCTTGACGGCAAAGAAAGATCATAGATTTATACTTGGCCAAGGACTGTCACTTCAGCATCATTCCCCACATCTTTTTGGGGAATTTATATACTGTTACACCCGCAAACATAGTCGACCGGGAAAATAAGTTTATAGGGCTTTCGCACGCGCCGATTTTTCAGGCCACTTTTAGTTGAAGCAAAAATCGCCTCGTCCGAACTGCCTTTCAACTAATCGCTTTCAACAAAGTTGGTCGCCAGCCAACTTTGAGCTCGTTCAACTTTTTTTCCTTGCAACCCTGTGTTTGTTTACATTCTGTATACATACTTTTTTTCTTTTTTACTTTTATTTTATCTTTCAGCTTCGCACGTCTACCAACGCTTGGCTTACCAAATTTACGCCAATTGATAAAATTTTGCGATTTAAATTCATTTTCAATAATGTAAATAACAATTCGTGTTGAATCGAAAACCGCCTCGTCTGAATAGGGATGGCAACTTTTTCACTTTCTAATTCTCATTCAACTTCGCATTCAACTTTTGTTGCCTCTAAAATCGCCTAGTGCGAATGCCATATTACGCGTCCTTCGCCGTCAACTATTTTAACGTGTCTAAGCTCTCTTTCATAAAAATTTTCTTCAAGAATGGGCTGGATCATGATAAAAACATAGCAAGGTAGAACCGTTCTCTCAATTTGTCGGCCATGATTTTTTTGAAGTTTGCCAACATTTTAAAATCATATAAAAGTGAAAATAAAAAACTGAAATTGTTCGAAATTGTTGTTGCTTGAGATTGAAAATGAAAATGTGTGTGTGAGTTTGTGAGTAAATTTAAAAATTAAATTGTTTGGAAACGTCAAGAATTTTAAAAGTGACTCTCAGCGGTTCTACCTTACTGGATTTCGATTTCACAACGAAGGTAGAATACATGGGTTCACGACGGCTGCCTTATGCTGGAGAGTGGGCAAGTTGTCGAATCGGAAGACCATCCTCTTCCACCATTCATTATCAGAGGTGAGGCAAGAGATTCGTATTCCAATTATTTAAAAGATTTTAACCGAACCCAATGTTGAAATGACCGCTACGTTTTCTTCTAGGTTGTGTACAAATTTCATAACTGTGTCAATTACCAGTAGCTCACTCGCACAAAATTTGTATTAAACGCTTAGATAACCACTAAAACTGATAAATATGCTAGCAAATATGCTCGCAAAACAAAAAAACTTAAGTTGAAAAATTTAATGGACATACAAATGTTGCTTGATATTCTCAAATAAAGAAGATCTGCGTTGGTCGTTTCAATTTTTTTAAATATTCGTTATTCTCCATTTGAGATAAATTATGTAAATCTCTTCAATGACACCAATGCCTTCCCATAGAGACGAACCATTGGTTTTAAATTTTTGTATCCAAGCAGAAATGCAATTGAAGTTACGGGTTAATAAAAACTAAAGCTGTTTTTATGTTATTTGTTAATATTTCTTTAGTTCGACGAATAAAAAAAGCCCAAAAAATAGTCAAGAAAAATTTATTGAGCCAAATTTTTTTAAGCAGTACGAAGTTCTTTTCTACGCTTCTAATATGGTTTGCTAAAGTTTGTTTGTGAAGAGTACAAGACATCCTTGTTTTCAACATTAATATATGCCCGTTCCATTATTTCGTAAGGAAAAAGTGAGACAGCAGGCTGTAGAATATTAGATGTCAAAATCGGTTGGACATACACGAAATACTTGTATGATCGTTAAAATTAAGCTTGGAAACCCTGAATTAAGCAAAATAAGCTATTTCAAGCAAAAGCTTAAACTTTTCGGCCCTGACTAGTTATTACTATGGGAGTATACATATGTATTACTACGTTTATACGCACGTATAATTTGCAAATAACAATTTTCAAAATGGTAAACTTTGCCGTATAAATGCTGAGTTAATTTTTTATTTGCAAATAACTAAATCACGCAAATAAGTATTGATTTGTGGTACTATTTGCAAATAAGCGCAAGACGCCGCCATTATTAGGTTTATTTGCTTTTTCGATGGTCATCTTATTGCCTTTTTATAATCGAGACGTTGCCATTTTTAACTTTATTTCCTTTTTTGATGTTCATATTATTACCTTTATATAATCAGGCAATATTAAAAAAGAATTTTTCACCATCGAATAAACAGTGAGTTAGGTATTTGCAAATTATTTTTATTTGCAAATAGCTTACGTATAAACGTAGTATATGTGTTTTGAAACTTTAAAGGCGTTTTTTTCGAGTTTCGGATTTTTGAATTGTGACATTATTGAAGTAAATGAGCATTATGTTCATTTTCACAACATTCATATTGGATATCGAAGATAATATTCGAACGTTCGCCACATTATTTATAGGGTAATAAAAAAAATTAAATTACTTAAAAAGTTCTTAACCGGTAGATACTTTTTGGCATTCGCGATATTTACCCAGTACTTGTCAAAAAGTATCGAGTGCTCGATACTACTCAGTACTCATTAAAAGTATCGATATTCTGTACTCGGTACTCGTATCGATCTATCACTAGTCCCCTTTCAGACACGACAAGTCTTGCTTTCAAGTCTGCTCGTTCGTAGGCGATGGAGGTGAGAAGAGAGGGGAAGAGTACAGATACCTCCGTACCGTCAATTCGTTTCAAGTTTTCTTGTCTCTTTTGATCTTTTCGTTGCTTCCCATTTAAAGAACCAAGGACTTGAATTCAATTAAAGTTGACGCGTGAGGAAGCAAATAGAAAACACGAAAGAGAATGCGAAAAAAATTGCTTTCAAGACTTGACGTGTCTGAAAGGTTTGTTAGAACTAAAAAGGATCGATATTCGCCGCACTCGATATTTTCGATATTAAAGAGACAAAAACTCGATATATATCGTTAATTTTTAATTCTACACTGAAAAACATCTACTTATTCAAAAAATGAATAGAACCATTTACCAACAGAAAATTTTATTATATATATGAGGTACATATCTGTATTCGTATGGAAAAGTAGCTTATGCCGAAGGGCTGGATTTAGTATAAATCGGTATTCGCAGCATGCGATTGCGAATTACTCACAGACACTGAGCCGTTGAACAACGTTTGGCAAATAAACGTGCCAGAAATAGTTCCGATACTACCAAGTCAATATTCTTATTAAGTCTCATCGAAAAATTTCTTGTCGTTTAAAGAATAAAGGAAATGCCGCATTATACTAAAGCCAGCTTTTCGACATATGTCGAGTCGTGAGTAGGCTAAAGAAATAAAACGTCTCTTTTGTTACAATGGCATGACGACGGGTACGAGTGCGTTTATTTCTATGATAATGAAATACAGTTAACAATGAGCAGTGGTTTTCATATACGTAAATCAGATTAATAATACTCACCGCAGTTTGCGCCTTTCCTCTTGAACATTGACGACTCTAATAAATCAAAATGACGAACAACTTAAATAAAGACAAATGTCGAACATAAAGGTCGAATGTCTTACAAGAGTTGCCAACTGCGTAGAGTTCACAAAAACTTTACATAAATTAACAAAGCTTACGATGTGTTTACACTTTAAATTTGACTACGATAAGTTATAGGTGGACGTTTTGTCACATTCCCACCCCCGTGGATCGCTCAGATTCACCACTACGTACGTCCAAAACGGCCAGCTTTGAAGAAGGACGACGTACTACACCAGAGCTAGTCCTGACGTCCGCGCGCCGAATTACACCATCCACTCCAGGGAAAACACGCTCCACCACACCACGGCACCATTGTCGTCGCGGGGTATTAACGTCGCATATAAACACCACGTCACTCACTTCCAATGCTTTCGTCTTCTCCCACCATTTGGTTCTTCGCGTTAACGTAGGTAAATACTCCATTATCCACCTCTTCCAAAACCTATTGCGAAGCTGCCGAGCAATTCGCCACTGTTTACGAAGGGCACACGTTAGCTCTTCCGAAGCGTTTATAGAAGGCGTTTGCGCTGTATTGGCTGTACCCAGTAAAAAATGGTTTGGCGTAAACGGTTCGTCTTGGTCCACTGATATCGGCAAATGTGTAAGTGGCCGAAAGTTCACTATATTCTCAGCCTCAATCAAGACGCTCTGCAATGTATGCTCACGTGGCGCGATTTCCTTCAAGGTGTGACGGAGGACACGTTTAACGCATTGCACCATGCGTTCCCACACTCCACCTTCCGATGGGTTATCAGGGCAATTAAACACCCAATCAATTCCTCTTTTAAATAATTCGGTCTGTATTTGCTCACAGTCAAACACTTCATCGAAGCGTTTTGCTTCTTCCTTGACGCCAACGAAGTTCTTTCCGTTATCGCTGCGCATTCGGACTGGGACGCCACGCAGATTGATAAAATTTCTGATGGTAAGAATACACGAATCCGTTGTCAAATCAGCTGCTACCTCCAAATGTATAGCTCGCACCGTGAGGCATGTAAACAGAGCGATCCATAGTTTTTCAGTTCGACGGCCGATAGTTACGTTCAAAGGGCCGAAGTAGTCTATGCCCGTGTAGCTGAATGGTCTTACGTATGGCGTTAAGCGATCCTTCGGCAGTCTACCCATAATCGGCGGTTAGGGTTTTGCACGGGAAGCTCTGCAAACCATGCAACTCGCGACAACGCTTCTTAAAACTTGACGTATGCGGGTGATCCAGAACTTCTGGCGAATCTCCCCAATTGTTGTTTCAAAGTACTGATGTTTCATTCGCTCGTGATAATGGGTAACGATTAGAACAGTAAGCTGGTGCTTCTCTGGTAAAATTATGGGATGCAGGCAATCGAATGGAAGCCAAGTAGCAGCTTCTAAACGGCCACCAACGCGTAAAATTTTTTCGTCGTCAATAAACGGTGCTAAATTGTTGATCGTACTGTCACTACCTAGCGGTTGTCCTACTCGTAGTGCAGTGATCTCCGCAGGAAAGGTAGCTTCTTGCGCCACGCGACATAGCAATTTTTCGGCCGCGTTGACTTTGGATGCGCTTAGCCCATAAAATTCTACAGGCGAATTCTTGCGTCGGCTGCGGTTGACGAATCCTAATACCCATGCTGTTGATCTCTTGAGTCTGTTGTAAGAAGAAAATCTGTTAAAATTGAAAATTGTACTGTTAAAGAGGATAAGCATTGGTCGCGGTGACAACTCTTCGGTAGTTGTTTCTGTGGTAGTTTCAGCTGTGGTAGTTTCAGTAGAATGTTTTGGCCAATCTTCCACTCCCAATGATAAAAATTCTGGTCCCTTGAACCAACGAGAAGTTTCAGATAAGTCTATATGACGGCTGTGGCGTGTAGCATCGTCAGCAACATTCGCGCTTGTAGGAACCCATTTCCAGTCACACGGCTGAGTTACGGCTAGTATCTTCGCGATACGATGCGCTACGAATGGTTTATAGCGGCGGTTCTCGGAGTTTAACCAGCTGATAACGGTCGTAGAATCACTCCACAAAATACGGGTACATTCAAGGTTGTGTTCTTCGAGAATTAATTGCGATAGGCGAACGCCAAGCACAGCAGCTTGTAACTCGAGCCTGGGAATTGTCATTGGCTTCGTGGGGGCGTCTGGCTGGTGTCTGGAGTCGTCCCTCCAAAGAAACCTTTGCGCGCACTTATCTTCCGGTTGTATCTTGATCTGGTGATACATTTCCGCGATATCACCACAAACACCAATAGCTCCGATCCGAAAATTGTACAGTACCGTTGGCATTGGTTGGTAGCCTTGAGGACCCTTAAGCAAACAGGAGTTTAAGGATATTCCGTCTACGGTTGCAGCAGCATCGAACACTAGGCGGAGTTTACCAGGCTTGTTAGGATTTTCGACTGCGAAGTGTGGAAGATACCAAACCCTTGGGCCAGTTTTATTAAAATCAAGGGGATTCAGTTTTACCGCGTAATTTTTGGCAATGTAGCTTTGAATTGTCGATTTATATGCTATGGCAAAGTCACTATTCTTACTCATCTTTCGTTCAATTCCTCTGAGTCGTTGTTCGGCCATTTGGAAACTGTCTGGCAGCTGGATGTCGTCCTTGTGCCACAGCAAACCGGTTTGGTATCTTCCGTCTATACGTACAGTAGTGGACTTTAAAATATTCTCTGCGCGTACATCAGCGCCACTTCTCACCACTGGTGCCGGCCGCACTCCAAAGTTCTCGATTTCAAAGTATCTCTTTACCATGTCATGTAAATATTGATCACTCACCTCGTTCATATGCAAGCACGTCGCCCGTACCGTTTTATTAGTGTTCGTAGATCCGAATATCACCCAACCGAGCTCCGTGTTAGCTGCATATGGCCCATTCTTTACAAACTGCATGGTTTCCGTCGGCAGCCCCAAGTGGCAGTGATCCAAGCCAATAAGTAGTTTTGGCTTTACAATTGAAAACGTATTGGGTACTTTGCGCAAATATTCGGAGGCTCCTCGTAAATCATGATTACTTAAACTCTGCATAGGCAAATCCAGATCTGGCACCGGGTACACGTGACGCAGGTTAAAACGTTTGCTCTTTCCAGTTCCGCTAATCTGAAGGTTAACTACAGTAGCTGGTTGTTGTTCCGTCTTTCCTCCATACCACTGCAAACTTAACATGTGTTGATGATCTTTAACTCCCAACTCTGCTATCAAGCTACTGTCAATCATTGTCACGGATGAGCCCTCGTCCAGCATAGCGTATGTATTCACACGTCGTCCAGACCCATACAGTACTACGGGTAAGACGCGAAACAAAAGTTTATATTCATTGCGTGGTGTAGCGGCACAACTCAGGAGGGCATCGTTAGCCTGATTTCTGTTTTGCGTTGGCTCTTCTCTTCCAGTAATTGTGTTTTTTTGCTGCTCGTAGCGCTCTGATGTAGGTCTACTGGCATTCTTGTTAGATTCATGCAATAGCTTGTTGTGCTTACGATGGCAACCGTCTATCATACACGACGCTTTACTACGGCATTCCCGGGACGAGTGACCACTTCGCAAACACGAGAAACATAAACGGTTACGCTTGACATACTCCCACCTCTCATCAACGTTGTACTGTAGAAATCTTTTGCACGTACTAATTTTATGCTCTCCCATGCAAAGTGGACACTTGTTGTAGCTATTCCTCCCGACTCCTTTGTTCTGTCGCTCGTAGTCTTTATTGTCGTTTGCATACAGTACGACTCGTCGACGGGCCTCTGTATCATGAACAGTGCAGACCAAATTCGCGACATCGCTTAACCAGTTGCTAAAGTCTACAACGGTTGGGTATGGTGTTACAGTAGCAGCGTATCTAGCCCATTCCATCTTCTTGCTTGTAGGGAGTTTGCCTACTAACGCGGATTCTGAAATGAGTGAAATATCTTTAACCTGACGTAACTGACTTCGAATCAACAATTCGGGTCTACCAAAACGAAACTTTAGCTGTTCCATTGCAGCGTGTACGTTTTCTGGATGAATAAGGAGTGATTTAACAATTTCCCTAGCTTCGCCTTTTAGGCTTTTTAGGAGACGTTGGTTATTCTCCAAATTGCTGTAACCATACGCGGCGGTGGAATTAGTAAAAGTATTATAAAACAGCGGCCAGTCTTCAGGCAGCCCACTAAATTCTGGTAAATCCTGAATTGTTCGCGGCACGGCATAATTAATAGGCATACCTAGCGATTGGTTCACTTGTGCATTTGTTATTGTGGCTGCTTGAAAGTTATTGACGTCAGCAGGAAAGGTAACGGGTGGTGGCATTATAAACGGATGTACATTTGCACTCGCTGACCTTATAGAATTGTCGGTGACGTCGAGCGGCAGTTGCAAAGCACCGCTATGAACCCTACTGCTAGCGCCGCTCGACGTCGACTGCGCTGTCGACGACTCATTAGAAATGAACCGTTCTTCTAAAGCTTGCCGTTTGTTGTTGCTATCATTTAACTGCGCTTGAGTGTCCCGTAACTGGTGTTGCAACTCTTTAATTTTTTCGAATAAATAACTAACCTGTTGTGCAGTACTAATATTACGCGATGCTGCTGTGGCATTTGCAGCGGTGGCGTTGTTACCTGATGTGTTGCTGGCGGCACTGATAGCTGCGCTGCTTCCTACGGTGACATTTGCAAGGGACGTCGCAACGGCAGGTGTGGTTTTGGAGCTTCCATTCGGTCCACTAAAAACGGTCCCACTTGCAGATGTACTGGCGGCGGTTGAGGTGGTGGACAGAGCGGATGTTCCGGAAGTGTTTGGGCATGTTGTGTTGGACGTGATCATCGGGCAGACGGTTTTACTGGCGGTGTGATTAATCCTTGTTGTAGGCGTGGGCTGCGTCTGGGTGGTGCGTCTCGCCGGGTGGGGGAGCGTCCACATGGCATTTAACTTCTTTTCTTTTGGCAATGTGCAGCGTCGGCTTGGCTGCAGTTCGCAAGTCCCAGTGGTCGAAACTGCGAAATAAAGGTGTCGAGTCGTGAGTAGGCTAAAGAAATAAAACGCCTCTTTGGTTACAATGGCATTACGACGGGTACGAGTGCGTTTATTTCTATGATAATGAAATACAGTTAACAATGAGCAGTGGTTTTCATATACATAAATCAGATTAATAATACTCACCGCAGTTTGCGCCTTTCCTCTTGAACATTCACGACTCTAATAAATCAAAATGACGAACAACTTAAATAAAGGCAAATGTCGAACATAAAGGTCGAATGTCTTACAAGAGTTGCCAACTGCGTAGAGTTCACAAAAACTTTACATAAATTAACAAAGCTTACGATGTGTTTACACTTTAAATATGACTACGATAAGTTATAGGTGGACGTTTTGTCACAACATAAGCTACTTTTCCATACGAACACAGATATGTGTGTATGAACAGTGGCCCACACTCAAAATCACACAGTGATATTATCACAGTATTCGCAATGATTTTTCCTTCTATATTTTTTTCATTACTTTTTTATAAAGGTATAGCTCAATCTCTAACAAAAACCATATAAACCTAAATTGCAAAATTTGTGCAAAAATTAGAAAAAAATCAAAAAAGTTTCTTAAAAATTGCGAACTTTTTAATAAGAATTTCTATTAAAAAAATTTATATGTAGATTTGTAGTCTATTAATACCATGTTCGGACCGACAACGAAAACACTTTGAAAACGTGTTTTGTGATTGTGGGTTGAAGGCTGTTCACACCGGCTGTTAGTGTTTTCGTTGACATTTCTTACATCCTCTGATTACAGTTTTGCTACACAAAAACAAAACCCAAATGCTTTTCCCTCATTTTCTTTTCATTAGCAACCTCTTACTTTCATTAATTTTTTACTTTTGCCAGCCAATTAACTAAAAATATGACTTCCACTTCGATAAATAATCGAAAAAAACTAGGGAAGACACCGATTGGAATGAGAGTAACGTGAGTTTTCAAGTAGTTTTCAGCGAAAACTGGTTTTCGTTTGACAGATTTTACATGGACGAAAACACAAGTTTTAAGGCTAAAACCAGTTTTAGCAACGAAAACATGTTTTCGATGTCGGTCAGAACATGGTATAAAACAGTCACCGATGTTGTTTGGCGCAAAAATAAGTAATGAGAAAATGGCTAAGCCATACTCGATATCGAAAAAATATCGATGTCTGCAAAAAAAAAAAACAATTACTCGATATATCGATACTGACATCGATATATTTGCAGCTCTACCATTTGTGTCTCCAACTTTATTGTTTATCCGTATGATTGAAATGAAACGAGATTTTCGCGCTATCTACAATCGCGTAAACTTTTCTAAATCAAATAGTGTGCATGATAATAAAGGCAATTTGACAAGTCTATGTCTACTCTTCGGTTTTAAATGGGTACTTTAAGACATTTGCTTAGTCAGCCACGCTTACTTGGATGTTTGGAAGTTTTTAACGCCAAGTTATGTGGGCGGAATAACAATGTCGGGTTGAGACAATTGGCAACTTCCATACTTGATTTAAATTGGGAATATCTTAAAATTGCCGAAGAGAATATATTACTAAGAAAACATTGCAATAATGTGCCTTTGATAAGATCTCTGCTTGGAGAATTACATAAACACCCAGAGGATCGCAGTATTAAGAAGAAGATAGAAATAGAAATTGCGAAATTACCAAACAACACACATAGCCGATTGATGAAATATGGCGATGATCCGTGTGAAATATACGTAGAGCTTTCACGTTTTCCTAAAGCAGAAGAGTTTTCAGTTGTTTGTAAATATTTGAACTTTTTAAGGACGGAACATCTGGGACATTACAATGGGCACAAGAGCTACTATCTAATGGGAGATCTCGCTGGATTAGAACAAGCACTAATTCGTTATACTATCAAATACATTAAAAAGAAAGATTTTCGTTTAATATCTGTACCCGATATATTACCTAAATATATTATAAACGGTTGTGGTATGCATACGGATGGTGACCGGACTCAAGTTTATAAAATTATTACAGGGGAGTGTTTGTCCGGAACTTCCGAGATGGCTTTGGCCGGTTTATTTTCGGGTGAGATTTTTAACCAAGAAATCCTTCCTATTAAAGTGGCTGCTGTTAGCAGATGTTTTAGAGCAGAAACATCCGGATTAAATGAGGAAAAGGGAATTTACAGGTACTATAAAATCTTAAGAATTTTCGGAACTACTGAAGAATACTCACCGCTTCGCTAGAAGAAAACTAAATGTAGGAATCGATAGAGCTTTTTGAACGAATTATAACGATACTTAAATTTACTTGCTGAAATCAAAAATCAAATAAACACCTCTTTGAGGTAAATTTTTCGAGTGACGAAAGCTGAACTAGGAGCACAAAATTTATGATATCAATTTCGCGACGAAAATTATACGCATTTTTTAACTGCCTTGCAAAAGTTCTGTTTTTTATTTTGTGCTTCTAGCAGTAGACGGAATTTCGCAACGTTCCGAATCAATAAAAAAAGATTTTCCGTACGTTTCCAAGGCAGTTAAAAAATGCGTATAATTCTCGTCACGAAATTGATATCATGCATTTTGTGTTTCTATTTCAGCTTTCGTCACTCGAAAATTTTACCTCAAAGAGGTGTTTTATTTGATATCAATTATTTTGGGGTAGCAAATCCAAAATCGACCAAAATGCAAAAAATAATCTAAATGTTTTATTTTTCTCAAATAAATTGCTAAAAATGTTGTCTTAATCTAAATTATGTATTCAAATCGATGTGTCCATTGAAACATATATATAATTTTTCGAATACGGAATAAAGTGAAAAAGAATGATCATATCCTTTGTATTCGAAAAAATTAAAAAAAAAATTATGAGAAATGATAAAAACGTATCAATATGGTACCAACTTTGGATACAATAAGGTACTGAGATACTTCGCCGACCTAAACGGGGTTAGATCGCCGAAACAACAGCCCTTGGTCGGGTAAAACCCGAGTCATTCCGGTACGTAGAACTGGCTGTCGTGGGAATGCAGCAGCAGGTTAAACTCCTACCTAAGTAGATTGAATGAGGATGTGCCAAATGAGTGTCCGGCATGCGGAGAGACCCCACATGACTCGAAACATCTCTTCGCATGCCCTGGAAACCCGACAACCCTAACGGCTTTGTCCTTGTGGACCGACCCGATAGAAGCTGCACGCTTCCTAGGGCTGCCGTTAGTGGAACTTGACGACAAGGACTGAGATATCAACCGATCTGTGCACAACAACAACAACAACGGGTGTGGCGCGCACACCTGTGCTTTTTTAAGAAGTTTTACTTCAATCACGTGTACGGTGTTGCACTCGTGCTATTAAACTAATGATTTTTTCTCAAGTAGTTTTGCTCAGTGGCAATTTATACATTTTATGTAAGTAGTAGCGGCACATTGGGTGAACTAAATGCATGCATACTTACATATTTATGTACAACTGTAGGTAATATTATATGCGTCTTCCCAGGTAGGTTAAGTGCGGGTGATAAACCCATGTAGCATGGTTAAATACTGTGTACATAACTACAATTAAATGGTGGAAAATCCCACTAGAACTTGAAGGGAGATCTCCCTATGTGAGGAATAAAAGAGTACTCCCCTTAATCTGATTTCTGAGCAATAAGAGAGATTTGTCGGTTTTGTACTCCTTTATTGCTCGTTTAGGAGTCAAATAAGAGATCTCCTAAGCGAGCGACGAAATAATGCTCCCTGAGGCATGATTTGAGAGCAGTAAACAAGATTTCTTTGTTTTGTACTCCTGTATTGCTCGCTTAGGAGCTTAATGAGAGATATCCTAAGCGAGCAATTAAAGAATATTCCCTGAGGCATGATTTGGGAGCAATAAGCGAGATTTGTCGGTTTTGTACTCCGTTATTTCTCGTTTAGGAGCAAAAAGTGATGTCTCCTAAGCAAGAAATCCAAGAGTATTCTTTTTGATTGATAGGAGAGCAATACGCACCTCGTTCAAAAGAAATTTTGTGTTTTCGGAAAAATGTATCATAGAAAAAGAAAACAACAGAAAATATTTATTATAGACGCATATGGAGGACACAATCATTTAATTTGGATAGCACACAGATTTTAATAAAAGTCCGTTGGTATGTACTTAAACTTTTGTTTAAATATATTAAGTATTGTATTACTTATAAATGTACCGTTAAATACTTTTTAGATTGCGCAAATTAGTGTCG
>NW_023458558.1:70584641-70586279 GCF_013731165.1 Rhagoletis pomonella
GAAACTACCACAGCTGAAAATACCACAGAAACAACTACCGAAGAGTTATCACCGCGACCAATGTTTATCCTCTTTAACAGTACAATTTTCAATTTTAACAGATTTTCTTCTTACAATAGACTCAAGAGATCAACAGCATGGGTATTAAGATTCGTCAACCGCAGCCGACGCAAGAATTCGCCTGTAGAACTTTATGGGCTAAGCGCATCCGAAGTCAACGCGGCCGAAAAATTGCTATGTCGCGTGGCGCAAGAAGCTACCTTTCCTGCGGAGATCAATGCACTACGAGTAGGACAACCGCTAGGTAGTGACAGTACGATCAACAATTTAGCACCGTTTATTGACGACGAAAAAATTTTACGCGTTGGTGGCCGTTTAGAAGCTGCTACTTGGCTTCCATTCGATTGCCTGCATCCCATAATTTTACCAGAGAAGCACCAGCTTACTGTTCTAATCGTTACCCATTATCACGAGCGAATGAAACATCAGTACTTTGAAGCAACAATTGGGGAGATTCGCCAGAAGTTCTGGATCACCCGCATGCGTCAAGTCTTAAGAAGCGTTGTCGCGAGTTGCATAGTTTGCAGAGCTTCCCGTGCAAAACCCTCACCGCCGATTATGGGTAGACTGCCGAAGGATCGCTTAACGCCATACGTAAGACCATTCAGCTACACGGGCATAGACTACTTCGGCCCTTTGAATGTAACTATCGGCCGTCGAACTGAAAAACGATGGATCGCTCTGTTTACATGCCTCACGGTGCGAGCTATACATTTGGAGGTAGCAGCTGATTTGTCAACGGATTCGTGTATTCTTACCATCAGAAATTTTATCAATCGGCGTGGCGTCCCAGTCCGAATGCGCAGCGATAACGGAAAGAACTTCGTTGGCGTCAAGGAAGAAGCAAAACGCTTCGATGAGGTGTTTGACTGTGAGCAAATACAGACCGAATTATCTAAACGAGGAATTGATTGGGTGTTTAATTGCCCTGATAACCCATCGGAAGGTGGAGTGTGGGAACGCATGGTGCAATGCGTTAAACGTGTCCTCCGTCACACCTTGAAGGAAATCGCGCCACGTGAGCATACATTGCAGAGCGTCTTGATTGAGGCCGAGAATATAGTGAACTCTCGGCCACTTACACATTTGCCGATATCAGTGGACCAAGACGAACCGCTTACGCCAAACCATTTTTTACTGGGTACCGCCAATACAGCGCAAACGCCTTCTAGAAACGCTTCGGAAGAGCGAACGTGTGCCCTTCGTAAACAGTGGCGAATTGCTCGGCAGCTTCGCAATAGGTTTTGGAAGAGGTGGATAATGGAGTATTTACCTACGTTAACGCGAAGAACCAAGTGGTGCGAGAAGACGAAAGCATTGGAAGTGGGTGACGTGGTGTTTATATGCGACGTTAATACCCCGCGACGACAATGGTGCCGTGGTGTGGTGGAGCGTGTTTTCTCTGGAGTGGATGGTGTAATTCGGCGCGCGGACGTCAGGACTAGCTCTGGTGTAGTACGTCGTCCTTCTTCAAAGCTGGCCGTTTTGGACGTACGTAGTGGTGAATCTGAGTGATCCACGGGGGTGGGAATGTGACAAAACGTCCACCTCTAACTTATCGTAGTCAAATTTAAAGTG
>NW_023458558.1:70586379-70589485 GCF_013731165.1 Rhagoletis pomonella
CGCCTACAACAAGGATTAATCACACCGCCAGTAAAAACGTCTGCCACGATGATCACGTCCAACACAACATGCCCAAACACTTCCGGAACATCCGCTCTGTCCACCACCTCAACCGCCGCCAGTACATCTGCAAGTGGGACCGTTTTTAGTGGACCAAATGGAAGCTCCAAAACCACATCTGCCGTTGCGACGTCCCTTGCAAATGTCACCGTAGGAAGCAGCGCAGCAATCAGTGCCGCCAGCAACACATCAGGTAACACCGCCACCGCTGCAAATGCCACAGCAGCATCGCGTAATATTAGTACTGCACAACAGGTTAGTTATTTATTCGAAAAAATTAAAGAGTTGGAACACCAGTTACGGGACACTCAAGCGCAGTTAAATGATAGCAACAACAAACGGCAAGCTTTAGAAGAACGGTTCATTTCTAATGAGTCGTCGACAGCGCAGTCGACGTCGAGCGGCGCTAGCAGTAGGGTTAATAGCGGTGCTTTGCAACTGCCGCTCGATGTCACCGACAATTCTATAAGGTCAGCGAGTGCAAATGTACATCCGTTTATAATGCCACCACCCGTTACCTTTCCTGCTGACGTCAATAACTTTCAAGCAGCCACAATAACAAATGCACAAGTGAACCAATCGCTAGGTATGCCTATTAATTATGCCGTGCCGCGAAAAATTCAGGATTTACCAGAATTTAGTGGGCTACCTGAAGACTGGCCGCTGTTTTATAATGCTTTTACTAATTCAACGGCCGCGTATGGTTACAGCAATTTGGAGAATAACCAACGTCTCCTAAAAAGCCTAAAAGGCGAAGCTAGGGAAATTGTTAAATCACTCCTTATTCATCCAGAAAACGTACACGCTGCAATAGAACAGCTAAAGTTTCGTTTTGGTAGACCCGAATTGTTGATTCGAAGTCAGTTACGTCAGGTTAAAGATATTTCACTCATTTCAGAATCCGCGATTGAAAAACTCATTCCATTTGCAACGAAAACCAAAAATTTAGCTACATTTTTACAATCCGTTAACGGAGAACACCATCTGGCGAATCCTACGCTGCTTGAAGAGTTAGTAGGCAAACTCCCTACAAGCAAGAAGATGGAATGGGCTAGATACGCTGCTACTGTAACACCATACCCGACAGTTGTAGACTTTAGCAACTGGTTAAGCGGTGTCGCGAATTTGGTATGCACTGTTCATGATACAGAGGCCCGTCGACGAGTCGTACTGTATGCAAACGACAATAAAGACTACGGGCGACAGAACCACGGAGTCGGGAGGAATAGCTACAACAAGTGTCCACTTTGTATGGGGGAGCATAAAATTAGTACATGCAAAAGATTTCTACAGTACAACGTTGATGAGAGATGGGAGTATGTCAAGCGTAACCGTTTATGTTTCTCGTGTTTGCGAAGTGGTCACTCGTCCCGGGAATGCCGTAGTAAAGCGTCGTGTATGATAGACGGTTGCCATCGTAAGCACAACAAGCTATTGCATGAATCTAACAAGAATGTCAGTAGACCTACATCAGAGCGCTACGAGCAGCAACAAAACACAACTACTGGAAGAGAAGAGCCAATGCAAAACAGAAGTCAGGCTAACGGTGCCGTCCTGAGTTGTGCCGCTACACCACGCAATGAATATAAACTTTTGTTTCGCGTCTTACCCGTAGTACTGTATGGGTCTGGACGACGTGTGAATACATACGCTATGCTGGACGAGGGCTCATCCGTGACAATGATTGACAGTAGCTTGATAGCAGAGTTGGGAGTTAAAGGTCATCAGCACATGTTAAGCTTGCAGTGGTATGGAGGAAAGACGGCACAACAACCAGCTACTGTAGTTAACCTTCAGATTAGCGGAACTGGATCGAGCAAACGTTTTAACCTGCGTCACGTGTACGCGGTGCCAGATCTGGATTTGCCTATGCAGAGTTTAAATAATCATGATTTACGAGGAGCCTCCGAATATTTGCGCAAAGTACCCAATACGTTTTCAAATGTAAAGCCAAAACTACTTATTGGCTTGGATCACTGCCACCTAGGGCTGCCGACAGAAACCATGCAGTTTGTAAAGAATGGGCCATATGCAGCTAACACGGAGCTCGGTTGGGTGATATTCGGATCTACGAACACTAATAAAACGGTACGGGCGACGTGCTTGCATATGAACGAGGTGAGTGATCAAAATTTACATGACATGGTAAAGAGATACTTTGAAATCGAGAACTTTGGAGTGCGGCCGGCACCAGTGGTGAGAAGTGGCGCTGATGTACGCGCAGAGAATATTTTAAAGTCCACTACTGTACGTATAGACGGAAGATACCAAACCGGTTTGCTGTGGCACAAGGACGACATCCAGCTGCCAGACAGTTTCCAAATGGCCGAACAACGACTCAGAGGAATTGAACGAAAGATGAGTAAGAATAGTGACTTTGCCATAGCATATAAATCGACAATTCAAAGCTACATTGCCAAAAATTACGCGGTAAAACTGAATCCCCTTGATTTCAATAAAACTGGCCCAAGGGTTTGGTATCTTCCACACTTCGCAGTCGAAAATCCTAACAAGCCTGGTAAACTCCGCCTAGTGTTCGATGCTGCTGCAACCGTAGACGGAATATCCTTAAACTCCTGTTTGCTTAAGGGTCCTCAAGGCTACCAACCAATGCCAACGGTACTGTACAATTTTCGGATCGGAGCTATTGGTGTTTGTGGTGATATTGCGGAAATGTATCACCAGATCAAGATACAACCGGAAGATAGGTGCGCGCAAAGGTTTCTTTGGAGGGACGACTCCAGACACGCGCCAGACGTGTACGAAATGCAAGTTATGATATTCGGAGCCGCATGCTCGCCTTGTGCCGCGCAATATGTGAAGACCTTAAACGCTTTTGAGTACGACAAGAAATTTCCACGCGCTGTCGAGGCCATCATAAAGCATCATTATGTCGATGACTTTGTGGACAGTTTCGAATCCTGTAAGGAGGCCATAACCATTACCGAACAAGTACGTAGGATACACAAAGCGGCGGGTTTTTACATGCGAAAGATTGTTTCCAATTCTGCAGCCGTATTTAAGACATTTGCCAGTGCAACAGATG
>NW_023458558.1:70589585-70592131 GCF_013731165.1 Rhagoletis pomonella
AACTCTTCGGTAGTTGTTTCTGTGGTATTTTCAGCTGTGGTAGTTTCAGTAGAATGTTTTGGCCAATCTTCCACTCCCAATGATAAAAATTCTGGTCCCTTGAACCAACGAGAAGTTTCAGATAAGTCTATATGACGGCTGTGGCGTGTAGCATCGTCAGCAACATTCGCACTTGTAGGAACCCATTTCCAGTCACACGGCTGAGTTACGGCAAGTATCTCCGCGATACGATGCGCTACGAATGGTTTATAGCGGCGGTTCTCGGAGTTTAACCAGCTGATAACGGTCGTAGAATCACTCCACAAAATACGGGTACATTCAAGGTTGTGTTCTTCGAGAATTAATTGCGATAGGCGAACGCCAAGCACAGCAGCTTGTAACTCGAGCCTGGGAATTGTCATTGGCTTCGTGGGCGCGCATTTCGACTTAGCTCCGATCAGTGTTGTCTTGACCTGACCTTTCATGCTTATATATCGCCAGTAACATACCGCAGAGAAAGCCTCTTCACTAGCGTCCACAAACACGTGCAGCTGCAAATCCTTTGGTGGTCCGTCATGGAAATAATAGCGCGGAATCCGAACCATCGAAGTCTTCCGGACGTGTTCTTGCCATTTTTTCCAGGAGTAGTTAATTTCCTCGTCTAGTTGCTCGTCCCATGCTATTCCCCGCCGCCATACTTCTCGCATCAACAGTTTAGCGCCAACAGTCAGATGACAAAGAAAGCCCAGCGGGTCAAAGATGGACATCACATAGCTGAGAAGCTCTCTTTTTGTTGGTGGTCTGCTTCCTTTTACTACTTCTGCGTTGACTCGATGGAACTTAAGCTCATATCGAAAAGTGTCGTCATTTGGGTGCCAAAACATTCCGAGTACCTTTTCTGTATTTGACTGAACATCAAACCGGCTGATGGCTGATTCTTTATCATCTGTTGCACTGGCAAATGTCTTAAATACGGCTGCAGAATTGGAAACAATCTTTCGCATGTAAAAACCCGCCGCTTTGTGTATCCTACGTACTTGTTCTGTAATGGTTATGGCCTCCTTACAGGATTCGAAACTGTCCACAAAGCCATCGACATAATGATGCTTTATGATGGCCTCGACAGCGCGTGGAAATTTCTTCTCATACTCAAAAGCGTTTAAGGTCTTCACATATTGCGCGGCACAAGGCGAGCATGCGGCTCCGAATATCATAACTTGCATTTCGTACACGTCTGGCGCGTGTCTGGAGTCGTCCCTCCAAAGAAACCTTTGCGCGCACCTATCTTCCGGTTGTATCTTGATCTGGTGATACATTTCCGCAATATCACCACAAACACCAATAGCTCCGATCCGAAAATTGTACAGTACCGTTGGCATTGGTTGGTAGCCTTGAGGACCCTTAAGCAAACAGGAGTTTAAGGATATTCCGTCTACGGTTGCAGCAGCATCGAACACTAGGCGGAGTTTACCAGGCTTGTTAGGATTTTCGACTGCGAAGTGTGGAAGATACCAAACCCTTGGGCCAGTTTTATTGAAATCAAGGGGATTCAGTTTTACCGCGTAATTTTTGGCAATGTAGCTTTGAATTGTCGATTTATATGCTATGGCAAAGTCACTATTTTTACTCATCTTTCGTTCAATTCCTCTGAGTCGTTGTTCGGCCATTTGGAAACTGTCTGGCAGCTGGATGTCGTCCTTGTGCCACAGCAAACCGGTTTGGTATCTTCCGAATATCACCCAACCGAGCTCCGTGTTAGCTGCATATGGCCCATTCTTTACAAACTGCATGGTTTCTGTCGGCAGCCCTAGGTGGCAGTGATCCAAGCCAATAAGTAGTTTTGGCTTTACATTTGAAAACGTATTGGGTACTTTGCGCAAATATTCGGAGGCTCCTCGTAAATCATGATTATTTAAACTCTGCATAGGCAAATCCAGATCTGGCACCGCGTACACGTGACGCAGGTTAAAACGTTTGCTCGATCCAGTTCCGCTAATCTGAAGGTTAACTACAGTAGCTGGTTGTTGTGCCGTCTTTCCTCCATACCACTGCAAGCTTAACATGTGCTGATGACCTTTAACTCCCAACTCTGCTATCAAGCTACTGTCAATCATTGTCACGGATGAGCCCTCGTCCAGCATAGCGTATGTATTCACACGTCGTCCAGACCCATACAGTACTACGGGTAAGACGCGAAACAAAAGTTGATATTCATTGCGTGGTGTAGCGGCACAACTCAGGACGGCACCGTTAGCCTGACTTCTGTTTTGCATTGGCTCTTCTCTTCCAGTAATTGTGTTTTGTTGCTGCTCGTAGCGCTCTGATGTAGGTCTACTGACATTCTTGTTAGATTCATGCAATAGCTTGTTGTGCTTACGATGGCAACCGTCTATCATACACGACGCTTTACTACGGCATTCCCGGGACGAGTGACCACTTCGCAAACACGAGAAACATAAACGGTTACGCTTGACATACTCCCATCTCTCATCAACGTTGTACTGTAGAAATCTTTTGCACGTACTAATTTTATGCTCCCCCATACAAAGTGGACACTTGTTGTAGCT
>NW_023458558.1:70592231-70604378 GCF_013731165.1 Rhagoletis pomonella
AGATTATCTGCTTGATAAAGTTATCGGTTTAGATGAATACCACTATTGTTTATAAGTTCTTTGTGTACACACTTTTATTTTATTTTATCTTGTATATAAATCACTTTAGGCATAAATGCAGTTGGGCTCCATATCTCAAATTATAAACAAAAATATTGGAATCGATAGAGATGATTGAGCTGATTATAACGGTATACTTCTTTTTTTGGGCAAACAGCAACAACAAGAATTATCAAAGGTTAAAGTTCAAAATAAGCAATTTTTGAAATCAAGGCAGAAAGGTGTTCTCTGCAAAAGGTGTTCAGTGCCTTTTCTTCGCAACACAGAAAGATAATTCTGCGTTGTGAGGGTTATAATCTCTCAAGTGCGGCCGAACGCCGCCTACACAGAAACTTGTGGTCTCTGCAAAAGGGTTTTTTTTATAATTATTTTACATTGATTCAATTTTTGTAATAGCTATACAACATATATAAAGTCCGTATACCAAATTAAAGGGAATCAAATTTCCTATTAAATGAGATCAAGATTTTCAAGATCCATCTATTCGTTTTTAAGAACTCTTGGTTTAAAACATTGCTATTTTGAACTTTAACCTTTGATAAGTTTTGTTGTTGTTGTTTGCAAAAAAGAAGTATACCGTTATACTCAGCTCAATCATCTCTATCGATTCCAATTTTTTTTTTTAGATCTGGAGCCCAACTGCATATGTTCCTCACTTTAATTAACCTTTTATTGACTTGTAAATTACATTGAATTGCACCCATGGTGTAATGAACTGAAGGTGGTGCATTCCCGAAACCGCTACTTTGGTTTTGCCGACTTTGACGTTTATGGCAATACGTAAACAAAATTTTCATTTATAAACAAGTGCAAATGTATTGCAAACGTATTGTGTACTTTCAAGTGAAATATCGAAGTAAGTCGTGCGTTGTGAAGTAAAAATCGTTTTTTTGTAATAAAAATGTCGTGTGGTGTGTTGAATTGCAGCAGCCGTAGGGGCAAAGGCCACAAATGCAGTTTTTTTTTTGTTTCCCCGCGACGACGCCTTGGCCAGAAAGTGGGTAGAGTTCTGCTGGCAGCAGAAGCCATAAGGCCGGTCCACATAGAACTTTCGCGTTGGCTTTGGCGTTGGTTTGACAGAACGTACGTTAAAAGTATGCTTGCTACAATGAACGCTTGGCAGCGAATGCTTGGGCCACTAAATTATCATACTAACGACAGATAAATTAATATTTCATATCAATAATTGCATTAAAAACAATATTTCTTGCCCTCACTTGATTAAAAAGGAAAATATTTCACATAATTTTATTTATTTGCAACAGCTGACGAGCGACACACTCGAAAAGTTGAGAGTTGACCATGTTGTTGTTGTTGTAGCGGCTACAACAACCCCGCCCAGATCGGTTGGTATCTCAGTCGTTGTCGTCAAGTTCCACTAACGGCAACCCTAGGAAGCGTGCAGCTTCTGTGGGATCTGTCCACAGGGACAGGGCCGTTAGGGTTGTCGGGTTTTCCGGGCATGCGAAGAGATGGTTCGAGTCATGTGGGGTCTCTCCGCATGCCGGACATTCGTTCGGCACATCCTCATTCAGCCTACTCAGGTAGGAGTTTAACCTGCTGCAGTAGCCGGAGCGAAGTTGAGCGAGTGTAGTGCGTGTCTCCCGAGGCAGATGAAGCTCTGTCTCGTCAATGTCCGGGGGTGGTATGCCTAGAACGGCATTCACAGGTCTAGAGTCTACATAACTCGACACTGAGTCCCTGTGAATGCCGTTCAGGGCCTGTCTGTACGCTGTCGGGTCCAGAGGTTGCTTGATGAACCTCTGGACTTCGTCCGTCAGTTCATATAGATGCCTCCTGACGTGCCTTGGCGAGGGCTCCTCTGCAAGCAGCTGTCTGTTTGGGTGGCCACTTCTGTGGCTCCCGATCAGGAACTTCTTGCAGAGCATTATGTTGTGCTCCTTAACTGGGAGCATTTGCGCCTCGACGTGCAAGTGATGTTCTGGCGACATCAGGAGGCATCCCGTCGCTGTCCTAAGTGCCGTATTTTGTCCCGTCTGTAGCTTCGTCCACTGCGTCCTACTAGTCCCTGGCGACCACACTGGCGCTGCGTAGTTCAAAACCGGCCGGCCTATTGCCTTGTATGTTGCCAGCAACGTTTCTTTGTCTTTGCCCCAAGTACTGCCGGCTAGCGACTTGAGGACCTTGTTGCGGCTCTGTACTTTATTGACAATAGCGGTTGAGTGCGCAGAGAAGGAGAGCAGGCTGTCGAATGTTACTCCGAGTATTTTGGGGTTATTCACCGTCGGAATTGGTGTGTCATCGACGTGAATCCCCAGCGGTAGCCTGACCTCCTTCGTCCAGGTTGTGAACAGGGTCGCGGAGGATTTCGTAGGGGAGAGGGCTAGACACTTTGCAGTGAAGAAGCGAGAAAGTTCGGAGAGATAGCCGTTTACTTTCAAACACAGGTCATCAATTCCATTCCCAGTCGCCATGATCGAGCAGTCGTCGGCATAGGAGACAATCGAGACTCCCTCTGGTGGTTGAGGGAGCTTTGAAATATAAAAGTTAAACAGTAGCGGGGAAAGGACACCACCCTGAGGAACCCCCTGTTTTATTTTTCGCTGCTTACTCGTTTTGTCTCTAAATGTTACCGACGAATGTCGACCACTCAGATAATTTGCCGACCACCGTTTGAGCCTCTGTGGGAGAGAGGAGGCCTCTATATCTTCTAGCAGCGTGGAATGGCAGACGGTGTCAAACGCCTTTGACAAGTCCAACGCTACTAGAATCGTTCTCTCACAGGGACGGTTGCGGTTAAGGCCACGAGTTATCTGAGTGTTTATGGCGTTAAGTGCTGTTGTTGTACTGTGCACTTTACGGAAACCATGCTGATGCTTCGCTGGGGTCAGGTGTTTTGTGAAGTACGGGAGTAGCAAGGCCTCAAGTGTCTTCGCTACCGGGGAAAGGAGTGTAATCGGACGATACGAATCTCCTTTGTTGGCGGGTTTCCCCGGTTTGAGCAGTGGGACCACTCTCCCCACCTTCCAGATGTCTGGGATGATGAGAGTGGCCATTGACAGGTTGAGGACCTCCGTTAGGTACGCTACCCCCACAGGACCCAAATTTTTCAGCATCAGCATGCATATACCGTCGGGACCCATGGCTTTGGAGGCTTTCGCCTTCCCGATGGCCACCTGAACTTCACCGCAAGTGAAAGCAAGGGGGGCACAATTTGTTGGCTGTTTGTGCAGCCTTCAGGTCACTCGACGCTTGGCTTTGTCTACCGGAGGATGCAGTATGAACTGCCGGCTAAAATAGCTCGCGCATCTCTCCGGGTCCGACGAAGCATGGTCGCCGAAGGAAATTTCGACTCTGTCGTCGTGCTTCGTCGGATTAGACAATGACCTCACGGTTGACAAAAGCTTGCTCACACCAGAGGTGAAATTACAGGTCTTCAGGTGCTCCTCCCACTTCTTCCGCTTATGTACGTTTACAAGTTGCCGAATCTCCGCTTCGGCAGGGAAGTTTGGACGTGGGTCCGATATACATCCTGCCGGTATGAAGCGAGCTGCAGCAGCAGTGATAGCCCTGCGGAACTTACGTTCACCGAGGTGGACGTCGGTTGGTGTGGGGAGCGCTGCGAAGGTGTTTTCAGTAAACTCCGCGTAACCTTTCCAATCAGCTTTGGAAAAGTTGATATAGGTCCGGTGTTTAGCGGAGGCAAAGTCGGTTGGTTTATCAATCGAGATGACTATGGGTAGATGGTCTGATGCTAGAGTCAGCATAGGTCGCCACGTTATGCTGTTTATCAGACCAGCGCTGACTATTGTGATGTCTGGCGAGCTACTGCAGTTACCCATAATCCTGGTGGGTGCGTCGTCGTTCATTGTGCAGAATGTCGAATCGTCTATCTGCTCAGCCAAGTCTGTTCCCCTACGATCGTTTGACAGGCTTGAGTGCCAAAGATCGTGGTGCGCATTAAAGTCACCTACTACCATACGGTTTTCACCTCTGAGGAGCGCACCTATATCAGGGTGATATCCTGCCGGGCAGCAGGTGACAGGGGGTATGTAAATGTTAAATATTTCGAGCTCGACATCGCCTGACCGGATAGCGATGCCCTGACATTCTAGGGTGGTATCCCTGCGGTCGATGTCTGCTTCGATAAGACGATACTGCACGGTGTGGTGCGTGATGAACGCTAAGCCACCACCATTATCTCACTCGCGATCTCGACGGTGCACGTTGTACCCGGCGCAATTCAACAAAGTTGAATTGCTGTGCAGCTTCGTCTCTTGGACCGCAGCTATTAATATACCATGCCGACACATGAAGACGGTTATCTCCTCAATCTTGCTCTGTAGCCCGTTACAGTTGAATTGGAGGAGCTTCATGTGGTTCGGGAGACGTGTCGTGATGTGGGGTGTGAGTGAGGTGTATGTTCTTGCCGCCGTTGGCTGTGTGTGCTGCTGAGGTGGTTGCCGCCCTGTGGTGGTGGTGGGGGGCGTCGCAATTGACGTCTGCGACCGAGCAGCACAGCACGGGCCCTCGAAATTCCCCGTCCAATCTCGCGTGGTACGCAGACCTGAACATGCCCTAAAGTGGCACCAGCCAAGGCAGGTGTTGCACTTGACTGATGTCACATTACGGAATATTCTGGTCTGACATACCGTGCAGATTGTAGGGGGAACCAGGAGTTGTTGGCGGCGGCGTGTGGGTGGTGGCGCGGTTGTGTGAGTTATGTGGTCTGTGGTGGCTGTGGTACGGTCTGTGGTGTTATTATGTTGTTGTGTAGTGGCGACTGTGTGTGGTTGCTGTGTGAGTGTGTGGGGCTGCACGGGCGGACTATCGTTTGCCGTGGAGGCTGCTCTGTTTGAGCAACAGGGGGCCACGTAAGACGTGGTCCACTGTCTGTGTGTCCGTAGTCCCGAGCAGACCCTGAGGTGACTCCACCCCTCGCAGGCATTACACTTGACTGAGGTGGAGTTGTGGTGTAGTCGTCTTCGGCATACACAGCAGGTGTATATTTCTGGCCCAGGGAATGCGTAGTGAATGTTGCCCTATGGACGGACAACTTCTGAGATACTTCGCCGACCTAAACGGGGTTAGATCGCCGAAACAACAGCCCTTGGTCGGGTGAAACCCGAGTCATTCCGGTACGTAGAACCGGCTGTCGTGGGAACGGAGAGTTGACCATCTTTTTGCTTGGTGTTGGCGTGAGCCTTGTCGAATTTTGGCTATGTGGACGGCTGCATTTGAATTCATGTATTCATAGTCAGCTGTTGAAGCGACGCCAACGCCAACGCAACGCCAAAGTTCTATGTGGACGGGCCTATACAATTTAGACACCAGCATAAGGAATACGTTGAAATACCAAAAATTACAAATTAAAATCGGAGGTAAGCAAGCATCGACCACTTTCTGCCGGAAAACATGCGCTGCGACAAGATATTGTTACTTTTTCGGCACCTGCAATACAAACACGAAAATTCTAAATAGTTAATTAATAAGACCTATTCTTTTGAACACATTTCAAGAGGATTTTTATGCTATGCGTTTTCGGTATTGCAAATTTGTCAAGCCATGACAAATGCAAATGCGTGTATTTTGTTTGTGTATTGCGATACAAATTTGCAATGAAATGATGCTAGGCCATTTGCACCGGATCGCGAATAGCCCTAATAACACATGGTTGCAAACTGACACAAGTAGTAGTGCGCTTTAGCGCAGGAATGATAGAATACAAGATTGCGCCGATCAGAGAGGATTTTTTAGAACAACTTTTGTGTGACGTCACACTGGTGCAATTGCGAGAGAGAAATGCCAAAACGTGAGCAAGAATGGAAGAAGAAAAAATGTTGCAAGGAAAACGTAAACAAGTTGAACAAGTGTGACGTCATGCAAACAACGATTCTGTCAAATTCGTTAAGAGAGGAATAGCGGTCCTAGATCCGCGCAACCTTTGTATTCTCTCAATCGTGGCTTTTGCGAAACCAGGTCAAAATGGACGGAAAAAGTTCGAGAGTGGTATCAATCGACGCGTCTTAGCGCCATAATAACAAATCGAGACCGGATATTATTTGCAAAAAACACTTGTACTTTCCACACTAAGTTTTGATGAATTTCACGCAAATGAATAGAATAAATGAACTCAATTTAACACGTATTTAGTAGTTTTTATACATTTGTGACGTTTTAAGTGAACATTTTCACGAAATTCTGTATTTAATAGCAATATTTCGATGGTTAAAATCCGCAGAACAATCTTGTGTAGTTAATATAAAGAAGATGCATAGATCTGACAACATGAAACAAAAGAAAAAAGTTATTTTCTGGCTGACGTTTGTAATTTCGGCGGCATGTTATTTTCTGTGAAAAGTAAACAAAGAATATGAAGACGAAGCATAACGAAAAAATGGAAGCAATGTTGTGCACATGTTTGTGCAAACCAATTTATTATTTTTGTGCGTGTTTTTGCATCCAATCACCGCGCACTTCATATTACAGTATATACAGTAATAAACCTTTTCGCAGTTTTTCACCATTTGGTCCCCGAGGAGTACTTTTGGGTTGTGTGCAGCGTGTTCGTTTTGCGCGCACGGCAACACTTACTGTGGGGAATTTCGCCTCACGATTAGAAAAAGTACATTTCGAGGATAAAATATACACAATTATGTGTTATTTATGAACAAAATGTAGGTTAAGGCTGTGTGCGAGTACGTCTAAATTGCTACCTAATGCCCTGTATGCAGCTCTCAAGAAAACGGTCAAGAAAAATTTGCCATTATTTCGTGTGTGTGTCCAAGGAATTTTGACATTTTTGATACTTCATAGCCTGTTGCCTCACTCTTTCCTCAAGAAATAATGGAACGGGCATATATTTCTGTTGCAAACCTGGGTTGCCTTGTGCTCTTTTTTCACAAAAAATTTTAGAAAACCGTAGAGAAAGCGTAGCAAATTCCTTAAGAACTGCGTACTACCTTACAGAAGTTGACTCAAGAAAATTTCTTAGCCATTTCTTGTACGTCATTTTATATGGAGTTTTTGCTTTTCTTGAGAGCTGCATACAGGCCTTTTTATTATATTATTATTATTATAAAATAAAAAGCTTATTTTTACTTTCTTAAGAAATTTAGTACGCTTTCTACTACGGTTTTCTAAAGTTTTTTGTGAAAAAAGAGCACAAGGCAACCCAGGTTTGCAACAGAAATATATGCCCGTTCCATTATTTCTTGAGGAAAGAGTAAGGCAACAGGCTGTGAAGTATCAAAAATGTTAAAATTCCTTGGACACACACACGAAATAATGGCAATTTTTTCTTGGCCGTTTTCTTGAGAGCTGCATACAGGGCTTTAATATCCAGCTCTTAAGAAAATGCACAAGAAAATGTTCGTGTTCTTTCTTCTGCTTGAAATAGTAGTAGGCCAGTAATTTTGACGTTTGATAATGCACCGTGAATAGTAAACAATGGCAGAAGAAGAGCGGTAAAAAGTAAACAATAGAAACAATCTTTTGCCTATGACCAATTTGTAATGAGAATCGGGGAAAGATTTCCGTGCGACATCTGTAACCAAAGCTTTTTAACTCCGTATACATACAAAAAACACAGGCTAACGCACGAAACCAACCGCAAACCAATATATCAATGTGCTCAGTGTGAAAAATCATTTCTTCATAAAAATGGTCTAACAATCCACGAGCTCCATCACAAGGGAGCTACGATAGAATGTCAAGTTTGTCAAAAACGTTATGTGCGGCAAATAGACCTAGATGTTCATTTACGCACTCATTCTGGAGAATCGCCATTTGTGTGTCACCTTTGTGGAAAATCTTTCATCCACAAACGTATTTTAAATAGGCACATGCAGTACCTTGGATATTTCAGTTATAAGAGCGTGATTTGTGGTTCTAAATTCTCCAAATATGATCAATACTATAATCATCGCATGCAACACACTGGATTACCTTATAAATGTGGCGTTTGTGAAAAGCAGTTTCCAGATGCTTACAAGTTAGTAACAAAGTATGATTATGCCCTACATGTACATATATGCATATGTGTATGTATATAATTTTTCAGGATTAAGCGTCATATAAGAGGTGTGCACAAAATTGAAGAAGACAAGGAGGTGCAGAAACTCGTTGTAAGAATAAACATAACAAAAGAATATAGAGGACGAATAGTCGAAGTTTTGGAGAAACCAGAAGAAGAAAATAAATAAAATTTTACCTCATATAATAATGGTAAAAGCAGGCAGATACCTCCTCGGTACATTAAAATTTATTCTACCCAAAAGCTGCGGACAGTCACAAGATTCTTGGATAGTGCAAAAATAAAAGTTAGAGACAATATTGACCTTTTATCTAACGATTTTCGATAAAGTAGCGTTAAGCGCGCATCATATGAGGGTATGGGATCAGAGAAGAGTAGTGATCGTAAGGCAAATTTGAGAAACACTTTCTGAACGCGTTCAATCCTATTGTATCCTGTGGGAATATCCCCATAGGATACAATAGGAATCCTGCCACCAGTGCAAATTACAAATCCCGAATCGATTGTTGGAAATCGGAGGTAGAAGCTCCGATTATGCAGCGTTTTTGCTGCATTTAAAATGCAACATTTAGCACTTTCGAACATATGTTTTCGAAGAGCGTTCATGCTATCGCATTTAGCAAATGTACATTTACGCGAGTTCGAAGTCGTATGCTTTTGACAAACAGCCGTGTTCCAGTCGCTTATTCAGATCCGTATCTATTACGATAAATTCTCACGGAAAAGATAATGTCCAAAAATCACTACTGAAAAGGAAAAAATAAATTCTAAACCGAAAATTCAATACAAAAACTTGAATTGTTTTAACCATAACCAGACATTTGTTTGTGTATATATTCATTTGTCGGTGCTGTCAATTATAATTTCCACACTTAATTAGGAAACAAAACAAACAGAGTTGATCACAAATTAATCCAGATTTCTATCAGCATCATATCGATGTTTAATTTGCGTAACTTTTCTTTATCCAAGTAATGTAAAATAATAAATGAAATCTCGATCGGCGATCACTGAAACGCAGCTAGCGGCTGTATACTCGAAAAAGCAATGTTGCCACTTCTTCTCATTAAACCATGTTCGAAGCGTGGAAATTTTGGAAGATCACAGGGTTGCTTTTAGCATTTAGATTCTAAATGCAAAAATGGAGTTGCATTTAGGTGACGAATTTTGTATGGATAAATGTACATTTAGAGTAGCATTTAGAGCTAAATGTGCTTTTACGCGTAAGCAAAAACAGCCCATTAAGCACAACTACTGCTTTATCGATCACATGTTACATGCATGATGTCGAAATCGTCGATAGTGGTGTGGTAGTGATAACCAGACATTGAACAACCGGCCCTAAATTGCTACCTAAGGGCCTGTGCCAATTGATAGAAAAGTTCTCTGGATAGTAAATTTTTGACAGCTATGAGGTGAATAAAAATGTTTGATACGGCAGGGCTAGTGAAAAATTTGATAGCAAGCATTATCAAGAAGAAGAACGAACAACGCACGTATACACATAAATTAAAGAAAACAAAAGCGAGTGGAAATAAAAGAACATGGTCCCGCCGGCAAAAAAAATAAAGAAAAGCTATATAACTTGTAAGATTTAATTTCAGATTTACATATGAAAAGGCGTTATGTATTTTTTTAATTAAAAATACTATTTTACAGGGAGCAGTTCAGAACGCAGAATCCTTCTGGAAAAGCGCACTGACAAGGATGTTTGGTTCAGTTGAAAGAACGCCAACAGAAACGAAGGCTGGAAGTGAGTAAGAACAATAAAAATAATTTGAAGACTTTATTAAGCAAATGACTTCGTACTCCACTGACCATCCGTGGCGCCTTTTGGGAATGTGAGTTAAGAGCGAAATACACCACACAAGCGGTTTGACAAACCAAGCGAAATTTCCCTTTGCTTCAAGCCATTTGTGCTGTGTATGGGGGTGCTTGAAGGTTTGACAAGCCGCTTGAGGGAAATTTGAGCAAAAAATCAAAATTTTTTGATTTTCTGGCCGCCATGTTGATGTTTGATCAAACCGATTGCGTTGTGTATAGCAAAATCGCCTCATTCGCAACGAAATTTTCACCGAGTAAGGACGTAAGAGAGGAAAATGAAAGAAAACCATAATATTTAGCATTGCGAACTGGAAGAAAACTAAAATTCTTTGCTTGAACGAGTCATGTTTGCATGGTGTATGGCGAAATGGGAAAAGTAGGTTTGAAGAATGTTTGACAAGCCGCTTGTGTGGTGTATTTCGCTCTTTACAATTTTTCGAAACGAAGCAGAGGACAACCTAAGATACATTTTTGTAGTCTTGTTATCGCCGTTCATAATGCTGCTTAGTATTTTGGAATAAACGTCTTGTTGCATGTACATAATAACCTAAAACGACATATGTTTTTATTGGAAACAATTGTACACGGTTTTAAACATTTTTGTGAACACACTTACCAGACGGTTTTGACTTGTTTTTATTTCTAATATTACTGCTAAGAGGTCTAATAAATGCATGGATTTCAGTTCCAGAAGAATTGAAATCATCAAAGGCAAATATTTTCTATATAATTGCTGCATTTTATAAATAGCAAACTCGATAGTCTTCTTGTGCATCAAAGCAACTGTCAAAAATTTCCAGCAGTAAAAAGTTACGAATTGGCACAGCAGAAATGTAAAATTTTCTCACCATAGTAAAAAGTTTTTCCACCATAGAACTTTTCTATCAATGGGCACAGGCCCTAAAAGCAACAATTCCAAAACAAACAATTTAGGTGGTGGAACGAACTCGTACAGTTTTAGCAGCTATTTTCCTAAATTGTAGCAGTGCTGGAAATTCCCAGTGGAATATTAGTTTAGGTACTAAAATTTATGTAAAATCGCACACAGCCTAAGGGCCGGTTACTCAATGTCTGGTTAACACTAATCTGCGGTTAAACATCGTTATCGACGTCTACAACTCCATGCATACAACAGGGAGTCGGTAACGCAATATTATGTGTATACATGGTTATAAGCTACCAAATTTTACCTAGCCCCATGAGCTATGTAAAATTTTGACGTTCGTATTCACCACGAGAAGTGTCAAATTTTTACTTTGATCCGTCAAAATTTTCTATCGTGGCGAGAAGGGGTGGAAAAATTTGCTATGGTGTACAAATAAATTGAATTTTGCTGTGCCAAATGCAGAGTTAAATTTTGCTGTGCCAAATGCAGAGTTAAATTTTGATAGTTGCAAAACCAAACAAACGCTCGTGCGAAAGCTTTATTTTTGTGTGTTGCTGAAATTCTTAAAATTTTTATTTATTTTATAATTTGCAAGTAACGTACGCTTTTTTTATGCTGTTTCAGCTTTCATTTTCATGTTCACTCCTTATTACCGCCAAGCAATATTATGTGTATACATGGTTATAAGCTGTCAAAATTTTACCTAGCCCCATGAGCTAGGTAAAATTCTGACGTTCTTATTCACCACGAGAAATTTCAGATTTTTACTTTGATCCGTCAAAATTTTCTCTTTTCTATCATTTGGCACAGGATCTTTCTATCAATTGGCACAGGGCCTTTAAAATAAAAAAAGTCCATTGTAAGATTAAATTATTTACGAAAACCGTAAATTTTGTGAATTTATCAAGCCAAATTCTAAATTTCCGAATATATTTAAGTCTTTATTTAAAAAAAAACAAGGTTTGTATAGCCATACAGATCCCAATGACTGCCAGCACATCCGCCCATACAGTCTATTAAGCACACCTAAGTTTGAGTGATCTATAAGTTACAAGCGTTTTCAACATTTAACAGTTCATTATCATGTGCGGTGTAATATAACAAATTATACACTGAACTATGATAATCTATACTAGTATCTATAATAATAGACAAAAATTTGCAATGTTTTTACACTTTTGCAATAGTTTCGGGCACTATTACACAGTCATGACTTGTGCCACTCTGCCATAGGACGGTTTTTGCTCCCTTTCATACCAGAATAATTTTGTATACAACTCTGAATCAACAAAATTCATGATCCTTCTCATTATCAACCCTAATCAGATTTTACCCCCGAGGAGTACTCAAAAAGGTTTATTACTGTATATACTGTGGCTTA
>NW_023458558.1:70604478-70626611 GCF_013731165.1 Rhagoletis pomonella
TTTTTATATATCGCCTTTCGATTTTGTTTCTGAAAAATTGTAATTATTTAACTTAATTACCAATTCCTAATATTTGTTATTTCTTTTCCTTGATTTGTTTCTTTTCATCAGAAATTGCATTCAAATTAAATGCAAATACAAAAAACGTGCCCAAGAAATAAAAAAAATGTGATTAGTATTGCCATAATGCAACCCTGCTGCGAGGTTGCAAAATGTAGACGCGTAAAAAACATACCTTTGAGTGTGACAAAATGTAGACGGCGTCGTTTTCCAATTTTGTATGGGAAACAACAACACCACAGATTTTACGGTTAGAAAACGTCTTAAAATGTAGACGTCTACATTTTCAGACACTATTTGGAACGAACTGTGAACACCCCAATACCTTTGAGTGTGACAAAATGTAGACGGCGTCGTTTTCCAATTTTATATGGGAAACAACAACACCACAGATTTTACGGTTAGAAAACGTCTTAAAATGTAGACTCTACATTTTCAGACACTATTTGGAACGAACTGTGAACACCCCAAATATTTAAAAGATACTTGTATTAGGAGTGTTCGCTATGCAAAAAATTTGTGCAAGTTGGTACCAATTGTTACCAAATAGTGTTCGTTTTGCCAAAAACCCAGTAAAACTTGCAAGGAGAGAGCACAATTGTGACATTTCATTTGGAGGGGAAGTTGCAAATTCGTGCTGGGGAAATTTTTGCCAGTAAGAATTTGCAAGCAGGATTGTGGGACACGGTTGCATTTTTGTCAACATTAATTTGAATCAAAAAGTTCGTTAAACTTAAAAATGAAAAATCTTGTTGCGATTTACTTATAAAAGAAGTATGTAAATATTCGTTTATTCAATTTATTTAATTAATTCCAAAAATTTGAAAGGTACTCGGCTGAATAAGCTGTATTCATAATCGGAACGCAGTCGACACCACTGTCGATAAAGGAAATCCGACAGTGACTTCCACAAAGAAATTGAAGCATATGATAAGGAAAGTCAGAATAAGGTGAAATACACGTATAGGTCCTGTTTTGGTTTCCACCTGAAATAATTAAAAAAATTTATTAAGCTCGAAATGCAACAATGGACGCCGGCTGGCAGTGAAGCTTGCAAATGTTTGCTAATTCCTGTTCGCGCAAAACTTAGTAAGTTTCTCTCTTTGGGAGAGTAAGGTACCTTATTCTCTGAATTTTGTTACTGGCTAATTCTTACTGGCAGTTGCATAGCGAACACTCCTATTGTTGCGCATATTATTGTGTCGGGATTGTTGTTTGTGAATACAATATGAAAAAAAGAAGAGCAGGAGCTACTACGGAGCAATACCATAGGATGCTGGGCTGCTTATTTGGCAATAACGGCCTGGTGCAAGGCGAATTTAATAAGGGGGTATAAGCCGTATATAAGTAAAAAATTACAAATTTACGCACAATTACAGTATGAATTACAACAAACACATCATTTTGACATTATGCTTTCCACGTCTAAAAATTCAGCTTTGGCTCTAGTTTTCGTCGTAAGGGTACTTGAAAATTTCCTTAAATTTAAAGTTACAAAGTCCGTTAAAGTCATTTTACCAAACTTTTTCACGTGACTATTTTTTAATATAACCTTCACTATAAAAAATAGTCATGTTAAACATTTTATAGAAACAACACAAAAACTGATTTATTTACAAACAAGTTAAAATTGAAGCAAATGTTCAAGTATCGTTATCTCGAAAACTGGAGCCAATCTGAAAAAATTTAGAATGCCCCAATTAAGTGAGATCAACTTTCAAAAGCTTTGCCAATGTTTTCAACTTGCACAGTGTAATAAATAAAAGGAACAATAATAAAAAGCACATCTATATGTGATAAATTTTTATTTATTAGTTATTTTTTATTATAATAGTTTGCTTGCCGATGAATTTGGCCTAATTTTTCTCAATAAAAACTTGAAACAATTTTATCGGTAGGCTTTTCAACGACAAAATATTCGAAGCTAGGTTATCGACAAATTTCGTTAGACAACTGTCAAAGCTACCGATAATATTCGCTAAAAGCGTGCTTGAGAATTGCAGTTAACCAAACTTGTCGGAATCGTTCGCTAACGATACGAATATTGTTGTTAAGAAAAATGGGAATCGCACTACTGGACTCTAAGGACATGAGATTTATCAACAAACAACTAGAACGATAGGACGGAATAGGGTTTACAAATTTCAACGGACGCAAAGCAAAACGTATAAAAGCCCTCTGAACAGACTCCAATCTGTTCACATGAACTGTATGAAAAGGTCTCCAAACAAATACAGCGTATTCTAACCTCAACCGAACTAAAGACGAATACAACAGTTTGAGAGTATAAGGATCGGAAAATGACGAGCAGTTGCGACGAGTAAAGGCCAACATCGCGAATGATTTAGAAACAATCAAGTTTATGTGGGTGGTGAAGGTGAGCTTGGAGTCAAAATAAATACCCAAGTCTTTAAAATCAGTAACTGATTTTAGCGGGACATTCAAAAAACAGTAAGAGGTTGGAACAATACTAATCACTTTTGCAAAAGAGGTACAATGACATTTACCAATATTGAGGGACAAACGATTACGCGCACACCAACAGTACAAATTATCAAGCTCACCCTGGATAATCAATGAGTCTTCTATATTTTTAATTCCATAGTATATCTTTAGGTCATCCACATATAGAAGAAACTTACACATTGAGAAACAGGAAGATATATCATTAATACAGATAACAAATAATAACGGACCTAAGACACCACCCTGGGGAACTCCAGAGGGGGAGACAAAAGAATAAGGCGATATATTATCAAAACGAACAACACAGCGTCTATTATACAGATAGGATGTGATCCACTTCAGAACCTCTGAATGAAAGCCCAGGCCTTCAAGTTTTGCTATCAATATTCGATGAGGCACCCTGTCAAAAGCCTTAGAGAAATCGGCGTATATACCCTTTTGAAAGGTTTCCAAACAGTTCTCTGTAAAAGCAGCTAAATTGGTTAACGGTTTTGAGACAGTGGTAAGCTTAGAAATTGGCCTATAATTCTCAATACAATTGATATTACCACTTTTAAGAATTGGCGTAATAAAAGTCAATTTCCAGCCATCGAAGAAAACTCCGGCAGATAGAGACATGTTAAAAATGTGCCTCAAAGGCGCAATTAGTGAAGAACAACTTTTAAATAAAATAACCGAGAGGCCATCTACATCAGTGTTTATGGATAGTTTAAGCCACAGTATATACAGTAATAAACCTTTTTGAGTACTCCTCGGGGGTAAAATCTGATTAGGGTTGATAATGAGAAGGATCATGAATTTTGTTGATTCAGAGTTGTATACAAAATTATTCTGGTATGAAAGGGAGCAAAAACCGTACTATGGCAGAGTGGCACAAGTCATGACTGTGTAATAGTGCCCGAAACTATTGCAAAAGTGTAAAAACATTGCAAATTTTTGTCTATTATAGATACTAGTATAGATTATCATAGTTCAGTGTATAATTTGTTATATTACACCGCACATGATAATGAACTGTTAAATGTTGAAAACGCTTATAACTTGTAGATCACTCAAACTTAGGTGTGCTTAGTGGACTGTATGGGCGGATGTGCTGGCAGTCATTGGGATCTGTATGGCTATACAAACCTTGTTTTTTTTTAAATAAAGACTTAAATATATTCGGAAATTTAGAATTTGGCTTCATAAATTCACAAAATTTACGGTTTTCGTAAATAATTTAATCCTACAATGGACTTTTTTTATTTTAAAGGCCCTGTGCCAATTGATAGAAAGGTCCTGTGCCAAATGATAGAAAAGAGAAAATTTTGACGGATCAAAGTAAAAATCTGACATTTCTCGTGGTGAATAAGAACGTCAGAATTTTACCTAGCGCATGGGGGAGCTTATAACCATGTATACACATAATATTGCTTGGCAGTAATAAGGAGTGAACATGAAAATGAAAGCTGAAACAGCATAAAAAAAGCGTACGTTACTTGCAAATTATAAAATAAATAAAAATTTTAAGAATTTCAGCAACACACAAACATAAAGCTTTCGCACGAGCGTTTGTTTGGTTTTTCAACTGTCAAAATTTAACTCTGCATTTGGCACAGCAAAATTCAATTTATTTCATTTCATTTATTATAATCAAACACACAACCATGAGTTATTTTACAGTGTTTGAACTTAATTTAATTATAAAAGCTTAAAAATAACATTAAGGGAAACCGTAGGTTGTAAAAATGTGTAAGGAGGAGAAGAAGAACAAAGAAGTATTAGAAAAAAGAAAAATATATGTGTACGTGCATCTTAGCAATTTAGAGGGCAAAAATTATGTAAGAGCTCATTTTTAAAGTGCGATGTACTTCGGATAGTTTTGATCTTATATGGCAGAGCGTTCCAAAGACGAACAGCAAAAACAAAGAACTGACGTTCAGATACAAGGCAACTGTATGTCATACTAAGCAGGTTAAGTGATCGGGCCGATCTCGTGAATTGAATTCGTTCAACAAGGTATTTGGGCTCATGAGAGTTAATTACCTTGTGAAGCAGCATTAGGCATTTTACTTTTAATAAATCGTCGAACTTTATAGAAAATATTTTTAAGGCAAAAACAGATATGTGATCACGACGTTTTACACAATACACGTATCTGGCGATGTTGTTGTAGAGGATATTAAGTTTGCCACGACACAGACTATCACAATTGGCATACAGTTCACATCCATACAATAAGGTTGGTAACAGAAATGTTTTAGCTAAAAGCAGTCGAATTTTCTCTGAATAAGTGCTGAATAGTCCATAATGAACGGAGCATGCCATAAACCTTGCCTATTGCACTATAAATGTGGGTATTCCACGATAGGGTTCTATTGAAAATTATCCCTAGGTTTCTTGCAGTGTCAACAAATTTTATAACAGAGTTGTTCAATTTCACTTCACTGTAGCCCTCAAGTTTGAAAGTCTTCTTGTAAATAACGATGCACTGTGATTTACTTGGATTTAAAAGTAACCCATTGTCACAGGCCCACTTGCTAACGTGATCTAAGTCAGTGTTGAGGTTACTAATACAATTATTAACGGATACAAAAGGGCAACTGACATATAGTTGAACATCATCTGCATATACATGAATATCACAATATTTTAACAAACTTTGAAGATCGTTTACATATAACACAAACAATAGAGGACCGAGAGTCGAGCCTTGGGGAACGCCTTTAGTTACGGGTAAGCAGTTAGATATAATGTTACCGGCCCAAACAGCTTGTGAGCGATCATTGAGGTATGATTTTATTAAATTTAATGCTGTCGACGAGAAGTTAAACAAGTTGCTAAGTTTCAAGGCTAGAAGATCGTGATTAACAGTGTCGAAAGCTTTGGAATGATCCAGAAGTGTTAATAAAGTGACGCGATCGTTGTCAATGTTTAGTCTGATGTCGTCTGATAATTAGCGCCGTTATACAGCTTCGGTTGGATCTAAAACCAGATTGGTACCTATTCACCAGCAGGTTTCGACTCAGAAAAGAATTTATCTGAGTATGCATAATGCGCTCAAGTACCTTGGATAAAAAGGGTAGTATTGCGATGGGTCTAAAATCCCCATTAGATTTCTTAATTGGAATGATTTTTGCCGACTTCCAACAGTGAGGAAAAACAGACGAGGTCAAAATGCTGTTGAAGACATAAGTTACGTACGGTAAAATTTTAGGCAATAAGCATTTAAAAAATTTCGGATGAATTCCGTCTATACCAATCGCATTAGATTTCACACTGAGGACGGACTCGACAACGGCACAATCATCAATATTGGAGAAGGTAAAACCAGGTATTGTTCCATTCATACATACACTGTACTTTTCACGACATATATTACTGCTACAGGCGGATAATTGTACAAATTTCTCATTCAGCTCATCTACGTTTATATTCTCTGAAACATGATTACTTTTGTTGCCAATCCCTATTTCACGAATATATTTTCATGTTTTTTTAGAACTTATTGCTGTGCTAAACTGATGCTCATAGTATTTCAGTTTTTGCAATTTAATGGCTCTGGTGGCTTCTCTTCTATGAGCCTTGAAGACATTATATGTTGCTGCACATTTCAGGTGTTTCCACTTTCTATATGCCTTGTTGCGCTTCTGAATAAGACCCTTTATATAGTTGTTGAACCAAGGCCGTTTGCGAATATTGCCTGATTTTGTTGCAAGCGGCACATACTGTTCATATAGGGAACTTATATTGGTTTGAAGAAAATTCACCTGCTCGTTTGTGGATACCAAAGTGTAAACATACTCCCAGGGTATGGCATCAACAGCTTCTTCAAGTTGCTCATAATTAATATGCATAAAATCTCGATATGAATAAGAAACCGTATTACAAGCTAACTTAAAATCCAGTGTTAGAAAAATGAGGTCATGCTTAGAGAAATTTGGGACGGAGAGCTGGTCATAGATTAGAATTTTCGACCTATCACTTACAAAAAATATGTCCAAGAGCGTGCTGCTTGTTTGGGTGTAATGTGTAGGGGTTGACGTGTTTACTGGGAAAAGACCCAGATTTTGCATTGCAAGTGAAAATTTGTTTTCAGTCAGCAAATCACTGTTAAAATCTCCAGCTATTACAATATCACTAAAGCTGAGGCTAAGATTTTCAATAAAATCTATAAAATTATCATAACCAATGTGTTTGTGAGGTCTATAAACACATCCTATAAGTATCTTTGTATGATTACACATGATTTCAACAAAGAGGTATTCAATTGAACTATAAGGCTCTGATGTACATTTAATTCTACAGGACAAACTAGATTTGACGAACACAGCAACACCGCCACCGTGCCCAAGTCTATCTAAACGAAAAAGTTTATATCCATCAACACAAAACAAATTGTCACTATGCCACGCAGAGAACCAAGACTCGGAAACACATACAACATCAATGTCAGACGATTCAAAAATGTATCTGAACTCATCTATTTGAGCTGGTAAGCTCTGGGCGTTAAGATGACATATTTTTAACCCGTTTCTTTGTCTACCAAGTATGCGCATCATATTAAACGTGCTGTCATAGTCTTTAGAACGAAAGCGGCTGTTAATTTTCAAAACAACAAAAGTATCGAAGACATTGCACTTTGATGTCAAGCAAAAAGCCACATAAAATGCCAAACAAATTGCAGCACTTGAAAAAAAGAAAGAGTAAGAGAGCGAAAGAAGTTAACAAACAAAAAGTTAGAAATAAAGAAAAATATGTGCAGCGCAGGTATAGAAACATAAGGGAAGGAGAAGCGTAAATTAACATTATATTAAATTCTAAACTAAATACTAGTTAAGAGAAAAAAAATGTTGACAAAAACGCGCGAGTGTTCTTTTTGTTAGTGTATTGAATGATTTTATGTTATGCTTAAAAGAGTATTCACGTCAGCGGTACTGCACACTAATTGGCGCTCTTCGTTTGGTTTTCGCCTGATGTAAACTTTGCCCCTGATTGAGAACGCAGACGTTAGTAGCTTTTTTCTCCGGAGTTCTGAGGCGTACGATATCACCTCACGCAACACTTTTGGCAAACTCTCATGCACATATACACTCCCATATCCGGGCTGATCGATGTCAGAGAGTGTGAGAGATCTTTTACGGGACTTGCACAGGGCAGCAATTGATTTAAACAGCTGTGTCCGGTCATGTGAAGAGCACAGTTTAACGATGATTGGTGCGTGGCTGTTATTATTTTGCGTTTTGCCTTTCGCACTTCGCAATCTAAACGCCTCACGCAGTGCCGGAGTTTTGTGGTGCGCTGCACTGCATAGCTTACCGAAGATGTCAGGCAAATTCTCATCAACAGTTTGAGGGATTCCGTTTATTACGATGTCTGTGGCGACGGCGTCGCTTTGCAGTTCAGTGAGCTGGGCACGAACAGCAACAAGTTCACCGTGCATATTATTAAATTTGACGCAAGAGTTCTCAACCTCCGTCACTCTCGTCTCAATAGCGGTTAAAGAAAATTTTAAGTTTGCTATTTCCCCAGCTAACTCACCAATTTTCTGCATGACTCTTTCCTCAGAGCTCTTAATTACAGTTGTCAGCTCTTGAATGATGGAGATTCTTTGCTCATCGAGTTTCATTACAGCCGATGTGGTGATTTGTGGAGTTTTTGGAGGTGTTGATGAAGCTTTGCGTTGTGGATTTTTACGTGTTGCTGACATCACGGAAAACAATCTCAGGTTCTGGTGGACAGGAAAAAAGTTGTTTCACACGCGCACGTTTATATGCCCGCAGTGGAAATTTTAAATAGCAAAAATACTCAAGTAAAATATGAAAAACTCGGGAGCACAACAAAGCACGTCCTACTCGCACAAGAACATTTGCATTTGTACACCATAGCAAATTTTTCCACCCCTTCTCACCACGGAGAAAAAAGTTACCGATTGGCACAGGCCCAAACTTACATTTAAGAAAACACCATTCAATGCTATAATTACGATTTGAGTTTTACAGTTTATAAAACACAAGCGTTATTTATGTACTTAACTATTGATATTATTCTTCATTACGCATGAATATCAGCATACATTAGAGATGAATATTAAGGCTCCGTTATGCATACTTGGCATTGCTTGAGAGTTGTCACATAAGGAATCTGTTAAATGAGCTTCGCGTGTAAGCGGTTGCCCAACGCACAGTATTACATACGTAAAAGCCTGTTGGTTTTTGATTTCTACGTAAAAATGGTATAGCAGTGCATGCAATGCCAAGTATGCATAACAGAGCCTTTATACTTAGGGCCTGGTACTCAATGTCTGGGTAACGCTAATCCTCGGTTAAACATAGTTATCGACGTTACCGACTCCCTGTTGTATGCATGGAGTTGTAGACGTCGACAACGATGTTTAACCGCAGATTAGTGTTAACCAGACATTGAGTAACCGGCCCTTAGGCTGTGTGCGAGTTTACATAAATTTTAGTACCTAATCTAATATTCCACTGGGAATTTCCAGCACTGCTACAATTTAGGAAAATAGCTGCTAAAACTGTACGAGTTCGTTCCACAACCTAAATTGTTTGTTTTGGAATTGTTGCTTTTAATAAACATATCTATAAAATGAATAATTTTGCGGTAGCTTTTGGACTATTTAACAATATAAAAAATGTGCAACAGAAAAGGAGAATGTTCCATCCTGGCATTTATAAAAGAATCCGTTTGCTCTTCTGACCCTGCGAAATAATATACATCCATCTGAATGCAAAAATCAAATAAATTTATACTTTCATCTTTCTGAATATTTTCTTTTTTGTGCCATAGCAATGATACAAATTATTTAAAAAATCAAAAAATCGTTGTTCACTTAATCGCTCGCTCAAATATATTTGACTGTTCAATTTAGGTTGAAAGGTATGCTCGCAGAAAATCTAAATTGTTCCTATTCACTGCGTTACCGACACTCCAGTGATACACTATCGACGATTTCGACATCATGCATGTAACATGTGATCGATAAAGCAGTAGTTGTGCTTAACCGGAGCTTCTACCTTCGATTTGTGCTAATCAGACATTGACCAACCGGCCCTAAATGCATGGAGAGATGGCATCCCAATCCAACAATCGATTCGGGATTTGTAATTTGCACTGGTGGCAGGATTCCTATTGGCTGCGTTTCTTTATACATTCCGGATAATCCCATTTCACAGCCGGAATAAACAGAATGCTTTTGAAATATACGTTAACATATCATCAGGAACGTTCTAAAGAATAAGTAAACAAAAAAGTTTATTCCAAACGTTCAGAATGAATAAAGAAATTCAGCCATTGTATCCTATGGGGATATTCCCACAGGATACAATAGGATTGAACGCGTTCAGAAAGTGTTTCTCAAATTTGCCTTACGATCACTACTCTTCTCTGATCCCATACCCTCATATGATGCGCGCTTAACGCTACTTTATCTAAAATCGTTAGATAAAAGAAGGTCAATATTGTCTCTAACTTTTATTTTTGCATTATCCAGTAGAAAGCGTAGTAAATTTCTTAAGAAAGTAAAAATAAGCTTTTTATTTTATAATAATAATAATAAAATAAAAAGGCCTGTATGCAGCTCTCAAGAAAAGCAAAAACTCCATGTAAAATGATGTACAAGAATGGCTAAGAAATTTTCTTGAGTCAACTTTCCGTAAGGTAGTACGCAGTTCTTAAGGAATTTGCTACGCTTCCTCTACGGTTTTCTAAAATTTTTTGTGAAAAAAGAGCACAAGGCAACCCAGGTTTGCAACAGAAATATATGTCCGTTCCATTAAACCTTGAGGAAAGAGTGAGGCAACAGGCTATGAAGTATCAAAAATGTCAAAATTTCTTGGACACACACACGAAATAATGGCAAATTTTTCTTGACCGTTTTCTTGAGAGCTGCATACAGGGCATTAGGTAGCAATTTAGACGTACTCGCACACAGCCTTAACCTACATTTTGTTCATAAATAACACATATTTGTGTATATTTTATCCTCGAAATGTACTTTTTCTAATCGTGAGTCGAAATTCCCCACAGTAAGTGTTGCCGTGCGCGAAAAACGAAGACGCTGCACACAACCCAAAAGTACTCCTCGGGGACCAAATGGTGAAAAACTGCGAAAAGGTTTATTACTGTATATACTGTGATATGAAGTGCGCGGTGATTGGATGCAAAAACACGCACAAAAATAATAAATTGGTTTGCACAAACATGTGCACAATATTGCTTGCATTTTTTCTTTATGCTTCGTCTTCATATTCTTTGTTTACTTTTCACAGAAAATAACATGCCGCCGAAATTACAAACGTCAGCCAGAAAATAACTTTTTTCTTTTGTTTCATGTTGTCAGATCTATGCATCTTCTTTATATTAACTACACAAGATTATTCTGCGGATTTTAACCATCGAAATATTGCTATTAAATACAGAATTTCGTGAAAGTGTACACTTAAAACATCACAAATGTATAAAAACTAATAAATACGTGTTAAATTGAGTTCATTTATTCCATTCATTTGCGTGAAATTCATCAAAACTTAGTGTGGAAAGTACAAGTGTTTTTTGCAAATAATATCCGGTCTCGATTTGTTATTATGGCGCTAAGACGCGTCGATTGATACCACTCTCGAACTTTTTCCGTCCATTTTGACCTGGTTTCGCAAAAGCCACGATTGAGAGAATACAAAGATTGCGCAGATCTCGGACCGCTATTCCTTGATTTATATACAAGATAAAATAAAATAAAAGTGTGTACACAAATAACTTATAAACAATGATATTGTTTATACTTTTTAATTATACATGTTTTAGAGGATACCTCCCTTAACATCCTGACCAAGTTTCATTTGTTGTTGTTGTAGCGGCTACAACAACCCCGCTCAGATAGGCCTCAGGCGTTGTCGTCAAGTTCCACTAACGGCAGCCCCAAGAAGCGTGCAGCCTCTATGGGGTCGGTCCATAGGGACGACGCCGTTAGGGTTGTGGGATTTTCCGGGCATGCGGAGAGATGTTTCGAGTCGTGAGGGGTCTCTCCGCATGCCGGACATTCGTTCGGCACATCCGCATTTAACCTACTCAGGTAGGAATTAAGCCTGCTGCAGTAGCCAGAGCGAAGTTGGGCTATTGTTGTCCTGGTCTCCCGAGGCAGATGGAGCTCCGTCGCGTCAATGTCCGGTGTTTGTGTGCCTAGAACGACATTCACAGGTCTTCAGTCTACATAACTTGAGACTGCGTCCTTGTTTCATTTGTTAATTCCACCAGGTTTTCTTAAAACACAAGGTGCGGCTAACTACGAAAGCCCACCCCAAAAAAGGGTTACGAAGCAAAAATCAATTAGGGCCGGTTACTCAATGGGCCGTATGAATAAAAACTAAGCATTGCTTTTTCTTAAAATTTCATACCTTTTACTTCACTTTTGTTTGAATAAATTGAGTAAAAGATCTGAAATTTTAAGAAAAAGCAATTGCTTATTTTTATTCATACGGCCCAATGTCTGGTTAGGGCCTTGATAATATATTTCCATAAATTTTATTATTTTATTTTATAAGGCGTCGTTACGCAAGCGAGATTTGCCAGCACGTGAAGACAGCCGGCTACAATCAGAAAATAATCCACATGATTTATGATACTTGGCAACCTTGTTTCTAGTCACATAACGAATATTATCCGAAATGGCTTTTGGTTATACGTCTATATACGTACATAGGAATGTTTTTAAATTTTTCAATCGAAATTTTATTGTAGTTACTTCTAAATTTGTAATACAATTCTTTTTTGTACTTCGAATATACATATTTGATGTTTATTAGAATCGGGTTCCTACATTCATTCATTTAATTACAAGTAAGTTAACGCTTTTCGACGGAAGCTTTTTAATTTAATGACTTGTTCTGCAGTTCTTTTGCCACCTCAAAATGAATATATTAAAAGGTTTGACAAGAATCAAGTCTAGTTTTGCCCGTTTCATTGAGACCACCAACAACTTCATGTGGGTACATCATAGTGAGAAATTCGCTGATAGACGGTTGGTTGTGGAGGAATTATCGGATCGAGAATTGGTTAGAGTACAGGGAGAAGAGGTTGTGCCCTTCTTGCAAGGACTCATAACGAATGACATGACTCATTTGCAGTCGGGCAGTACACCTCTTGCCAAAACTCCTGCAATGTACACAATGTTTCTGAATAAGGCCGGTCGAGTGCTGTATGATTCAATTATATACCGCACTCCAGAACTGAATACGTATTTGATTGAATGCGATAAATACATATCAAACGAACTTCGACGACATTTGCTGCTTTATCGCGTTCGCAGAAACATTCAGATAGATTCTGTAGGCCAAGAGTATCGCCCATGGATTGTTTTTAATCCAGTTGGCAGCGTTGTTCGAATGGATACTAGTGTACAAGTGGGGCAAGAAGTTATATCTACACCGGATCCACGTATACGGGACCTTGGTACTCGTGTTATAACAAAATCAGATAAAACTTGGAAGGACTTGGCTAATATGTTTTCTAAAACGGGTGATGTCACAGTTGCAAAACCTACAAATGACTGCAACTACCGAATGCATCGCTATCGTTATGGCGTCGGTGAAGGTGTTTATGACCTTCCACCTGGCAAAAGTTTTCCTTTGGAAGCTAATTGTGATTACTTGCATGGTGTTAGCTTTCACAAAGGCTGTTACATTGGGCAAGAGCTAACAGCTCGTGTTCATCATACAGGAGTAGTGCGAAAGCGCATAATGCCTTTACGATTGACTGTTCCAGCGCCACCGAAATCATTGACTATCTCAACCGAAACTGGGACAAACGTTGGCCTAATTCGTGGTGCAAACTTTGATAGAGCATTGGGGCTATTGCGAGTAGAGCAAGCTTTGAATTCACCCAAATTATTCATTGACGGCAAAATATGCTATGTAGAAAAACCATATTGGTGGCCATCAGAACTGCCTAAGAAGGCTAGAGTAGATGGCTGCTAGGAAGCAATTTTGCATATATTTGACGTATATTTATTATACCTCGTCAGATTTTATTCTTGTTTTGTATTGTTTTTAATCAAAACAAAATTATAATATATGAATAAAAATTGTTAAGCGTTAAAGACGTTGAATATAATGAATATAATTTGCGATCTTCGTTTGCAGGTGCGATTATGGAGATACCAAGAATATCCAGCTTGCCACCAGATGATACCTCTCTTAACAAATATGATGACCTGCAACTGAATGTGAGAGATGAAAAGGCAGAAATTGCTAGCATGAAATTACCAGCCGCTGAAACAATAACTACCGAGCATCAAAACGATGATCACAAACCAAAAATTCTTTTTCAGTGTTCCGCCTGTTGCATGAAAGAAGTGGTTCATTATTATGGCAAAAATCCACAGTTTGTTTATGGACTAAAACTTTTAGAAGACTCGTTTGTCATGCGCGATCCTTTTCAACCGACTCCAATACGTTGGAAACCCAAAGCAGAGTATTTTATTGTTGTAGGCGCCAAGTGCTCGGTGTGCAAAAAAGTCGTTTGCAAAGATGCAGAATGTAGTTTTTATTTTACACTTACTTATTGCTTGTCTTGTGTAGAGAGTAACATGAATAAATTCCCAATAGAAGCTCAAGCTAAATTACGAAAACAATTAGCACGAAAATAAAAATACTTTTACTAATATATTTTCTTGTTATTTCGCCTTAAAATTTCAACAATTTACATTAAGATACCAATCAGGTTGGTCACTGAAATACTATATTAAGAGAAGTTCGATTTCAAGACTGTTTTTTTGGAGCTATTTTCTTCGCTAAATTTTGCATTTGACTTGTCGGTTTCTTCTTTTGTTTCTTTTTCATAGCATCTACTTTCACACCGCGAAATTTTTTCTTTTTGAAATCGCTGTCTTTTGTATGCAAGCTTTTTTCTTTGTCCTTTAATTTATTGCATTTACCTGACGGCTCTTTAGTGTCTCCACTTTTTGCATCTCGACCTGTTTTTGCACCCAACTTCCTAACAGAATAACGTTCAACATGTATTGGTCGTTCATCCAGCATAGTTTCATTGAGCTCCAGTGCCAATCCTACTGCTTCTGGTGCTTTGAAGCAGACATATGCAACGCCCTTACAGCCTTTATCATCATGTAAACAACGTACATAGTCAATATCTCCGCAGCTAGAGAATATTTCCCGCAGCTTCTCTTCGTTAGCATCTGAAACAAGTATTTAAGACAGTGGTTTAAGGCAATTTTAAATGTTTCTCTCAGAACTCACTATATTTAAGGTTACCGACAAAAATTGTACATTTTGCGTCCATGGGAGTGCTTTTCAAATCTGCACGAGTTATGCGAAGATGATTGTTTTTGAATACCGTGCCATTTAAATCTAAAGCACTTGCCGCCGTCTTTGCATCTTTAAGAACCACCCAAGCATTCAAAGTGCCTGCCTCTTTACGATGCTTATGTTTAAACAAAACCTTACCAGAAGCTGTTCTAAAACGAATGCCATTAACTGGTCCGTAATCTCTAAAAAGGCGTACCAATTGAACGCGCTTTGTATTGACCGGTAGGTTTCCCACGAAGACAGTAGCTGCCTCTTTAGCGGGATCGCGATCTCTTGGCTCTTAAAAGAGATATGGTATCAACATTAATATATGTAGACATATGCTTGCATAAAAATCATACATACACTCAGGGCTAGCACTAAATCCTTCGTAGTCCGGCTTTTCGTAAAATCTATGAAAATGCTATCACTGAATTCGAATAGTTACGAACTTAACGCATTTTTTCAATTTGCCCGTTCGGATTTAGTGATCGCAGTTTCATAGATACCACGAAAATCGAAGCAGCCGATGGTTCCAGTGACAGCTCAGACTAAATATTTACGATTCGAGAAAATGTACATGAACCTTACCTCGTTTACCCGGACCATCGCCTTTTTTCTTTTGAATTTTAGGTTTAGATAATTCTACTATCGGTTCACCAACAGATTCATTTTCTTCCATTCTTGGGCCAAGTTTATTCGCTTCAATTTTTGTTTGTTTTTTAAGCTTTTTGGCCAACTTTTTAGCATTTTTCTTATCAATTTTTGCAAGTAGTTTGTCACCTCTAGTAGGAATTTCCTCTGTTGCTTCGCCTTGTGCATCGTTATCTTTTTCCTTCTCAATTTTTGCAAGTAGTTTGTCCCCACTAATAAGAATTACCTGTTTTGCATCGCCTTTTGTTCGCTCATCCTTTTTATCTCCCGTTTTGGTACACCCATTTAAAGTGCCAGTTTCTTTCATTGCCATATCAGAATTTTTGACCTGCTTCAATCTTCTTTTAGCCTCAAACCTCCTTTTGGTATTGTTTTTTAAATTTTGACTCTTTTCCAACACAGTCTTTTCGCATCCCTTGCCTTTTTCTTCCGGTTTCTTGTTTTTGATCATTTCGACAAAATGTAGGCGTCTAAAAATTTGCACGACGAACTCATTCAACACGTTTGGATCAGCTGTCCTATACGCTGAGTACACGTACTTTTATAGTTGAAATTAGACAATAAAGCTGATGCCACAACTTTGCCAGCAAAGCGCCAGACGCAAAAGGTATGCCACAATGAACGGCAAGAAAACAATTTGAACTGCTTTTTAAGCTCGAATTTGGACGAAACAAAATAAATATTAAACCCGCTGATTGTCAACGCGCGCTAAAAGATGGGAGTTGGCCATCTTTTCGCTTCGCGCTGTAGTTGCAACGATCTATGTGGCATGCTCTGTCCATAAAATTTTTCTTACTTAAGGGCTAATACACGTAAATCCTATTCTGAAACTATAATGTACTTAACATCAACTTTTTTGTTACGTTTTAAGTTACTCCCGTTCTGGTCGACAGGGAGATTTAAATAATCATTAGAATTAAATAATTATTACTCGTTCCTTTAGGGTGGGGTTTAGTAGCGCTCCACTATTTCGGCCTATTCCGTCCAAAGGGGTGGCCCGATCCAAAAAAAATTTCACACCCTTGTAGTCCAGGGTCTACGCATTATTTTAGGGAAATGTTTAGTAGCACTCACATCGTTTTTGGGGTGATGGGCGGAGGGGGAGGGGCGGGGCCCCTAAACCTCCCCCACTAGAAAGGGGGCAGTCCCCGCTTTCTAAAAAGGCGTACCTTGGGCTCCTCCCACAGGCCCCTGGGGAACCGTTTGAAAAAGGGGGAAAAACGGAATTTTCTTAGGCAAACTGAGCAGTTTGAAGTGGAATATGACCCAACTAACAGAAACCGGGGGATTTTTTAATAAAAGAAATTATGCCAAATTAGATATCGGGCGATTTTGAATAAAGAATAAAATAGTTAATTAAAAATAGCAAAAACAAGGGAACAAATGCACAATACCTACAAATCTCGAATTAAAAAAAAAAAAATAGGATCGATAGAGACCATTGAGGTGAACATAACGGTATATTTATTTTTTTTGGGAAACAACAACTACAACAATTATTAAAGGTCAAAATTCAAATTAAGCATTTTCTTAAATTAATATTTCTCGAAAACCTCTTCAAGGAATTGGACAATTTTGATGTCATTTGATAGAGAATTTAATTCTCTTTAATTTGATATACATACATATTTATACATATACCTTTTTATAGTTTTCACAAAAATCGAATTAATGTGGAAAAAAGTATACAGGGTTTTTGTGTATAAACTTCTTTTTGCGCTGAACACCTTTTGCAGATAACACCTTTCTGCGTAGGCGGCCTTCGGCCGCGCTTATGGATTATAACCCTCCCAAAGTAGAATTCTCTTTCTGTGTTGCGAAAAAAAGGCGCTGAACACCTTTTGCAGAGAACACCTTTCTGCGTAGGCGGCCTTCGGCCGAGTTTATGGATTATAACCCTCACAAAGTAGAATTCTTTTCCGTGTTGCGAAGAAAAGGCACTGAACACCTTTTGCAGAGAACACCTTTCTGCGTAGGCGGCCCTCGGCCGCACTTATGGATTATAACCCTCACAAAGTAGAATTCTCTTTCTGTGTTGCGAAGAAAAGGCGCTGAACACCTTTTGCAGAGAACACCTTTCTGCGTAGGCGGCCTTCGGCCGCACTTATGGATTATAACCCTCACAAAGTAGAATTCCACATTAATTATATTTTTGTGAATACTATAAAAGATATATGTATAAATATGTATATCAAATTAAAGAGAATTAAATTCTCTATCAAATGACATAAAATTTTCCAAATCCTTGGAGGGGTTCTCGAGAAATATTAATTAAAAAACATGCTTAATTTGAACTTTGACTTTTAATAATTGTTGTAGTTGTTGTTTCCCAAAAAAATATATATATCGTTACGTTCACCTCAATGATCTCCATCGATCCCAATATGATTTTTTTTTAATTTGAGAATTGTAGGTATTCTACATTTATGCCAAAACAAGTTTATATAAAAAAAAATGTTCTCTTTAACAAATGTATTTTTGCGTAGAATTTATTTCTGCGTAGGGATTATAACCCTCAAGCAGTAGAATTCTCCTTTCTGTGTTGCCAAAGAAGGGGGGCTGAACACCTTTTGCAGAGAACACCTTTGTATATTTTTAATGCTTACTGGGTTATATGTTTTGCATACTTTAGAGTTTGACAGCTGAACTCCGCCATTTAATTTGCATATGCAACCAAAGTCAGACGCGTGTTTTTGAAGGTGTTTTTATTTAATGAATTGTGATTAATTTGTTAATATTAAAGCCGTAAAGCAAGTTATAACTAATTGAGTAAAGTGTAAAGTGAAGGGGAATATAAAAATATATTGGTTAAGTGGCTGCATTAAGGAGGATAGAAGTAATAAATGTACGCTAATTTCCGAATTTTACAAAAAAGGGCATATTTCAAACCCAATTTGTAAATAAATTAGCGATCAAAAATTACAAAAGTGGGTTTTAAAATAATGTGTAGACCCTTGACTAGAAGTGTGTGCAATTTTTTTTGGATCGGGTCACCCCTTTGGACGCAATACCTCGAAATAGACCGACTACGTACTAAAGAGTACCCATGAACGAAAGACACAAGATCACGCCTTCCCGAAAGAAAGAAAAAAAGTTATTTTCTAGCTGTTGAAATCTCGACGCCATCCTTGTTATAAGAAGTAAACAACGAAGAGAACAAAAAAAAACGCGTAATTGTTGAACGCATGAATAATTTTTATTATGCAAATTCTTCTATAAATCATGTCGTTGTGTTAAATTATTCTTTACCTTATGTGTGCACACGTTGTCACAAGCGAAAATTAAGAAAATTGCAGTTAAAAGCCACCACCAAATTGTAAACAACGAACAAATGTAAACAAACGGCTAATGTCAAAGTCGCCCAACTTTTTTCCTAAATGCGATTGTAACGGGCCACTAAGTCCCCTTTCAGACACGTCAAGTCTTGAAAGCAATTTTTTCGCATTCTCTTTTGTGTTTTCTATTTGCTTCCACACGCGTTAACTTTAATTGAATTCAAGTCCTTGGTTCTTTAAATGGGAAGCAACGAAAAGATCAAAAGAGACAAGAAAACTTGAAACGAATTGACGGTACGGAGGTATCTGTACTCTTCTCACCTCCTTCTCCTACGAACGAGCAGACTTGAAAGCAAGACTTGACGTGTCTGAAAGAGGACTAAGAAGAAGGCGTGATCTTGTATTTTTGGTTCATGAAGAGTACCCTAAAAGTATGTTCGCATATCAATATTATCTCAATTAAAGCTCGTTTTTAATCACCCCGTTTACACAGGCAAATCTCAGATTATTAGCCGTCAAATTTGTTGTGCTTGTTATTCTCACATTTCAAGGAAAAGTTATGTTTCTTCTCTGTGCCACCGTGATCACGTTTTTCTGCTATATTAAGCAATATAAATATATTTTAACCATGATTGAATAATACTATGATTATTATTATTATTACATATAATACTATTAGTATTATTGAATCATGTATTTTAACTTAACTTTTATTAAAAATATCTTTACAAACCTCTTTTCCTTGCTAGCGTCCATTTTTGTTTACTTTTACATTTGGCATTTCTCCACTTTTTCGCAAAAACAATCGATAAAACTAGGATGTGCACCGAAAAGATATCGGTTAAATCTGAGATTATTTTATAATTACAGATTAACAAGGGACGAATTTTATATGGCTAATCTCTTGTTATAATTACAGATTAGGGTGTTAACCTCGAAAATGGGGATAATCTACTTATATGTGAACCTAGTATAATACTGATTATATGGCCGGTTGCTCAAAGCCTGATTGACTCGAAAGGCTCCGTTATGCATACTTGGCATTGCTTGAGAGTTGTCACATAAGGAATCTGTTAAATGAGCTTCGCGTGTAAGCTGTTACCCAACGCACAGCATTACATACGTAAAAGTCTGTTGGTTTTTGATTTCTACGTAAAAATGGTATAGCAGTGCATGCAATGCCAAGTATGCATAACAGAGCCTTAATCACCGATTAACATCGTTATCGACGTTTTCGGCTCCATGCAAATAACATGGTGTTGGTAACGTCGATAACGATGTTTAACCGGGGATTAGTGTCAACCAGGCTTTAGGCTTTGTTATGCATACTTGGCAGTGCATGCACTGCTATACCATTTTTACGTAGAAATCAAAAACCAACAGACTTCTACGTATGTACTGCTGTGCGTTGGATAACCGCTTACACGCGGAGCTCATTTAACAGATTTCTTATGTGATAACTCTCAAGCCATGCCAAGTATGCATAACAGAGCCTTTTGAGCAACCGGCCCTATACTGTTACAATTATCCTTGAAACCTCGTCCGGATTTCTCAAATCTCTCGGTTCGTATCGCTGGTTTGTTAAATAAATGCTAACGATGACCAAATTGTAGTACAATTAACTTTATTGTACAACAATCAATTTACAATACTCGCTATAAACGCTTTACAATACTTGTTAAAGCAATAATAACACTTTACTAAACTTGTTAACACAATTAAACTTATAGCTTGCTTATTTGCAACTCACTTCTCTGATCACTTTACTTGTAGCTTGCTGACTTGTAACTAACTCAACTCCGCTGTGGCGGCTGTGGTGTGTTGCCGCTCCAACCGCTGCAAGTCTTTCCAAGTGGACCACTTTCATCTTGGTCCTCGGTCTCCCAGCTGTCTGAATTCGATGCACTGCGTCCTTCAGCCGTTACGATGTTGTTCGGAGGTGACGCCTTTCTTCGGCTGCGGCATGTGCAACAACACCAAATCGCCCTCCTGTAGCTCCTCTCGGCTCGATGCGTTGCTGGACTTTGCTTCCAGCTTATCTCCGGTGGTGCACCATCTCACATGGTCGTGCTTCTGCCGGCCACTGGTGGTGACCAGACCATGTCTCCTCTTGTGGGCACCCTTTTTGCCAGATCTAAGCCGCATCCTCTGTCCATGACACCCATGCTCCTGCCTTCGTGCTGGACTGCCTTTAGCACATCTTGCTAAATCCGGTTCCTTACGCTGAAACTCCCGCCGTCGTTTCGTATCTCGCTCGTCCGCAGCTGCTAGCTTCATTGACCGGACATGTATAATCTCAACCTTGGCTTCCGGCTTAACTGCTCGTTTTTGCCGACCACCTTTTTCAGGACACTTCAAAGCGCGCCTACTGCTACCACAGCCGCTTCCATTTCCGGCCACCGGCGTATCACCATTGCAAAGTGGTTCAGTGGCTTTCCTCCTGCCGGGAACACTGCCTGGCTCGCCATGACCACTTCCTTGTTGCGACCTCTTGTTCACTGAGCTGGCGGAGCCGTCACGCTTTTCCTGTATCGGTGAACCACTTCCTTCTCCTGACGAAACCATTTCGTCTCCATCACTGTCAACCTCTTCCCAACTAACCACTTTTCTGGTGGAATCTTCGGCACTTCCTCTAAGACCAATCGTCTGCTGAAGCACTGGTTGTCGTAACCAACCCTAAGTGGCACTTTCCTGTGACGATCTGTCAGGATCATTTTCTGGAGGTCAATCTCCATGCCTTGGCCAAGTAAGAAATCCACGCCGATGATGACTTCATCCACAATGTCTGCCACTATAAACTTAGTGTACGAGGCCCAACCGTCGATTATTACCTCGCATGGTACTTCTCCTAACCCTTGAGTGCATTCACCAGTTGCAGTCTGCAGCTTTGCTCCAGGTAGTGGTTTCACATAAAAAGTGGCCAAATCCGGTCGAATAATGGAATGTGTCGCTCCAGTATCCACTGTCAGTACTCTCTCCTGCCCATTCACACATCCACCAATAGTGAGGTTGCTCGCATTCCGGCCAATTTGTGAGACGGAGATTATGGGCCCTTCAACTTCTGGAGCCAGCACGCGGCCCTTCCTGCTGGCTCGTTTCAGTTTAACGACTGATTGGAGTTGGCTTCGTCTCCTTCGGCCCTGCGTTTGCGTCCTGCTGAATTGCTGAGCCCACTGGAACTTGCACTGCAATCGCGGGCGAAGTGGCCTGGCTTTCCACATTTAAAACATTTGCCAGAGCCATTATTTTTCTCGCCCAGCAGTTGGATAATCTTCTTCAGCATTTCATTTGTCTCGTCCGGTGTTTCTACTTCCACGCGATGCGCTTTGTAGGCTGGTCTACTTAGGAGTGCTGCCGTTTCACGCGTCTGAGCATACGAGACAGT
>NW_023458558.1:70626711-70628182 GCF_013731165.1 Rhagoletis pomonella
CGGGAAGGCGTGATCTTGTGTCTTTCGTTCATGGGTACTCTTTAGTATGTAGTCGGTCTATTTCGAGGTATTGCGTCCAATCCAAAAAAAAATTGCACACACTTCTAGTCAAGGGTCTACACATTATTTTAAAACCCACTTTTGTAATTTTTGATCGCTAATTTATTTGCAAATTGGGTTTGAAATATGCCCTTTTTTGTAAAACTCGGAAATTAGCGTACATTTATTACTTCTATCCTCCTTAATGCAGCCACTTAACCAATATATTTTTATATTCTCCTTCACTTTACACTTTACTCGATTAGTTATAACTTGCTTTACGGCTCTAATATTAACAAATTAATCACAATTCATTAAATAAAAACACCTTCAAAATCACGAGTCTGACTTTGGTTGCATATGCAAATTAAATGGCGGAGTTCAGCTGTCAAACTCCAAAGTATGCAAAAGATATAACCCAGTAAGCATTAAAAATATACAAAGGTGTTCTCTGCAAAAGGTGTTCAGCCCCCCTTCTTTGGCAACACAGAAAGGAGAATTCTACTGCTTGAGGGTTATAATCCCTAAGTGCGGCCGAAGGCCGCCTACGCAGAAAGAAATTCTACGCAAAAATACATTTGTTAAAGAGAACATTTTTTTTATATAAACTTGTTTTGGCATAAATGTAGAATACCTACAATTCTCAAATTAAAAAAAAATCATATTGGGATCGATGGAGATCATTGAGGTGAACGTAACGATATATATATTTTTTTTGGGAAACAACAACTACAACAATTATTAAAAGTCAAAGTTCAAATTAAGCATGTTTTATAATTAATATTTCTCGAGAACCCCTCCAAGGATTTGGAAAATTTGATGTCATTTGATAGAGAATTTAATTCTCTTTAATTTGATATACATATTTATACACATATCTTTTATAGTATTCAAAAAATATAAGAAATGTGGAATTCTACTTTGTGAGGTGTTCAGCGCCTTTTCTTCGCAACACAGAAAGAGAATTCTACTTTGTGAGGGTTATAATCCAAAAGTGCGGCCGAAGGCCGCCTACGCAAAAAGAAGTTTATATTGCGATGGTGCACAACGTGGAGCGGCTATTACAAAGAGTAACGTTAAGAATTGGAGTCCGGGCTACGAGCCAAAAGCTGAACCTTCAATTCAACCAACCAGAAAGTCGTCTCGTGAGCCGAAGAAGAAAGTCTTTGAAGGGTATGTTTCACATGTTGCCTATACAAACAAACTTCCTTCTGATCCACTAACAGTTAAAGAGGCATTAAACACTAAAGAGCACATTGACTGGAAACGAGCTATGGAGGAGGAAATCCAGTCGCACAAAGAAAACAATACGTGGACGTTAGTCGAGCTGCCTCGAGATCGCAAACCCATAAAAGGTAAATGGGTTAGGTTAGGTTAGGTTAAGATGGCAGACCCGCAAAGGGGACTCACTTAGACATTTGATTGTCCATTG
>NW_023458558.1:70628282-70628556 GCF_013731165.1 Rhagoletis pomonella
ATTTGGTCATCGTTAGCATTTATTTAACAATCCAGCGATGCGAACCGCGAGATTTGGGAAATCCGGACGAGGTTTCCATGAACGAAAGAAACAAGATCACGTAAGAACAAGAGAGTGAAAAAAATCGATTTTTTAGCGGGTTCTACGCCATCTTGTTTCACTGGAAAACCAAAATTAGCCAAAATTATTGTCAGCCACTTTAAACGCACAATTTAGGTAAAATGATGCACAAAATGCTTTAAAATGTGTTGTCATGTTGAATTAACTCTTCTTT
>NW_023458558.1:70628656-70629395 GCF_013731165.1 Rhagoletis pomonella
CAAAATTAGCCAAAATTATTGTCAGCCACTTTAAACGCACAATTTAGGTAAAATGATGCAACAAAATGCTTTAAAATGTGTTGTCATGTTGAATTAACTCTTCTTTACTTGAATAAAAGTGTAAAAAGTGGTGCTTGTGATGTAAACAAACGCTGAGCTGACGAACCCGCTTTCGCAAACTTTTTTCTCAAAACCAGTTACAAATACAACGTCGCGTTCTTACGTGATCTTTTATTTTTGGTTCATGCGAGGTTTCAAGGATAATCGTAACAATTGGTGTCAAAAGTGGGATTGTTAAATAAATCCCGAAGGATAAACTACTGAAAATGGCGAAATTTCAGGACTTAAAGATTGAGGAACTCAAACAGGAGTTGGAGAAGCGAAATTTAGCAACCTCCGGAAGAAAAGTGGAGTTACTATCACGGCTGCGAGAGGCTATGGAAGCAGAAGGCATCGACGTGGACAAATACGACTTCCAGGGTTAACTCGACGATGCATCCGAAAAGGATGAGGCCGCTTGTTCGTCGAAGGAAGTGCAGCAGACATCCGGGAAGGTTGAAGAACAGCAAAAGTCTCCAAGTTCATCAACAGCTATGGACATGAACACGTTATTGGCTGCCATGTCACAGATGGGCATACATCAAGATAACCAACCGTTCAGCTATAGAAAAACTAAAAATGCAGATTGCTAGTACTTTTTACGCTGATTTTAACTATATAAATATTATTTGCCGCAATT
>NW_023458558.1:70629495-70630965 GCF_013731165.1 Rhagoletis pomonella
CTACTTAGGAGTGCTGCCGTTTCACGCGTCTGAGCATACGAGACAGTTTCAGCAAATGTTGGCTTTGGATTCGCGTATGTCTCTCGCTTGGTATACACGTCCCGCATTCCGTTGATGAACCTCTGGATTTTTACTCTTTCGAGGTGCTCACCAGATACATCTCCAATTGCCAAATGAGCCATCCTTTCAATCTCGGAGGCGAATTCCTGTAAAGTCTCGTTGGATTTCTGGTAACGATTCTCCAGCCCCATCTGGTAAACCTTTCTCCTGTGCTCGCTACCATAACGTCTTTCCACTGCACCCATTAACGCATCGTAATTGTTCCTTTCACAGTCGGGAATAGTCTGCAAAATTTCCGCTGCAGGTCCTTTTAATGCGACGAATAACGCAGCGGATTTATCCTCCATGCTCCAATGATTTGCTGTAGCTGTCTTCGCAAACTGGAGCTTAAAGACCTGGAAAGGAATCGTGCCGTCAAAGGATGGAGTCTTTACCTTGGTAGGACTTGTCGAAGTAGCTGGACGATTCATCTGCAAATCTCGGAGACGATCTCCAAGCTCATCCCCCTTAGCTTGTCCTGTTTTTCCTTAATAAGCGCTTCGATCTTATCTTGTCGTTCCTCGATTTTATCCTGTCTCTCTCTGAGTTCCGAGTAATTTTTGAATAAATTCTCTTGTAGCTGAGTAATCTTTTCATCTAGCTGCGATGATATGCGTGTTTCCTGCACTTGCAACTGGGATGAAATCTGTGATGACATCTGTGGGAACACATCAAGATAACCAACCGTTCAGCTATAGAAAAACTAAAAATGCAGACCGATAGTACTTTTTACGCTGATTTCAACTATATAAATATTATTTGCCGCGATTAAAAAGTAAAGAAGATATAAAAGGTTAAAGAAAATTTTTGTGATATTTTAAAATAATTATATTTTATAAACTACGTAACCGATTAAAAAAGTAATGATATCAAAATAAAGGCAATTAATCCATCTTTAAGTTCATATATAAAATGCGTTTGCTTGCTTATATATTTAAGCCAAAAATATTAAAAAACAAATAAAATGTTATAATTTTCCATAAAATAACCTTTTAGAAAAAAGTGCATAATCAATGCTAAAGACATATATATTATTTAGAAAGTGCAAGTTCTTACCTTTAATTTGATATGCATATTTCATTATGATCTACTTTTGAGGTTTAAGAATTTAGTGATAAAAAAAATTAAAAGCATTTACAAGCACAAGTGACAAGTGTGGGTGATATCATAGTTTCTTTTGCCCAGAACTTCTTTCTGCGTAGGCGGCCTTCGGCCGCACTTAGTGATTATAACCCTCACTAAGTAGAATTCTCCTTTCTGTGTTGCTGAAGAAGTGAGGCTGAACACCTTTTGCAGAGAACACCTTTCTGCGTAGGCGGCCTTCGGCCGCACTTAGTGATTATAACCCTCACTAAGTAGAATTCTCCTTTC
>NW_023458558.1:70631065-70632452 GCF_013731165.1 Rhagoletis pomonella
AGTTCTCGATTTCAAAGTATCTCTTTACCATGTCATGTAAATTTTGAGCAAGCTTAACATGTGCTGATGATCTTTAACTCCCAACTCTGCTATCAGTCTACTGTCAATCATTGTCACGGATGAGCCCTCGTCCAGCATAGCGTATGTATTCACACGTCGTCCAGACCCATACAGTACTACGGGTAAGACGCGAAACAAAAGTTTATATTCATTGCGTGGTGTAGCGGCACAACTCAGGACGGCATCGTTAGCCTGATTTCTGTTTTGCGTTGGCTCTTCTCTTCCAGTAATTGAGTTTTGTTGCTGCTCGTAGCGCTCTGATGTAGGTCTACTGGCATTCTTGTTAGATTCATGCAATAGCTTGTTGTGCTTACGATGGCAACCGTCTATCATACACGACGCTTTACTACGGCATTCCCGTTCAAGTCAACTCCGCACAGGTGCAAAGACAGTCTAAGAGCGTTTATGCATCAAAATTTAATTTTGAACAAACTTCGTTTGAGTTAACTGCGGTTTGAAGGAAACATGAGACCGTAAAATTGTATATATGTTTGTTTAATTCTCTGAACCGCACTGATATGGCACTTCATTTTATGTAGTAGTTTACAAATATACACGTATACTTCTACAATGACAAAAATTTTCATAGGCTGTCTTTCTTTGATTTCGAATTGAAAACACATTGTGATCATATTGTACTAGCAATATAAAAGTATTACATATATGTATAAAGCTCATTAAAATGTTCTGTAATGTCTTGTTTTAAGTTTGTTATCATAGTTCTTTGTGTGACGGCATTTGTACTTTGTGGCAATAATTCGACTTTCGCTACTTAATGCAACCCTGCGCTAATTTCCGAGTTGTAAAATAAAACTCAATCTGGCATCACTAAAATTGTTCATCTTCCCTTTTTCTTTCTGGATGTCATCGAATTTGGACGTGCTTGCCGATATATCAACGCAAACTATTAACCTGTAATTATCTTGTAAACGACTAAGCAATCTTTTAAGTAATAAAGCATTTTAAATATTATTCGGCTGTTTGGTTTATTTGAACGAGTTCTTTGTGAGGTAAACTCAACACAAAACCCCAAACTGGTGACCCCGACGTGATCGGCAACAACGTGCACACAAGCAGTCATTTTGAGGTAAGAGTGAAATGGCGGACAACGTTTTGCCACCAGGACCATCTCAAACTCCTTCGCCTAAACCTGAAACAATGGCACCCCCTACCTCCATTGCCGTAGTACATGCCAGACTTCCAATACCACCGATGGCAAGCACCAACATAGAGGCCTGGTTTACCTCTATGGAATTTCGGTTCACCGCTTCGGGCATTATGGCTGATAAGCAGAAAACGGCAACAGTGTTAGCAGCTCTCGCCCCAA
>NW_023458558.1:70632552-70635213 GCF_013731165.1 Rhagoletis pomonella
CTGGCGTGCTTTGCTGAACTCGGCCAAAATCGCTTAGGCGGTTACAGCGCCAAAAAAGAAGAAGAAGAACAATGTTGGTTTTATCAAAGTTGATTGTTAGGTCCATTTGCCGCAAATTTCATTGAGTTTCTCCAGTTTCTGCTTTAATTGTGTTTTTGCAGCGTTGAAGTCACTGTTAGCCGTTATTAAGAAGAAGTCATCAGCGAATTGAAATAGTGTGGTTTTATCATCGGATACTTGGTGCAGTGTCGTTGTGTATAGGATGAATAACAGTGGACTCAGTCCACTTCCTTGGAGTAAACCTCTATTGGTTACTATGCTTTCCTTTCCAAGGTGTAGTGTTCTTCTGAAGAGGAAGTCATTAATCCACCTGACTACTGCTTCTTTTATGTTTGCTTCGTTTAATATGGTTGTTAAGGTTTAAATATTTACAGTATCATACGCCTTAACGAGGTCAATCCCTGCACCTACTACATGTTTACCCATGCTTTTCAAATGTAGAACCGTGTTAATAACGTCGTTGATGCATTGTGTTGTTGATCTCCTCTTGCGGAAGGCGTATGACCTAGAGGGTAAAAGTTGGTATTGATCAACATGGTCGTCAAGATGATATGTTGATAGTAATGATATTGGTCTGTAACTCTCCGTTGTGGCTGTGTCTTTATCGGGCTTCAATATTGGTATTATTTTAATATGCCTCCATTCCTCCGGTTATTCCCCCTCGATCCAAATATTTTTCAATATTCAGAAGAGTGCGTGTTTTTCTGTTTCTTGAAGTTTACTAATCATACGGTATGATAATCCATCCAATCCCTTAGCTGATTCCGGTTTCCTGCTTTTTAAAAAGGTCTCAAAATTTTAAAATGTCAGTTCCGGTAAGTCGTATCCAGTGTAAGTATAATCATTAAAGGCCGGTGAATTGTGGCCATTGCAGGTAGTATTTGATGGTAGTGTTATCATAGTTAAAAAGTAATTTTTTTTTTTATCTTTAGTCCAAGTGTTGTTCGTTCTTTTAGGATAGCTATATTTTTTTAAGCTATTAATTTTATTCCACATCTGTTTACTGTCTTTTGTATTCGATATCTCATCTAGTAGTACATTAAAATTTTCTCTTTTGCTTGTGGTTATTTGATTTTGAAAATTAGTTTGCGCTTCCGATAATTTATTTAGATTTTCCAATGCTCTATGTTTTTGGTATCTGGCTCTTGCATTGTTTCTTATTCTATATAGTTTGTCAATGTCTTTATTCCACCATTTTTTTGGTTTGTATTTATTATTGCTATTAATTTGTATAGTGTTATCTTCTATTAGTTTATTAATGTTACTATTGAATTCCTGCAGATTATGGCCTATTTCCATATTAGTATTTCCAATAATAATTTTGTTGTTTAAAATTTTTGAGGAATTGCAATTTTCCCGCATGTGGTTGTTATTTATTTCTATTTTAATTGGTTGATGATTACTGGTGGTTATTTTAAGAGGTAAAGAGGTTGCAAAATGTTACGTCCGGGTGTGTTTTAATGTCGTCGACTATGTACGTGGGGTTTCCGTCGTTCAAGCATTCGAACTCATAGTCTGTTGCTAGATTTTCGAGGATACTACCTTTAGTGTCAATAGTATTACTAATCCATAACATTGGCTTGCTGTTAAAATCCCATGCCAATATCGACTTATGTTTTAAGTTTTTCGCCTTTAAAAATGTTTTTTCTAACTCCTGTTTAAATTCTGTTGTGGCCACATCTGGTGGGCAGTATATGCTGAAAACATTGAAGTTCACTTTAAGATTCAGTGTTGTGATGCCTATTATATCGGCGTTGGTTATGAGTTTAATTACTGAAAATTTGATGCCTTTGTTTATATATATGCCTACACCACCATATCCATCATCGCGATACTTGCCGACGAAGTCAAAGTTTTTTAAAGACGTGTTGCTATTATTTGTCAACCATGTTTCGCTAAGAATTGCTATATCGATATTTTTATGTCTTAACGTTAATTCAAGTAGTTCTTTATTACTTTGTTTTTTTTCAGACTTTGAATATTGAACTGTAGTATTCTCATGGAATTGATCCTCCAAACATCCGCTCTACTATACATTTGTTTTAGTCCCTCCTGGATACTGACTAAAAATTCGTAATGTTGTTTGTTTGTAATGTTCTTCTCATTACTTGTTAGAAAATTAGATATCGCCTGGTTAATTTGTGTGGCTATCTCGTCTTGCTTCTGTAGATGTAACATGAGATCCTTGGGATAAGCTAATTCCTTATGTTTAGTATAGATATTGTAATCTTTAGTAGTTTGTCTCCATTCATTCATAGTTCTTTCATCTTTCTCCAGCTCTCTTTGTCTATTCAGGTTCATTTTGGTAATCTTTGCGTACGGGAGTAGCTTGTGCATAGTCCTTGCTGCTTCTTGGACATTATTTAGTGTTTTTGTTTGTTCTTTGTTAGGAAGTGCCGGGAAGTTAGAGACATCATCGTCTAGGGGTTGGAAGCGATTTCCAAATAGTTTCGCATACTTAGTTCGTGCTTCTTTGATGTGCAAATTTTCAATAGTCACTATTTTTTTGATAGTGTGAGCCTTAATTCTTCTGTTTGTTAGTGCAAGTTATATTCTTCCCATGTGATTCGCTACATAGTGGGCAAATTAAGTCTGTCTGTT
>NW_023458558.1:70635313-70646784 GCF_013731165.1 Rhagoletis pomonella
TATTTTGATCTTCATTCAACCGGTGGAATAACTTCAAGCAACCTTGCAGAAGTTGCAATCTCTGCAAATCTTAAGCCAACCTGTTGCATGCCAAGATGAATGGTGTAGGCTTGGCTTACATATGGAAAGACCAACATGCTGTGAAAACACAAATGAAATTTGCTTTTGTTGTAAGAATTCTGTTTGTTGTTCCTTTTGCTTGATAGCATTTTGCAACTGACGATTTCTCAATTCCAAATGATTTACACGCTGGGTAATACTGTGATGTGGGCTATTCTGGATTTCGATAGTAAAAATTAATTGATTTGCAATGCAAAAATACATACGTTTACTTACATAAGTACATAATACAAATTTTCTAGAACACAACGAAGGACCCCGTTGCACATTGCAGGTCCATAAATAAACCGTCCTTGCAACTATTGCAAGTCATTAAACAAAGCCGTAACTTCATGCAACCCGTATCTCTATGTAATTCAGCAATTCATTTATCACTTGTATCCGCAGCAGTTTTTTAATCTGAAATTGTCAACTTATTAATACACATTTAATTCTTTTTTTTTACGTTTTTTTTTTCTTTGTGTTTTTTTTTGGGTTTCCCAACTGCAATGAGTGACTATTAAATGACTACTATTTAATCTTACTTTTATTTAATTTTTATTTTTTATTTTATTTTTAAATTTAAGATAACTGTTTGTATTTAAATTTATTGCTATTATATTTTTACGTTAGATTTAAGATAAGTCTGTATCAGACGATTTTGCGTTTTAATTTTGTAATTGAAAGCTGTTGATGTACTACAAAAGACTGAGTCTTACAGGTACACCCTCATTTCTTAAATAAATAAATAAGTTACTCCCGTTCTGATCGGTAGGGAGATTTATTTGGCCCATTCAACGAGTACAGCGCCATCACCAATTATTTATTTTGTTTTCCTATTTTCTATCTTCTTCCTTATGTTATACAAATTTATTACTCGTTCCTTTATTCTATCGTTTTATATTTGGTGCATCACTGACTTATTGCTAAATATTTTGGAGAGAACGTGGTGAATAAAGATATCATTGGATTTGCGTTGTGAACGTTAGTTGGATTTCTTGTTGCCTGGTTTAAATATTGGTTGTCGTTAGAGAGTAATTTTCGTTCTTTCAATGAATTCATTTGTAAAGCTTTGAGACCTTCCGCTTGGATTAATTGTATCATATTGTTGTATTTGCAGAGTGCTGGGAATTTACTTCTTATTGAGTCCCACCTAGGGCAGATATGTAATATATGTGTCGTATCTTCTTCGCAGCTGCAGGTTTCGCATTTATCACTTTCTATTACGTTTAGTCTCTTCATGATACATTTACCAAAGGTGGGATTTGTAAGTATTCTGCATAACATTTTTATTTGAAATGCATTAAATTTAATTTTAGGCTTATGGAACCAAGGTTTCTTCGTAATTTTTGGAAACATCGCATAATAGTTTCTTCCTTTTTCTAAACTTATCGTTGCGTATTCTTCTTGCCATTTTTGAGTTAATCTCCTTTCAACTTCTTTAATCGTATCTGCCAGAGTCCAGCCAATATCTTCGTAACTGCCCGTGTGTTCAGCGTTTCTGGCGGCTAAGTCAACAATTGTATTTTGATAGATGTTTTTATGGCCAGGTATATAATGTATTTCTACTTCCGAGAGGTCGCTGATGTTTATTAGTGATAAAATTTGGATTACAAGGCTTTTCGTGCTATTTTTGTTCTGTAATGCTATCGCTCTAGATTTTCTGTCCGCTAAGATAGCAATTTTTCGGAGACCTTGGCGGATTACAAAGTTGATTGCTTTTTCAAATGCCCAGAGCTCGGCTGTCATTGACGACATTTATTTTTTTGTGTAGAAGGCTAATGTTGTGTTTGTTTTTTCATAATGAAATGCTGCTTTTGTGAGGTGGTCTTTAACTGATCCGTGTGTGTATAGAATTTCTATGTTTTTGTTTCTGAGTTGGTTTATTTTTTCTTTAAATAGTTGATTAATTAAGTTTTCATTCGCTTCAGATTTGTTTTTTATCGATTTTTTAAAGAATTCAGTGTATATGGTTATTGTTTTAGTTGATATATGTTCTTTTGGTATAGTTGTGGTATTTTTAATGATGTCCTCGTATTATTGAAATACTTTTGTGTAGCTAGTTGAAAAATGTATTTGCTGCTGTGTTAATAGTTCTTTAGCCGGTAGATCAAAGGTGAATACTTTTAATAATTCTTTAGCTGTCGCAAGTTGCAGTCTATAGTGGAGAGGTAATTCAGCAGCCATATGGTATGGTATGGTTGATTTTATTAATCCTAAGCTTTTCCTAATAACTTGATTGTTTCAGCTTTTAAGTTTGTCCATAGCTGATTTGGATAAGTTCGGAAACGAAGATGCCGCGTATTCAAGTTTCGATCTGGCGAACGCTTTATATAGCTGCAGAGCCTTTGATGGATTACTCCAAAGGTACACCCGCTAAGTGTTTTTAAAAAGCTACATCTTTTATTGGTTTTGTCTACTATTTCGTTTATGTGGGGATTGGCTGAGTTATTTTTGTTTATGAAACGTCCTAAATATTTAATAGAGTTAACTTGTACTAATTGGTTCTTATGTATTTGAATTCCCAGGGCTTTTCTTTTTTTGTTGAAGTGAATAATAAGCTTCGGTGGGGCCACTCTGACTTATTCGGTTTAAGGGCTCACTGAAGTCTGCAGCGTTTGTTCACCAGTAGGTGCGGCTGCAAGCGGGTGTCTGCTTGGAGCAAGCGGCTCGCTATATAAACGTGTAAAATGTGCGCCCAAATATGCAAGGAAAGCTTAACGTCGAAAAGCTGCAATCACAACAGACAGCCAGCGCTTTCGCTACTCGACTCTCACACCTGCTCTCAGAGAGCACTCTTCAACAAACCGACATATGCGAGCAGTGGAACCACATTTCCCGCTCATTAAGTACCGCCGCCGAAGAAGTAGTCGGATTTCAGCGAGCCCGAAAGAACAACTGGTACGATGAGGAGTGTCAGGAAGCTGCAGAGAAAAAAGATGCCGCCTAGAGGGCCAAGCTGCGATCGGGCGCAACGCGCGCTATGTGGGACCGCTATAGGGATCTGAAGAGGGAAGCGAGACGTATTTGCCGCAACAAGAAGAGAGAGGCCGAAATACGTGAGTGCGAAGAGCTTGAAATATTGGCCGACAGGAGCAATGCCCGTAAATTTTACCAGAGAGTTAGGCGACTTACGGAAGGTTTAAAGACCGGGGCGCACTCCTGTAAGAACAATAATGGCGACCTAGTAACTGATGTCCAGTGCGTACTTAAATTATGGAGGGAACCCTTTTCCGCCCTACTAAATGGTAGCAGCACGGAAAGTTGTGGAGAAGAAGAACCCGAGCCCGCAGTCGATGATGACGGAGTCGACGTTCCACCGCCTAACTATGACGAGGTACGTATAGCAATAACGCGGCTGAAAAACAACAAATCCGCTGGAGCTGACAGCCTGCCAGCTGAGCTATTCAAGTACGGCGGCGAGGAGTTGATAAGGTGCATGCATCAACTCTTGTGCAGAATATGGTCAGATGAACGCATGCCCGACGACTGGAATTTAAGTGTGCTCTGCCCAATCCACAAGAAAGGTGACCCCGCCATTCGCGCCAACTATCGCGGGATCAGCCTTCTAAGCATAGGTTACAAGGTCTTATCGAGCGTATTGTGTGAAGGACTGAAGCCCACCGTCAATGAGCTGATTGGGCCTTATCAGTGTGGCTTTAGACCTGGCAAATCCACCATAGACCAGGTATTCACAATACGCCAAATCTTGGAAAAGACCCGCGAGAAAAGGATCGACACTCACCACCTATTTGTCGACTTTAAAGCCGCTTTTGACAGCACTAAAAGGAGTTGCCTATACGCCGCTATGTCTGAATTTGGCATCCCCTCAAAACTCATACGGCTGTGTAAAATGACGTTGAGCAATACCACCAGCTCCGTCAGAATTGGAAAAGACCTCTCCGAGCCGTTCGCCACAAAACGGGGTTTCAGACAGGGCGACTCCCTTTCATGTGACTTCTTTAATCTGATGTTGGAGAAGATAATAAGAGCTGCAGAACTGAACCGCTCAGGAACAATTTACTACAAGAGCGTGCAATTGCTGGCTTATGCCGATGACATCGACATCATCGGTAACAAAAACCGCGAAGTCTGTTCTGCCTTTTCCAAGTTGGATAGGGAAGCAAAGCGAATGGGTCTGGTGGTAAACGAGGACAAGACGAAGTATCTCCTGTCATCAAACAAACAGTCAGCACATTCGCGCCTTGGTACCCACGTCACAGTTGACAGTTACAATTTCGAGAAAGTAGAGAATTTCGTTTACTTGGGAACCAGCATTAACACCGATAATAATGTCAGCATTGAAATCCAACGTAGAATCACTCTTGCCAACAAGTGCTACTTTGGACTGAGTAGGCAATTCAGGAGTAAAGTCCTCTCTCGACGTACGAAAACCACGCTCTATAAGTCACTCATCATGCCCGTGCTGGTATATGGCGCAGAAGCATGGACAATGACAACATCCGATGAGGCGGCTCTTGGAGTGTTTGAGAGAAAGATTTTGCGGAAGATTTACGGGCCTTTACGCGTTGGCGACGGCGAGTACCGCAGACGATGGAACGATGAGCTGTATGAGCTTTACAACGATATGGACATAGTGCAGCGAATTAAAATACAGCGGCTCCGCTGGCTTGGTCATGTCGTTCGAATGGACACCGACGCTCCAGCTCTGAAAGTATTCAACTCGGAACCCGCTGGTGGTAGCAGAGGAAAAGGGAGGCCCCCACTGCGATGGAAAGATCAGGTGGAGAAGGACTTGGCTTCACTTGGCGTTTCCAATTGGCGTCAGTTGGCACAGAGGAGAAACGACTGGCGTGCTTTGCTGAACTCGGCCAAAATCGCTTAGGCGGTTACAGCGCCAAAAAAGAAGAAGAAGAAGAATAATGTTGGTTTTATCAAAGTTGATTGTTAGGTCCATTTGGCCGCAAATTTCATTGAGTTTCTCCAGTTTCTGCTTTAATTGTGTTTTTGCAGCGTTGAAGTCACTGTTAGCCGTTATTAAGAAGAAGTCATCAGCGAATTGAAATAGTGTGGTTTTATCATCGGATACTTGGTGCAGTGTCGTTGTGTATAGGTTGAATAACAGTGGACTCAGTCTACTTCCTTGGAGTAAACCTCTATTGGTTACTATGCTTTCCTTTCCAAGGTGTAGTGTTCTTCTGAAGAGGAAGTCATTAATCCACCTGACTACTGCTTCTTTTATGTTTGCTTCGTTTAATATGGTTGTTAAGGTTTGAATATTTACAGTATCATACGCCTTAACGAGGTCAATCTCTGCACCTACTACATGTTTACCCATGCTTTTCAAATGTAGAACCGTGTTAATAACGTCGTTGATGCATTGTGTTGTTGATCTCCTCTTGCGGAAGGCGTATGACCTAGAGGGTAAAAGTTGGTATTGATCAACATGGTCGTCAAGATGATATGTTGATAGTAATGATATCGGTCTGTAACTCTCCGTTGTGGCTGGGTCTTTATCGGGCTTCAATATTGGTATTATTTTAATATGCCTCCATTCCTCCGGTTTTTCCCCCTCGTTCCAAATATTTTTCAATATTCGGAAGAGTGCGTGTTTTTCTGTCTCTTGAAGTTTACTAATCATACGGTATGATAATCCATCCAATCCCTTAGCTGAATCCGGTTTCCTGCTTTTTAAAAAGGTCTCAAAATTTTCAAATGTCAGTTCCGGTAAGTCGTATCCAGTGTAAGTGTAATCATTAAAGGCCGGTGAATTGTGGTCATTGCAGGTAGTATTTGATGGTAGTGTAATCATAGTTAAAAAGTAATTTTTTGGTATCTTTAGTCCAAGTGTTGTTCGTTCTTTTAGGACAGCTATATTTTTTTAAGATATTAGTTTTATTCTACATCTGTTTACTGTCTTTTGTATTCGATATCTTATCTAGTAGTATATTAAAATTTTCTCTGTTGCTTGTGGTTATTTGATTTTGTAGATTTGTTTGCGCTTCCGATAATTTATTTAGATTTTCCAATGTTCTATGTTTTTGGTATCTTTCTCTTGCATTGTTTCTTATTCTATATAGTTTGTCAATGTCTTTATTCCACCATTTTTTTGCTTTGTATTTATTATTGCTATTAATTTGTATAGTGTTATCTTCTATTAGTTTATTTATGTTACTATTGAATTCCTGCAGATTATGGCCTATTTCCATATTAGTATTTCCAATAATAATTTTGTTGTTTAAAATTTTTGAGGAATTGCAATTTTCCCGCATGTGATTGTTATTTATTTCTATTTTAATTGGTTGATGATTACTGGTGGTTATTTTAAGAGGTAAAGAGGTTGCAAAATGTTACGTCCGGGTGTGTTTTAATGTCGTCGACTATGTACGTGGGGTTTCCGTCGTTCAAGCATTCGAACTCATAGTATGTTGCTAGATTTTCGAGGATACTACCTTTAGTGTCGATAGTATTACTAACCCATTACATTGACTTGCTGTTAAAATCCCCTGCCAATATCGACTTATGTTTTAAGTTTTTCGCCTTTAAAAATGTTTTTTCTAACTCCTGTTTAAATTCTGTTGTGGCCACATCTGGTGGGCAGTATATGCTGAAAACATTGAAGTTCACTTTAAGATTCAGTGTTGTGATGCCATTTATATCGGCGTTGGTTATGAGTTTAATTACTGAAAATTTGATGCCTTTGTTTACGTATATGCCTACACCACCATATCCATCATCGCGATACTTGCCGACGAAGTCAAAGTTTTTTAAAGACGTGTTGCTATTATTTGTCAACCATGTTTCGCTAAGAATTGCTATATCGATATTTTTATGTATTAACGTTAATTCAAGCAGTTCTTTATTATTTTGTTTTTTTCAGACTTTGAATATTGAACTGTAGTATTCTCATGGAATTGATCCTCCAAACATCCGCTCTACTATACATTTGTTTTAGTCCCTCCTGGATACTGGCTAAAAATTCGTAATGTTGTTTGTTTGTAATGTTCTTCTCATTACTTGTTAGAAAATTAGATATCGCCTGGTTAATTTGTGTGGCTATCTCGTCTTGCTTCTGTAGATGTAACATGAGATCCTTGGGATAAGCTAATTCCTTATGTTTAGTATCGATATTGTAATCTTTAGTAGTTTGTCTCCATTCATTCATAGTTATTTCATCTTTCTCCAGCTCTCTTTGTCTATTCAGGTTCATTTTAGTAATCTTTGCGTACGCGAGTAGCTTGTGCATAGTCCTTGCTGCTTCTTGGACATTATTTAGTGTTTTTGTTTGTTCTTTGTTAGGAAGTGCCGGGAAGTTAGAGACATCATCGTCTAGGCGTTGGAAGCGATTTCCAAATAGTTTCGCATACTTAGTTCGTGCTTCTTTGATGTGCAAATTTTCAATAGTCATTATTTTTTTGATAGTGTGAGCCTTAATTCTTCTGTTTGTTAGTGCAAGTTGTATCCTTCCCATGTGATTCGCTACATAGTGGGCAAATTAAGTCTGTCTGTTTGCAGTGTTGTGCAAAATGATTGTATCGGAAGCAGCGATAGCACTGCGCGAATGGGATATAATATTTAACTTTAATTTTAGTATACATATAGCTAATTTCCGATGGTATATTTAGTCCGTCAAATATTACTTTGACACGTTTGGTCGGGACTTTCTCGCCGTTCTCTTTTCTCTTCACTCTTAGAACTCCCAGTATTGGTACTGGTGAACTAAGTCCTTGAAGTAATTCCTGTTCCGATAGGTCTGTTGGAATATCAAAGATGATACCCATTTTGGAAACGCACTGTGCAAAGATTTTTGTCTCATATAGGTGTTTTTTGATATTTTCATTCTTGTAGAATTCATTTTCTGCACTGCCATTTCTGAAGGAGATTTTACATCTACCATAACCAACTTTGATTACATCTTCAACATCAGGTACTTGTAAGGTACTAAGTATTTTGGAGACCGTAATAGCGTTAATTGGCATTCGCTCTCTGTTAATATCCGTTTTACCCAGGCATAGTACGGCCCCTTATGGTTCATATTGTAAAAATAGTTCCACTTACTTGGTTGAATGTCTGTCATATTTACTTCCTACGAATTTGCATTGGCCACTGCAGGGGTATCTAGCTTCCCTTTTTTGGTTTCCTGCCTCAATCTACTGTTGCTTCGGCTCCTACATTTTGTCTTGGCTAAGGGGCCATCCGAGGACATTTAATTCATAAGCAGTTGTTATACTTACAAAATGTTTAGATGCGATAGAAAGAAAACAAAACCAAAATAAATACCAAATTCGCAGTTCTGATGGGGCGATTATCAACTATCGATTTTTAAACTACAAATATGCAAACGTTTCGATAAAACATAATGCGGGTACCTATTGGCATCAAAGCCTTGGTAATCAATTACGTATTGAGTAACAAAATATATTCGAAATGTGTGTGGCGTTATTTATGCAGTTGGGAATGTTGCTATGATCAACGAGAAAAGAGCTACAATGAGTATAGATTAAAATCTTATAAAAATATGTATATGATAAATAACAAATTGTGCAATTTCTTAGGTATGCAAGAGTGACATCTGTCTGTTCATTCAAGCATTTGAACATCGCTCCTCAAGTAAAGAGAGAAATACCCAACACAAGCGTCTTGACAAACCAAGCGAAATATCCCTTTGCTTTAAGCCATTTGCGTTGTGTATGAGGGTGTTTGAAGGTTTGACAAGCCGTTTGAGGGAAATTTGAACAAAAATCAAGATGTTCGGATTTTCCGGCCGGCTTGTTCACGATTTGTCAAACCACTTTCTTTGAGAATAATTGAAAAATTCGCCTCATTTGCAACGGAATTTTCACCCTGTGAAGACGTTAGAGAGGAAAATGGAAGAAAACAATAATTTTTAACATTGTGGACCGGAAGAAAACTAAAATTCTTTGGTTCAACGAGTCATGTTGGCATGTTGTATGACGAAATGGGAAAAGTAGGTTTGAAGTATGTTTGACAAGCCGCTTGTCTGGTGTAATTTTTGATAACAATGAGTTCGATTATGTGTTTGATAAAATGGTCGATTCATTGTGTTCGATAGCGTCGCATCTTAGCTTGCACATATCTATCAAGACAATATGGTTGAAATCATGGTACAAAAAAGAAGGTAGTTCCATTGTCACTTTTTTGTCGCCATATTAACAACCTGACAATTAAGTAGATTGTGACATTTCGTGCTACCATACCCAGTATCCAAAACCCTCCAAATTGTGTTATTAATTTTCTGGTTATTTACAAACATTTTGTTCTTAGAATCGAAATTTGAACAGCAAAAGGTATATTGTTGGGTACAGCTGGGTTACTTGTACAATAATTTTAGGTTAATGTGTCCAAATGCTTAACCCAAAGCAAAAAATTTTGACATTCACGTGTGGTCAAACAATTACACGTTAGTTTAAAATAAAGATTGCTAACTTTCGGATACAAATTTATGAATAAATTCGGTTTGAAATATGGACCTTTTTTAAAAAAAAAATATTGTGGTCAGCGTAGCCGGACTACATTTTCTCTGTAAAAATTCTAATTTTACCCAATTTTTTAATGGGTCCGTTTCCGCTTGCCACCCTAAAACCATTGAACAAATAACCGAACATTTCCCCTTTTGTTTTTTCAAAGATAAGAGGTCTAATGCTTAATAAGTTTATAATTGTGTATCTAGTTTTCATACTAACAATAAATCATCAATTTTGTTTCACACCCCCTCCAATATTGAACAGTAAAATATATTTGTTTTACCCACAGGAGCAACGATATTGTCGAAATATAATAGAATTAGATAATACTCACTTCACTGAAAGTCATGAGGCCCATGGGTCCCAAAGTAAATTTCGTTTTCAAGTTACTTGAAAGACATGGGCAAAGACAATATCGAAATTATAATTTCAGTGTCTGAAATATATCAGAAATAAACGTATCCGATAAAGAAAACTGTAATAGTCTTGGCTAGCTCCATTGTGAAATAATCAGATGACATAATGACATTAAAGAATTTTAAAATATGTTCACTAAAATTTTATTAATGTAAAAATAAAGATTTTGGCAAGTAGTTATCGAATTTAATGTAAAATTTAAACATTTTGAAGAAAAGATATTAATTATTTTTAAAAGGTAAATGTTAATACAACTATTTTATTTTTACTCCCAAATTTAGGATATAAAATCCCCTCTACCAAAAAACTGAAATTGGGAAACGCCGCTTCGAATTTTTTACAATTGTGCAATTGTCAAAAATCTCCTTTTTAATCAAAAAGTTGTTTATTGAAACTACCTTCTTTTTTGTATCATGGTTGAAATCATTGATGCGTAATAGTTCGTTCGAAAAAGTTGTGAATGATTTGTGATTTAACGTGTGTTAAAAATAATTGAATATTTCTAATTTAAAGCTTGGTAAATATGAGTAGCAAAAGGCATCTAAGGAGACTTGTTAAAAACAAAGGGAATTGTATAGTCACAATTTATTAGGATCAGTTCCTAAAGCAAATAGTGAAGCAGGGCCTTCTTCAAGCTCTTCAACGGAAAATTGCGCAGTTTCAAGCGCACGGGTAGATTCTGATTATGATCATCCTGAGCAATCCAGTTTAGACTTGGATATACATTTAGGGCCGGTTACTCAATGTCTTGTTAACACTAATCTGCGGTTAAACATCGTTATCGACGTCTTCGACTCCATGCATACAACAGGGAGTCGGTAACGTCGATAACTATGTTCAACCGGAGATAAGTGTTAACTCGACATTGAGTAACCGGCCCTTAGAATCGCGGAATTTATCTTTAGAATGTGAAAAGCCGCGTTCTTTTAAGGAAAAAATTTTAGATTGGTGTGTTGAATACCAACCGCCACGTAAATCTTTCGAGAAGCTTCTGGCTATTTTACGCGACGAAAATTTGGATGTACCGCGAAGCGCGAGACCCTTTATAGGAAAAAAAGAGAATAGGCAATTATTAAAACTGTTGCACCCGGGTTATATTGCCATATTGGCTTAAAAAAAAAAACACAAATAGAAAAAATTGATTATATATTGGGAGAAGTTGACGAAGTTTCTATCGACATAAACATTGATGGTTTGCCATTATATAAAAGTTCGCGTGCTCAATTGTAGCCAATTTTAGTTAGATTAGTACAATTTAAAAATGTTTGTGTTTTTCCTGTGGGTATTTATCTAGGCAAAAAAAAACCAGATGATATTTTTGGTTATTTGAATCCTTTTGTTGAAGAAATGAAACTTTTATTAAACAATGGTCTGGACTTGGGTGGAAAAACAATAACAGCTAATATTAGAGCATTAATCTGCGATGCGCCCGCTAGAGTTTTTATATGCGGCGCGCCTAGCCATGTATCTTCGCACGGCTGCAGCAAATGTACGCAAATCGGAAAGAAA
>NW_023458558.1:70646884-70675146 GCF_013731165.1 Rhagoletis pomonella
GGCTGATAAGCAGAAAACGGCAACAGTGTTAGCAGCTCTCGCCCCAAACGACTTAAGTCAACTGGGCGACGTCATTGCAGCGCTCCCACAAAACGACAGATTCGACTACGTTAAGCAAAAAATAATCGAGCATTTTGCCGATAGCGAACAGCAGTGGCTCAACCGGGTACTCTCGGAGCTACCTCTTGGCGACAAGAAGCCGTCCGAGCTTTTCTTCGAGATGACGCGCGTCGCTGGCAATACTCTTGGCGATGTTGCTCTCAAAAGCCTCTGGATTAAGCGTTTACCAGAGTTCGCGCAGCCAGTAGTAGAAGCTTCGTCTGGCTCAGCCGCGGAGTGCACGAAGATAGCCGATCAGCAGCTCAATCGCGTTAAGTCAACACCCTCCAGCGACATTCATGAACTACGCGCTGTTGTTATGGAACTTGGCAAAAAATTCGACAAGCTCACAACTCGCTCACGCTCGCAAAGTCGTAGGCGAACAAACATACGACAGAATTCAAACGCTCGCGACAGCTCTAAAGGGATTACATCTTTGCGAGAATCATCTTCAGTCCGAGACTGTTGGTATCATCTAAAATAGGGCCGAAATGCTAAGAAATTCCGCAGTCCTTGCCGCCAGAGCAAACGTGCTCTTCGAGCGGTGTCGTCCGAACCATCCTGACTATTGAAGCGCGTGGCGGATGGTACCGACGGTCCCGCCACAGAGCGCAAAGTACTTCGTCTGCAGGGGCACGAACGACATACAGACCAAACATTTCTCGTCGACACTGGTGCCGACGTGTCGGTGCAACCCATCACTGCAAAGCCCTATGACATTCGACCAACCGCAACAAAACTCTACGCTGCCATTGGTTCCGCCATCATAGTCGGCAGAGAGAAACGAATCAACTTGGACTAGGGCCTCCGTCGGGATTTCTCGTGGTCCTTCATAGTTGCCGATGTCACAGCCATGATAATCGGCGGGGACTTTATTCGCTTTTACGATTTGCTTATCGACTTGCATCTTAACCGAATCATCGACAACCTCACGAAACTTCGATCATATTTGACTGCGCCAACGCTATGCAAGGCAACCGAAATCAAAACATTCGACTCGACCGACGTGTTCGATCTGTTGGCCGAGTTTTCGGAGATCACGAAGCTGGCGCCTCATGGTTCCCTGACAAAATCGACGGTCGTCCACCGCATTTTAACAACGGGCCAGCCAATGTTTTCTAGATCACGTAACGAGTTCAACTTTTTACTTAAGGCGGGCATATGTCGACCGTCCAGCAGCAACTGGTCAAGCCCGTTGCATATGGTGGCGAAAAGCGATGGCACCTGGAGGCCATGCGGGGACTACCGCGCACTCAATGCGCAAACGTTGCCTGACCGATACCCCTTGCCGTATCTAACCGACGTCACGGCGAATTTACAAGGCAAGACAGTGTTTTCAAAAATCGACCTCCAACGTGCGTTCCACCAAGTACCCATCCACTAGGATGATATAGCTAAAACGGCAATCACAACGCCATTCGGGATGTTCGAGTTTAGGTTTATGACCTTCGGCCTCTGCAACGCTGCGCAGACATTTCAAAGGCTCATAAATGAAGTTTTGCGGGGCCTAGATCATACGTTTCCCTACATCGATGACATTTGTATCGCTACGCCGTCGGTCGAGCAGCACAAGCAAGATTTACGCGAAGTTTTCAAGCGCCTCCGGGACCATAAGCTGGCAATAAACTTTTCCAAATGCGAGTTTGGTAAGAGCGAGTTGAAGTTTTTGGGGCACCTGGTCGACGGTAGAGGCATACGTCCTCTACCTGAGAGAATAGCAGCGATTCGCGATTTTCTGAAGCCCACAGTAGCAAAAGAACTGAAGAGCTTCATCGCCATGGTAAACTTCTACCGCAAATTCCTACCGAACGCTATCGAGTACCAGTCTCACTTTCAACAGCTAATTATAGGCAATAAGAAGAACGACCGTACAATTGTCGTGTGGAACAGTGAAGCCGAAGACGCCTGCGATCGTTGCAAATCAGAACTGGCGAAAGCAACATTACTCGTGCATCCGTCACCCGGCGCTGAGTTAGCCTTATACGTCGACGCTTCGGACACCGCTGTCGGAGCCGCATTGCACCAACTCCAAGGTGGAGAACTTAAGCCACTCGGCTTTTATTCGAAGAACCGTGTTCTGACCGCGGCATACCAAGGCGTATGTCACTTTCGGTACATGATCGAGGGCCGAAAATGCCATATTGTCACCGACCATCGCCCGCTAGTATACGCCTTTCGCCAGAAGCTAGAAAAAGCTTCTCCTCGTCGTGTAAGGCAGTTGGATTTCATCGGTCTATTCACGACCGATATTCGACACGTACCCGGTGTAGGAAAATCCACAGCAGACCTGCTCTCTCGAATGCAAGCAATCGAACAAATTATTGACTACGTTAAGGTCGCAGCCGCGCAGCAAGCTGACATTCATCTACAAGCACTCCTAAGCGAATCAGGTACGCGAAGTAATTCACTTTTACTAAAGTATTTTGATATCCCCAACAGTATGGCGAAACTAGTATGCGATACTTCAACCTCGAACATTCGGCCGTACATACCCCATGAGTTTCGTAGATTACTGCTAGCAAAGATTCACGGATTGTCGCCTCCAGGCGTTCGTGCAACAGTCAACCTCATGACGCAAAGATTTGTTTGGCCCGGAATGAAGAGGGAGACAGCAAAATTCGTGCGGAACTGTCAGGTATGCCAACGGTCCACCGACACACTGCTTCTGCTCCAGCGACCTACGAACCGCTAACCCAACGTTTTGCGCACATTCATATCGATATTGTTGGCCCATTACCGCTGTGCGAAGGACAGCGCTATTGCCTACCAATGATCGACCGGTTCACCCGCTGGTCAGAGGCAGCGCCGATGTCTGATATGTCCGCCGAATCCGTTGCCAAAGCGCTTTTATCTCATTGGATTTCGCGATTTGGCGTTCCAACACGAATTACGTCAGTCCAGGGCCGACAATTTGACTCCGCCCTATTCGCCGAGTTGTTGAACACGATTGGCACTGTTCACCTCCGAACAACCCCTTACCACCCACGGGCAAACGGCATTTTAGAAAGGTGGCACCGAAGTTTTAAAGCTGCTATCATGTGCCACACAAGTGGGTACATCATTTGCCAACGATTCTCCTCGGTCTTCGTGCAGCTTACAAACCCGACATTCACGCGAGCCCTGCTCCGCTCGTTTATGGTTGAACGCTACGACTCCCAGGCGATTTGTTTTTAGTCAACAAAGGCGAGAGCAGTAACACAGGAGATGGTATCTCAGTTCCGGTCGCTAATACAGAAACTTCGCCCTACAAAAACTAAACATCATACGACACCTAAAGTTTTCGTGTCACCAGCATTGCATTCTGCATCTCATGTCTTCGTGCGAAACGACTCAATTCGTCCTTCACTGACACATCCTTACGACGGGCCTTACCTCGTTGTTACGATATCGCCTAAGTTTTCTAAACTTTTAATAAGAGGGCGATGCAGCAACATAAGCATCGATCGGCTAAAGCCTGCGTTCTTAGCCAGCGACGACTACGAAAATTCGAGCCATATTCCCCAATCAGTAGAGCCAACGGATACACCCGCACCTATTCCGACAACGAGCCACATTCCTCAGGAAGACGAGCCAATGAATACACCACCTCCTATATCGACGAAATCCACGCGTTCTGGAAGGCATGTTAACTTTCCTCTACGATATCGGTAGTTTCGTCTAGGCGGGGAGTAATGTGGCGGAATTTGTACTTTCGCAAACTTTGTGGCAATAATTCGACTTTCGCTACTTAATGCAACCCTGCGCTAATTTCCGAGTTGTAAAATAAAACTCAATCTGGTATCACCAAATTTGTTCATCTTCCCTTTTTCATTCTGAATGTCATCGAATTTGAACGTGCTTTCCGATATATCAACGCAAACTATTAACCTGTAATTATCTTGTAAACGACTAAGCAATCTTTTAAGTAATAAATATTATTCGGCTTATTTGAACGAGTTCTTTGTGAGGTAAACTCAACACAAACTATTTAAAAAGTTCTAGTACAAAGAATTTCTTTGTTTTGAATATGTTTGTTTATTGTTTTTAATTTTTAAAATTCATACTTTCGACATGTATGTGAATGGCGGAGTTGCAGCTTTCCCCCTTTTCGGTGGGTTTTTATATTACAAAGGCATCAAAATGGGAAAAAACCTCCTTGGTATCTCTGCTTCTGTTAAACTTTTTATGGGAAGATGTATGAAAATTCAACTTGCCATAATTATATAAAATTAATTCGCCTTGATTAGTTGTATCATTTTGTTGTATTTGCAGAGTGCTGGGAATTTACTTCTCATTGTGTCCCATCTAGGGCAGATGTGTAGTATATGTGTCGTATCTTCTTCGCATCTGCAAGTTTCGCATTTATCACTTTCTATTACGTTTAGTCTCTTCATGGTACATTTACCGAAGGTGTGATTTGTAAGTATTTTGCATAACATTTTTATAGATGCATTAAATTTAATTTTAGGCTTATGGAACCAAGGTTTTTTCGTAATTTTTGGAAACATCGCATAATAGTCTTCTCCTTTTTCTAAACTTATCGTTGCATATTCTTCTTGCCATTTTTGAGTTGATCTCCTTTCAACTTCTTTAATCGCATCTGCCAGGGTCCAGCCAATGCCTTCGTAATTGCCCGTGTGTTCAGCGTTTTTGGCGGCAAGTCAACAATTGTATTTTGATAAATGTTTTTATGGCCAGGTATATAATGTATTTCTACTTCCGAGAGGTCGCTGATGCTTATTAGTGATAAAATTTGGATTACAAGGATATTCGTGCTATTTTTGTTCTGTAATGCTATCGCTTCAGATTTGCTGTCCGATAAGATAGCAATTTTTCGGAGACCCTGGCGGATTGCAAAGTTGATTGCCTTTTCAAATGCCCAGAGCTCGGCTGTCATTGACGTCATTTCTTTGTTTGTGTAGAAGGCTAATGTTGTGTTTGTTTTTTCATAATGAAATGCTGCTTTTGTGAGGTGGTCTTTAACTGATCCGTCTGTGTATAGAATTTCTATGTTTTTGTTTCTGAGTTGGTTTATTTTTTCTTTAAATAGTTGATTAATTAAGTTTTTATTCGCTTCAGATTTGTTTTTAATCGATTTGTTAAAGAATTCAGTGTGTATGGTTATTTTTTTTGTTGATATATTTTCTTTTGGTATAGTTGTGGTATTTTTAATGATGTCCTCGTATTCTTGAAATACTTTTGTGTAGCTAGTTGAAAAATGTATTTGCTGTTGTGTTAATAGTTATTTAGCCGGTAGATCAAAGGCGAATACTTTTAATAATTCTTTCGCTGTCCCAAGCTGCAGTCTATATTGGAGAGGTAATTCAGCTGCCATATGGTATATTACGTGGGTCGGAGTAGATTTTATTAATCTTATGCTTTTCCTAATAACTTGATTGTTACAGCTTTCAAGTTTGTCCATAGCTGTTTTGGATATGTTCGCAAACGAGGATGCCGCGTATTCAAGTTTCGATCTGGCGAATGCTTTATATAGCTTGGATTTACTCCAAAGGTACACCCGGTAAGTGTTTTTAAAAAGCTACATCTTTTATTGGTTTTGTCTATTATTTCGTTTAAGTGAAGATTGGTTATTTTTGTTTATGAAACCTCCTAAATATTTAATAGAGTTAACTTGTACTAATTGCTTGTTATGTATTTGAATGTCCAGGGCTTTTCTTCTATTGTTAAAGTGAATAATGTTGGTTTTATCAAAGTTGATTGTTAGGTCCATTTGGCCGCAAATTTCATTGAATTTCTCCAGTTTCTGCTTTAATTGTGTTTTTGCAGCGTTGAAATCACTGTTAGCCGTTATTAAGAAGAAGTCATCGGCGAATTGAATTAGTGTGGTTTTATCATCGGATACTTGGTGCAGTTTCGTTGTGTATAGGTTGAATAGCAGTGGACTCAGTCCACTTCCTTGGAGTAAACCTCTATTGGTTACTATGCTTTCCTTTCCAAGGTGTAGTGTTCTTCTGGTGAGGAAGTCATTAACCCACCTGACTACTGCTTTTGTTATGTTTGCTTCGTTTAATATGGTTGTTAAGGTTTGAATATTTACAGTATCATACGCCTTAACGAGGTCAATCCCTGCACCTACTACATGTTTACCCACGCTTTTCAAATGTATAACCGTGTTAATAACTCGTTGATGCATTGTGTTGTTGATCTCCTCTTGCGGAAGGCGTATGACCTAGAGGGTAAGAGTTGGTATTGATCAACATGGTCGTCAAAATGGTATTTGATTATTCCCTCCATCATTTTGCAAAGTGATGATAGTAATGATGTTGGTCTGTAACTCTCCGTTGTGGCTGGGTCTTTATCGGGCTTCAATATTGGTATTATTTTAATATGCCTCCATTCCGCCGGTATTTTCCCCTCGATCCAAATATTTTTCAATATTCGGGAGAGTGCGTGCTTTTCTGTCTCTTGAAGTTTACTAATCATACGGTATGATAATCCATCCAATCCCTTAGCTGATTCCGGTTTCCTGCTTTTTAAAAAAGTCTCAAAATTTTAAAATGTCAGTTCCGGTAAGTCGTATCCAGTGTAAGTATAATCATTAAAGGCCGGTGAATTGTGGTCATTGCAGGTAGTGTTTAACTATATTTACATTACCAACATAAAATAATTAGTTTCGTTTAAAATACCTCACTAAATTAAGTACGTTCATACACGCGATTCTTTATTTGTCTTGACAGCTTTGTAGCAACCCTGTGTTATTGTTTATTTAACCAAAAGAGATCGCGAATGTGAGTAATTGCGTATATTTTTATATTCTGAGTTGTTTGTGGTAATTTTTTAGATTTTAGATGAGTGATCAAAAGAGAAAGCTTCTGGAAATATTTTACAAACTACCACGCGCGATTATTAAAAACAAAAACGTCCAAACACAATGACATATCAGTTATGGGTCAATACTTTTTTCGATTATTATCGATAAAATTAGAGCCGACACTGATTTGTTCGTGATTTGGTTCTTGGTTTAAGATAAACTACGTACTTTCAACTTAATTTACTGAGAGACATTACAAGGCGAAATTACTTAGTTTGTACTTAATTTATGCGTAAATTAGGATTGACCTCTGAATTACGCCAATGGGAACATAGCTTTTGATGGCACGGTTATCATAGTTAAAAAGTAATTTTTTTTATCTTTAGCCCAACTGTTGTTCGTTCTTTTAGGACAGCCATATTTTTTTAAGCTATTAATTTTATTCCACATCTGTTTACTGTCTTTTGTATCCGATATCTCATCTAGCAGTATATTAAAACTTTCTCTTTTGCTTATGGTTATTTGATTTTGAAGATTAGTTTGCGCTTCCCATAATTTATTTAGATTTTCGAATGTTCTATATTTTTGGTATTTGGCTCTTGCATTGTTTCTTATTCTATATAGTTTGTCAATGTCTTTATTCCACCATTTTTTTGGTTTGTATTTATTATTGCTATTAATTTGTATAGTGTTATCTTCTATTAGTTTATTAATATTACTATTGAATTCTTGCAGATTATGTCCTATTTCCATATTAGTCATTCCCATAATAATTTTGTTGTTTAAAACTTCTGATGAATTGTATTACTACCTCATAACATTGACTTGCTGTTAAAATCCCCTGCCAATATAGGCTTATATTTTAAGTTTTTCGCCATTAAAATTGGTTTTTCTAACTCCTGTTTAAATTCTGTTGTGGCCATATCTGGTGGGCAGCATATGCTGAAAACATTGAAGTTCACTTTAAGATTCAGTGTTGTGATGCCAATTATATCGGCGTTGGTTAAGAGTTTAATTAATGAAAATTTGATGCCTTTTGGTTTACGTATATGACTACACCACCATATCCATCATCGCGATACTTGGCGACGAAGTTAAAGTTTTTTAAGGACGTGCTGCTATTATTTGCCAACCATGTTTCGCTAAGAATTGCTATATCGATATTTTTATGTATTAACGTTAATTCCAGTAGTTCTTTATTATTCAGTTTTTTCAGACTCTGCATATTGAACTGTAGTATTCTCATATGCTGGAATTGATCCTCCAAACATCCGCTCTACTATACTGTGGCGAATACTGCGGCAACGCGAAGCGAACAACAAGAAATAGGCAGAATGTTCGAGGAATGACTCCACAAAGAGAAACGTCAAGTTGGATGAACACTGCGAACAGCGAGAGAAAGAGAATGAGAGATAAACTTCATAACGTTCTAGAGTTGCCATAAGTGCGAGCGCAGGTATATAAGGGCGCCGCCCCAGCGGAGTTGAGTTAGTTACAAGTCAGCAAGCTACAAGTAAAGTGAGCGGAGAAGTGAGTTGCGAATAAGCAAGCTATAAGTTTAATTGTGTTAACAAGTAGTGAAGCATTGTTATTGCTTTAACAAGTATTGTAAAGTGTTTTTTACTGTATTAGCGAGTATTGTAAATTGTCCAAGTTCATCAACAGCTATGGACACGAAGACGATACTGGCTGCCATGTCACAGATGTCATCACAGCTGTCGACACAGATGCAAACAAAGCTTGAAGCACAAAGGTCGCATTTGTCTGCGGATGTTTCGTCGCAGATACAAGCGCTGGAGACACATATATCATCAGCGGTATCAGCGCAGATGTCATCCCAACTGGAAGCACAGGATGCAAAGATTGCACAAATACAGGAAAAAATCGAAGAGAGACAGGACAAAGTCGAGGCTAAGATGGGCGAGTTGGAAGGTCGACTCCACGACTTGCAGTTGAATCGTCCAGCTGCTTCGACGAACGCTCCCAAGGTAAAGACTCCATCCTTTGACGGCACAATTACTTTCGAGGTCTTTAAGCTCCAGTTCGAAAAAACGGCTGCAGCAAATCATTGGAGCATGGAGAATAAATCCGCTGCACTATTCGTTGCATTGAAAGGACCTGCAGCAGAAATCTTGCATACTATTCCCGACTGTGAAAGGATTAGTTACGATGCGTTGATGAGTGCCGTAGAGAGACGTTACTGTAGCGAGCACAGGAGACAGATTTACCAGATGGAGCTGGAGAACCGCTGCCAAAAAGCCAACGAGACTCTACAAGAATTCGCCTCAGATATCGAGAGGTTGGCTCACTTGGCTATTGGAGACCCATCTGGTGAGCACCTCGAAAGGGTAAAAATCCAGAGTTTCATCAACGGAATGCGGGACGTGTATATCAAGCGAGAGACGTACGCGAGTCCAAAGCCTACATTTGCTGAAACCGTCTTGTATGCTCAGACGCGTGTAACGGCGGCGCTCCTAGGTAGACCAAACTACAAAGCACATCGTGTGGAAGTGGAAACACTGGAAGAGACAAATGAAATGCTGAAGAAGATTATCCAACTGCAGGGCGAGAAATATAATGGCTCTAGCAAATGTTTTAAATGTGGAAAGCCAGGCCACTTCGCCCGCGATTGCAGCGCAAGTTCCAGTGGGCTCAACAATTCAGGGGGACGCAAACGCAGGGCTGAAGGAGACGAAGCCAACTCCAATCAGTCGTTAAACTGAAACGAGCCAGCAGGAAGGGCATAATCTCCGTCTCACAAATTGGCCGGAAAGCATGCAACCTCACTGTTGGTGGATGTGTGAATGGGCAGGAGAGAGTACTGACAGTGGATACTGGAGCGACACATTCCATTATTCGACCAGATTTGGCCACTTTTTATGTGAAGCTACCACCTGGAGCAAAACTGCAGACTGCAACTGGTAATCGCACCCAAGTGTTAGGAGAAGTACCATGCGAGGTAATAATCGACGGTGTGGCCTCGCACACTAAGTATATAGTGGCAGACATCGTGGATGAATTCATCATCGGCGTGGATTTCTTACTTGGCCAAGGCATGAAGATTGACCTCCAGAGAATGGTCCTGACAGATCGTCACGGGAAAGTGCCACTTAGGGTTGGTTACGACAGCCAGTATTGCGGCAGACGGTTAGACTTAGAGGAATTGTCGAAGATTCCACCAGAAACGGAAGCGGTTAGTTGGGCGGAGGTTGGCAGTGATGGAGACGGAGTGGTTTCGTCAGGAGAACGAAGCAGTTCACCGATACAGGAAAAGCGTGACGGTTCCGCCAGCTAAGTCAAGAAGAGGTCGCAACAAGGAAGTCGTCATGGCAAGCCAGGCAGTGTTTCCGGCAGGCGGAAAGCCGCTAAACCACGTTGCAATGGTGATACGGCGGTGGCCGGAAATGGAAGCGGCTGTGGAAGTAGTAGGCGCGCGTTGAAGTGTCCCGAAAAAAGTTGTCGGCAAAGGCGATCAGTTAAGCCGGAAGCCAAGGATGAGGTTATACATGTCCGGTCAATGAGGTTGACGTCGGCGATAGAGCGAGATGCGGAAACACTGGGCAAGTTTCAGCGTGAGGAACCGGATTTAGAAGGTGTGCTAAAGGCAGTGCAGCACGAAGGCAAGAAGCTGGGTGTCATGGACAGAGGATGCGGCATAGATCTGGCAAAAACGGTGCCCACGAGAGGAGATATGGTCTGTTCACCACCAGAAGCACGACCATGTGAGATGGTGCACCACCGGAGATAAGCTGGAAGCAATGTCCAGTAACGCATCGAGCCGAGAGGAGCTAGAGGAAGGTGATTCGGTGTTGTTGCAAATGCCGCAGCAGAAGAAAGGCTTCCCCTCCGAACAACATCGTAACTGGAAAGGTCCGAATAAGATTGACAAACGGCTGAAGGATGCAGTGCATCCAGCAGCAAGTATGTCTGATCGGGACGATCAGACTTAGGTGGAGGGCAGTGTGGCGAATACTGCGGCAACGCGAAGCGAACAACAAGAAATAGGCAGAATGTTCGAGGAATGACGTAGAATGTTCCACAAAGAGAAACGTCAAGTTGGATGAATACTGCGAACAGCGAGAGAAAGAGAATGAGCGATAAACTTCAGAACGTTCTAGAGTTGCCATAAGTGCGAGCGCAGGTATATAAGGGCGCCGCCACAGCGGAGTTGAGTTAGTTACAAGTTAGCAAGCTACAAGTAAAGTGAGCGGAGAAGTGAGTTACGAATAAGCAAGCTATAAGTTTAATTGTGTTAAAAAGTAGTAAAGCATTGTTATTGCTTTAACAAATATTGTAAAGTGTTTTTTACTGTATTAGCGAGTATTGTAAATTGTTTGTTGTACAATAATGTTAATTGTACTACAATTTGGTCATCGTTAGCATTTATTTAACAGTCCAGCGATACGAACCGGGAGATTTGGGAAATCCGGACGAGGTTTCAAGGATAATCGTAACAATACATTTGTTTTAATCCCTCCTAGATACTGGCTAAAAATTCGTAATGTTGCTTGTTTGTAATGTTCTTCGCATTACTTGTTCGCAAATTAGATATCGCCTGGTTAATTTGTGTGGCTATCTCGTCTTGCTTCTGTAGATGTAACATGAGATCCTTGGGATAAGCTAATTCCTTATGTTTTGTATCGATATTGCAATCTTTAGTAGCTTGTCTCCATTCATTCATAGTTCTTTCATCTTTTTCCTGCTCTCTTTGTTTATTGAGGTTCATTTTAGTAATCTTTGCGTACGGTAGTAGCTAGTGCATTGTCCTTGGTGCTTCTTGGACATTCTTTAGTGTTTTTGTTTGTTCTTTGTTAGGAAGTGCCGGGAAGTTAGAGACATCATCGTCTAGGGTTTGGCAGCGATTTCCAAATAGTTTCGCATACTTAGTTCGTATTTCTTTTATGTGCAAATTTTCAAATAGTCATTAAGGGTACTCATCGATTCGCGCAAGTTTTATATTTGGGCAATTAGGCAACTTTGCGCAGTGTGTTTCATGAGGACAATTTTATATTCTGTGCAATTTCAGACATTTAATTATTTGACAATGCTCAATTTATAAAGTTGAACAATTGGAACTCGAATTTAAGAAATATTTAAGTTTTACGAAAAAACGTTGAGCACAAATCAAAATGAAATTGAGCAAAATAGTTGATTGAGGGTTGCACATCACACTGCGCAAATTTGCGCGACAAACTTTCCACGCAAACTTGCCCTTTTTGTGCAAATAGCTTTCCATACAAATTTTGACATTTCATTTGCGAGGGTTTTAAATTGCACAGTTTGCCCAGTTTGCGAGAGCTTTGCGCTTTTAAATGAGTACCCTTATTAAGGGTACTCATATACACGTGCAAGTTTCATATTTGGGCAATTGGGCAACTTTGCGTCATGTGTTTCATGAGGAAAATTTTATATTTTGTGCAATTTCTGACATTTAATTATTTCACTTTACTTAATTTATAAAGTTGAACAATTGAAACTCAAATTTGAGCAAATATTTATGTTTTACCGCAGTTATTTCGAAAAAGCGTTGAGCACAAACCAAAATTAATGTAAACAAAATATCTGATTGAGGATTGCACAGCGCAATGCGCAAAGTTGCTCTACAAAATTGCCGCGCAAAGGTTTCCTTTTTGTGCAAATGGCTTTCCATACAAATTTTGACATTTCATTTTGCGAGGGTTTAAAATTGTACAGTTTGCCCAGTTTGCGAGAGTTTTGCGCTGTTAAATGAGTACCCTTATTATTTTTTTGAGCCTTTATTCTAGCCTTTATAGGTCGCATCGTGTTCGCCCTCACAATTAATACAATATTTCTTAGTGCAAGTTATATTTTTCCCATGTGATTCGCTACAAAGTGGACAAATTGAGTCTGTCTGTTTGCAGTGTTGTGCAAAATGATTGTATCGGAAGCAGCGATAGCACTGCGCGAATGTGATACAATATTTAACTTTAATTTTAGTATAAATATAGCTAATTTCCGGTGGTATGTTTACTCCGTCAAATATAACTTTGACACGTTTCGTCGGGAATTTCTCGCCGTTCTCTTTTCTCATCACTCTTAGAACTCCCAGTATTGGTATTGGTGAACTAAGTCCTTGAAGTAATTCCTGTTCCGATAGGTCTGTTGGAATATCAATGATGATACCCATTTTGGAAACGCACTGTGCAAAGATTTTTGTCTCATATAGGTGTTGTTTGATATTTTCATTTTTGTAGAATTCATTGGCTGCACTTCCATTTCTGAACAACCAACTTTGATTACCTCTTCAACGTCAGGTACTTGTAAGGTATTAAGTATTTTGGAGACCGTAAAGCGTTAATTGGCATTCGCTCTCTGTTAATATCCGTTTTATCCAGGTACACAGAGAACGGCTCCTTATGGTTCATATTATAAAAATAGTCCACTTACTTGGTTGAATGTCTGTCATGTTTACTTCCTCCGAATTTGCATTGGCCACTGCTGGGGTATCTAGCTTCCCTTTTTTGGTTTCCTGCCTAAATCTACTGTTGCTTCGGCTCCTACGTTTTGTCTTGGCTAAGGGGCCATCCGAGCCCCCGCCACTATTCTCCATCTTTGATAGGGATCTCTTAAATTTAATTTTTGTTCCTTTTTTCCGATATCTACAAGTCGTAACAATATCAGTATAGAAAAGAAGATGATTAGCGTAATTTGTACGCTTAAATTACTGTTTTTATTGAATTGAAATAAATTTCGCAATTGCAGAGAAAAATTTTTCGCGCGTCCACGGTATTGCCAGCGGACAAAAAAAAAAGTACATCAACTTTCGTCAATCGTAATTTGCTTAGTCTAGGTTCAGACAGAGAAACTTTGGTCGCGACAACTCGTTACTTGTGGGAGAGTGAGTGACGAGTCCCTAAAGAGCTTTTGTGGAGTGTTGCTGGAGTGACAGTCCTTGGCCAAATATAAATCTGGGTCGTTCCGGTTACGTAGACCCGACTGTCGTGGGAACGAAAAGTTGGTGGTAAATAAGCCTTGTGTAGGCAAGTTGGCAAACCCTACAAGTTGTTCGTCAGGTTGGAGAAAATCAAAATTTTTTGATTTTTGAGGCAGGTTGGTAAACTTGTAAAATGCGATTTTATTTTTTAAAGGCGCATTAACGTTAACATGGGGTTGGTGCGTGTGTAGGTAATTTCGTTAAGTAAGTTGGTTGTTGTTGTAGCGGCTACAACAACCCCACCCAGATCCCTCAGTCGTTGTCGTCAATCTCCACTAACGGTAGCCCATAGGAAGCGTGCAGCTTCGACGGGGTCTATCCATAGGGACAGGGGCGTTAGCGTAGTGGGGTTTAGAGGGCATGCGAAGAGATGCTGTGAGTCATGGGGCCGGACATTCATTTGGGATATCTTCGCTTAGTCTGCTCAGGTATGAGTTCAGCCTGCTGCATTAACCAGAGCGCAGTTGGGCTATTGTGGTCCGAGTCTCCCGAGGCAGACGAAGTTCTGTCTCGTCCACGTCTGGTCGTTGTGTGCCCAGAACGGCATTCACAGGTCGGGAGTCTACATAACATGAGACTGCCTCTCTGTGAATGCCGTTCAAGGCCTGTAGATAGGTTGTCGGGTCCAGAGGTTGTTTGATGAACCTCTGGACTTCGTCCGTCAGTTCGTATAGATGCCTCCTGACGTGCCTGGGCGAAGGCTCTTCTGCAAGGAGTTGCCTGTTTGGATGGCCACATATGTGGCTCCCAACCAGGAACTGCCTGCAAAGCATCATGTTATGCTCCTTAACTGGGAGCATGTGGGCCTCCTCGTGCAGGTGGTGTTGCGGCGACATCAGGAGGTATCCTGTCGCTGTCCTAAGTGCCGTGTTCTGGCAAGTCTGCAGCTTCATCCACTGCGTCCTACTAGTACCCGGTGACCACACTGGCGCAGCGTAGTTCAGAACCGGCCGGCCAATTGCCTTGTACGTTGCCAGCAACGTTTCTTTGTCTTTGCCCCAGGTGCTGCCGGCTAGCGGCTTGAGGACATTGTTGCGTCTTTGTACTTTGTTGACAATAGCGGTTGTATGCGCCGAGAAGGAGAGCAGACTATCGAACGTTCCTCCGAGTTTTTTCGGGTTGTTCGACGTCGGAATTGGTGTATCATCGACGTGAATTCCCAGTTGGAGTCTGACCTCAATCGCTTATTTCTTTACATTAAAAAATGTAACCAAATCACGTTTTCAAAACAATCTACACCGCTACCCACATCATACCGTATTTCTGATACTAGATTGGAGTCTTTCAACGTAGTTAAGGACCTAGGAGTATTTTTCGATTCGAAATTTAATTTCATTACGCATGTAAATTTTATCGTCGCTAATTCATTTTCGATGCAAACTTTTGGAAAACGCAACAGTACTGCGTTTTCCCAAAGTCTTATACTCTGCATTTGTTCGGTCAAGATTAGAGTACGCTGGCTTTATTTGGAGACCTTATTACCAAGTGCACATAAACAGGATTGAGTCAGTCCAGCGCGTGATTATCCGACACGCCTTAAGATCGCTTAACTTCTCCGACCCTATCCCATCCTATTTTTCACGTTGTTAGTTAATTAACTTAATGCCGTTGCATACCGAAGAATTTTCCTGTAAATTTCCTTCATTTTCGATGTAATTTCCGGTAACGTTGATTGCCCCCTATTACTCAGCAGAATTTATTTCAATGTTCCTAGCAGTGTACTGATTTGTATAGAGTCGCTGTTAGCAAAACTCTTTACAGCCGAAATGCTCCCTTAAATAGAACTTTGCAAGAAATCAATACGATTTATAGTTCTCTAGACCTTGATCTCCCTATGCCAAAGGGTATTTTCCGAAATCGACTTGAATCTTATTTAAGTAATCTCAATAATATTTTATAATATGTAACTTTTTCTAATATATGTAGTCTGTAAGAACATCCTTCATAAACAAATAAATAAATAATGATGATTAATAAAGAAATATGTAAATATACACATACATATATGATATTTATACTTTCAGCAAACGATGTATACGTATAAAATTGTAAATTTAATTATTCAATTCCTTTAAATTCAAAGCACATTCAGTTCCTGTACGATTAAAAAATACACTTATAACATTTTAACTTTCAGTTTTCTATATTTGTTTTATGCCCTATTGGAAAATCAAAACCGGAACCCATATATACAAGTTTTAACAAACTATTTTTTTTTGCTATGTAATTTATATTACTTGTTTTTAATAGGTACTCTGCAATATTTAAACAAAATTCAACAAACTTTCGTAAAACTTCAAGTTTTTAATAAGAATAATAAAAAAATTATGTATGCAAGTTTGTAGCACATTAAATTATAATTTTTGTTTAGCTAGCGGTCCTGTGCATTTTTTTCTGTACGAAAAAATTGTAGAACGTACTATTTATGTTTTTTTTTTTTTAACAACACCAAACTCTACGTCGACAAATAAGCAGTCTTTGTTATCGTTAAACACAGCAGCTGATTTGGCGCTAACGAATGTTGTTAGGGAAACGTTTATCGAATAGCCAAATTGTTAAAATTGTCGTTTAGCTGACTTATATCAGCTCTGATCCAATACTTTTCGTGAAAAATCCTGTAAAACTGCCAAACAGCAAAATTACTCTCTGAAGTGAGAGTAAAAAGTGAGTAACAACAAAAAGTACAGGAACAAAAAATCCATTTTTCCTGTAAAAACGTCAACCAGTGATTGCTTGACACTTTTCATGATTTTACCAGAAGAAAAAGTTCGGGTAAAATCTTGCAACTTCATTCTCTACACAACTCTCCAAAAGTCGCTCTCATTTACAGGATTTTGGAGGATTTTGGAGTACGGGAACATTTTTCCTGCAACTTCCTGCAAGCTCGTGTAAAATCCTGTAAGTTCATGGAGTACTGGATCTGAACTATCTTGATACCTATGTATGTAAAAATAGCCACTGGAGCCCCTCATTGCTTTTCAAGAGCAATATATATCAGAGCTTATAGCTTGCCATCTATTGCCGTCAATTTGGTCGTGTTTAGTACATGAACCAAAAATACAAAATCACGCAGAACGCCACACGATTCCAACGCTGAGAATTCCTCGAACATTTAATGTTTCTCTCTTTTAACGCTTCAAAACGCGTCTTCCAATGTTTTGAAGGTGACAGAGAATTGGAAGAAAAGTGGCATAGCAAAAATTACAAAACAAGTGTTCAGGTAGCCTTAGCGTAATTTATAATTTATGGGTCTGGCAACTCCGTTATTATCGATTTTGGTAAAAAAAATCTGGATGGCAACAAATACTCGAGTGACTTCGTGCCGCCCAATTCATTCGTTTGCTTGTTGGGTCATTTTGCCGGGTGTGTTCTTCGTTCGATATTGGGATCTTCGCAGTGCGAATAGTGCAGCAAATTTGACAAGACGCTTTGTTTGGGATAAGTTCTAAATATTTGGAGAAAACGGGGAGCTTTGAGCATTGTTTGAACAGTGTTGTAAAAGTTTGTGTGAATTTAATATCGATAAATATTAAAACAAATTCGAGAACCTTTAATAGCTTGTGCAAAACATTAAAAGGGGAGAGCCCAGAAGCAGTGAACAAAGAAAAAGAAAGGTATTTGATATAAAAACCATAGTTTAAAATGGAGCACGAGGATAATGCGCACTTGGACAACGTTTTGCAAAGCTCGCCCCATTTGATGGATAATTTGCAGATGGCTAGTGGTGATGGTGTGTGTGATAATGTTGTAGCAGAAGAGATTGGAAGTAGTATTGGTGGAAAATTTGGTGAACATGAAGGGCATGACCAGGAGGAATGGAAGTATATTAAAGAAGGGCAACAGAGCGAAAAGCAGCAAGAGCGAATTAAAGACGGTATAGATAGTAAAGATATGGAAGACGTAGAAGATGTTGGCAACGGGCATGGATACGTATATGAGGTAGGCGATGTCGGGGCCGACGATATGCTCTTGCTAGACAAGCACGAAGTTGGTAACGGTGTCGTTGGCATCTCAGCCGCTGTTGACGTAGACGCCATCAACACGCCAACCGGCATTGAAGAGAATGAAGCATTAAAAAATTATGGTGATTTTTCACCAACTTCTAATACAACGTCTATAGGCGGCGAAGACGTCGATTCGGATAATGGTGTACTGCAAGTCGAAATGAAAATCGAAACAGCAACATTACTGCAATCACAGCCGGTTGAAAATCTATTGGGTGCTGGTGGTGCTGAGAGAAATTTCGTAGAGATGGAAGAAGAGGAACCAAGTTCATTGGCAACAAATACTACCAATGGAACAAATAGTCTTAGCGAAAATGCTCCACTACAACAACTAAGTTCAGAAAAAAATGATCTAAAAACCGTGGAACTTTCTATAGAAAACAAAGAAAATGCTAATCCTAGTTTACCAAGCATTGGTTTACATGGTGGTAAGGATGAAATTATCAGACCTAATGACCTGGACTTTGAAACGCACTCACACTTAAACCCAAATGCTTTGGTGTTCGTCCCCAGTGTTGGTTCGAATCCGGCTTCACCCCTAGTGCCCACAAGCGATAGTGCAGCTTTTACTGTTGGCGAACCGGCTTTAAACAGTGATGCAGAAACAGCGCCACAACCACACCCAAACTCAATAGCACGCCACCTGCTTAGTGATGATGATTTCGTGGCTCAGAGCCCACGCAAGGGAAGTGTTGAATCCAATTTAGATGGTATTGCATTGCCTGAAGAAAATGATTTTGAACATGAAGCCGCAAAGCGTCCGCATGAATTGGAGCAAGAAGACGATTTAATTGGTGTTGGTACGGTACAGCACTTACAACAGTTTGAAAATCATAATAATGATGGTGTGCATTTACTCAAAGAAGATACAAATGCAGAAGAAGCAGATTATTCACTTGATATTCGTCATTCCCCAGCAAATATAATCGATCACGGTCCTGAAACATCTGTCGATTTAGATGCTGATATTGGAATTCAGCTATGTGATAATGACAACCTAGCCCAGCAACATAAATTTGAAATGCCTGATCCTATTGAGGATGTACTTAATACAGTACAGCCATTACCAATCGATACTGAAAGTGTAAACGTTTCTTTTATTGAAGAACGGTCACAACAAGAATTAGAAGCTGGAGGAAAGGAATTGTTAGATGTCGAAGAAAAAGACTACATTTCTCAATCGCCTTCGACTGAAGAAATGAAAATGAACATGCAAAATCAAATGCATTCATCAATAAAGGATATACCACAAATACCTATTGATATGCATGATGGAGCAAATATGCAAGAATCATTCTACTTAGACAGCACTTCAACTGAATTACAAAATGCAGATGATGTAACCCTTAAGCGAACAGGCGAAAACCTCACTGACGCCAGTAACCCTAACCTTGTAGCAGATCACATTTCATTCGAAAATAGTTGTTTTGCGAAGCCCAGTGGAGCTGAACTGGAAATTGACTTTGAGCACGAACATCCCTCTCTGAATATATTCGCTCCAGAATTCACTCCTGGTCAAAAATCAGTCTGTACAGATGGGCTATCACCTTCTCCCATGTCAACTGAGGAGAAACACTTAGTAGAAGATACCAAAGAACTGGCAACTAAAAGCGAAACTTCAGACGAACTGGCGCAAAAAATTGATGACTTAAAACTTTCTACAAAAGATGGAATCCTCTCTCAGGTGTGTAATTTACTTATATATTAGTCGTGTATAGCAAATTTTCAACTAAAAAGTCGCCGCTAGAGCGTCAAAGCAAAATAGAGAGTAAAATTGAGATATATAGAAAACTAGCAGAAAAAGTTATTGAGATCACAAAACTAGTCAAATCTTGCAAGTCAACAGTTGTTGACATTCCTGCTGTTAACATTATACAACTTATAAATCAGTTAAACTATTTTCTTTACATACAAACTCAGTCCTGTACACCGTTAATACATATCTGTGGTCATAAGCAATAACCGCCTTAGTCGACTTAAGAAAGAATTGAGTTATATATCGTTACCTTAATACGCGGTTTTGCATTATCTTGATAAGCGGTTTTGTACTTTAAACGACCATATGTTATCGTATTCTGCCACTACTATTCCATGTATATGTGAAATCGCCATCTCGCCAGCTAGGCTATTTAAAAAGTTATAGACAAACATATTTTGGTTTCCCCATAAGGTTAACATTACAATCCAAATGTTTAAAACGTTTTTTCTTGAATTCAGGGTTTTCGACTTAGGCGGCTATTGCTTATGACCACAGATATATTGATTTCCACTCATTTCGCTTTAACATACATAATAATACATAGTTAGCTGCTCTTTCGCTATTTTTTTTTAATTGCATAAAACGAGTTTGGTATCATGTTATTCATAATCTGCATGTTGATCTCGTCACGCAAATAAAGGGACCTAAAGTTCTAGGTCGCCTCCGAACTACAAATGGCTTTTATAAGAAGCGATTTCATGGCAGAAGAACACTCGGGAGGTTTGAAAATGCGATGACCTCGGATCGGGAGTTGCGTAGAGCAACATTTCCTGGAACTTTATTCGGGAACCTAAAATAAAATTAAAAAATTTATTGAAAGTCCTTTTTGCAGATTTGCAGAAATCACTTTCGGAAATAAAAATTGCAAGGTGTAACTGCAACTGAAATTACTCAAATCGCTTTCGAGAATAATTTCAACTTGAGCGTGCTGCACTAGCAATTTTAATTTTTGCTGCAAGTGCTTTCAAAGCAATCGAGTGTTCCCGTGTGACGCGTTTTTTTGGCGAATTTGTATAAAATTATAAAAATGTTGAATAAAATATAAAAAATACGTGTAATTAATTTGTTCTACTGATGTGGAGTATTTAAGTATTAATGTATTAGTAGGGACAAATCGGTACCATCAAGGTATTACTCAAATCAGTTATTGTAATTGTATCAAACAAGGTATCGATACCTACTCAGTATCGGAAACGTATCGAGTACTTGTACATAGAACTACGATTTTGCAAATTTTTCAAAGTTATTGATTTTTTTTTTTCACAAAAAAATTGAATTTTTACAAGATTATTTATCTTCTAATATTTTTTCATACAAAAGCAATATAATACATTTTTACAAGATTAATAGATAAGGTTTTTTCATATAAAATAAGTGTGAGAAAATAACTCCTTATATACTTATATTTCCCAAAAAAATCTACTTTTCCAAATGTCGTGGGAACGGCTTCCTTCGTATTCTGTGTCAATATTTATAAAACAAAAAGCTCTACGATTTCCATAAGTGGAACTGATTTCCACATGTGTGGAACTGATTTCATTGTCACATATGAAAAATATGGATTTAAAAGCAACAAAGCTTTTAACTGTCGTAGCCGAGTAGCTAGAGATGTCGACTATAATTCCGTGTGTCGCAGGTTCAAATGCCGGCACATGGAGTATTTAATTGTTAGAAACAAATTTATTAATATACAAAATGTATACATTTCACATGAAATTTCAATTTGTCAATAGCATTTTCAATCTTGATAATTTATCAAGAAAAAAGCTTTTGGTTTCTGTGCTAGAATACCAATTCTTGATAAATAATAAAAAAATGACAAATTATAAAGATTTTCAATTTATCAAGTGCACAGAATCGGGCTGTATATCTGATGAAAACAGTGAACATTATAATTGAAACCCGTAAAAGAAGCAGCAGCGATATGAAATAAATCATTTTAGTGCGAGACTTGTAAATTTTTGGGTTAAAATCCATCGAGAAAATTATCGAAATCGAGTCGATTTAAAATTTTCGAATTTTAGAACATGTCTGATAGTTGTGCCTGTTTTTTAGAAAAGCCGATAGCAAGGGATAGATGACCCAACAACCGTTATGTATGGACGGGCTTGCTTATATAGCTGCGGAAATGTAGTGCGCATATCTTCCCATTCCTCTAATGGGTTACTTTTCAAAAAAGATACTGAAGCACAATAAATTTTGCGCTTCCGATACAAGTACTTTTTTTTCGATACCAACTTGGATCGCAGTAAAAAGTATCTAGTAAAAAACTACTTGGTAAATTGAGAAAAGTATCGAGTATGGACTTGGATTTACTTGTATCGATTTATCCCTATGTATTAGATATTTTTTGGCTGTTTTGTGCACAGGTTCAGTAGATTTTTCAGGTCATTAATTTTGTTACAAGCATAGAAATATCTGGTAACATAAATTATGTGTTATTATTAAGCAGTATTGACCTTGTCCCACCCGTTACAAAAGAGATAAAAGTTGTTATATTTAATTACAGAAGTTGAGGTTGTGTTTCGTATTTGTTACATAATGTTAGAAATTCATTGCAAATGTTTACCACAATTGCATTTTCGTTTCCACATACATAGTTAGATAAGCATAATTCTACAGTAGAGCATGTCCCACCCGTGACATCTAAGGGTGGAACAGTTGTCAGAGTTGGATTTACAGGGCTGATAAGCTGTATTTGTTTGTTGTGGTGGAAATAGGGGAGAAGGGGGAACGCGACTCGCCCATTAGCTATATAACTTTTGTGGTCAGCTGATTAAGTTAAGTGACATTTTGACTAGTTTTGGTTTTTTCTTTTGTTTATTTAATGTTAAGAGTATACATATTTTATAAAAGTCTAGCACATTACATATTCAGCACCACATAAATCCACATTTAAAACTTCGTAAAATTTATAAAAATTCAACAATCTTTAATTTGTAACTTTTTATTCAGAATTTCTAGGTATGCAGTTTTATAGCACAATAAATTTAAGTAGATATAACTGGAAATTAAGACGCTAGGAAATCGCGTTGATTTTTAATAATTTTTTTGACTGACGGCGCTACGCATTTTCTTTCATATAAGACGCACCGTCCTAAGATTAAAAGTGATTGAATTGAACTTCAACTTGGGTTCTTATGTTTTTTAATAATAATCTTCAACATGGACCCCACTAAAACACCTTTTCATACAAAAATTCGTACGTGTCCCACGCGGGACAAACTTTGTCCCACCCGTGACAGAGAAATTTCGGATTTTTTTTTTACAATAAAGCAATACTTTTTCTTTAATTGTTGCTTTGTTAGTATTCGTGGTCCTCTTTTTACAAGATATCAGATTCACACAGAAAAGTGGAATAAATTAGCAGTGTTTCCGTAAAATATATCTGCTCCAAAAATTTCCCAAATATTTTTTAATTATTGGCCCAATTCTGTGTTTTCTTGATAAATTTTTTGTAAAGAAATTTTTTCAAGATTTTTATCAAGTAAAAGCTTCCTTCGCATCCTGTGTCATTATTTATAAAAAAAAGCTCTACGATTTCCACATAAGTGGAACTGATTTCCACATAAGAGGAACTGATTTCCACATGAGTGGATTTTTTTTTACAATAAAGCAATACTTTTTCTTTAATTGTTGCTTTGTTAGTATTCGTGGTCCTTTTATTTCAAGATATCAGATTCACACAGAAAAGTGGAATAAATTAGCAGTGTTTCCGTAAAATATATCTGTTCCAAAAAGCAGGTTCTTTTTTGTACCACCCGTGTAAAAAGAAAAGTACATTTTTACTGTAAAAATGTCCACCCTTGCCGGTGGTGATAGTGAAAATATATTTAGGGGATTCAAAAGATGGGTTAAGCGTCGTAAAATCTTAAGCTTAACATTTGGTTTGTAAAACAACGGTTAAAATGGTTTTGGGAGGGACTAATTATATATTGTTTTATCAGTCTAAAAACATTTCGGTTTGGTTGGAAATCCTCTAAAACCATTTTAATTACATTAAAAATTTTAAGCTTAAGATTTTACGACGGTTTGTTAAGAGGTCCTGTTAATCCCCTAATTGTATAATAAGTTATAAGGTCAGCAACAAGCCTCTAAAATATTAATCGTTTATTTTAATTGCAAAATTGCAATTCGGGGTTCAGCGAAAAGGTTTGGTGGATATTATAGATAATGAATCTGTAACCGCAAATGACATAATCAAATATAATCTCTGGCAGCCCTTTAATTTATGGTTACTCTCAAAGTTATCTGTTTTTCAACCAAATTGTAATTGTTCTCTTGATAATTGCACTGGTCTTTAGTCAAAAGATGTAAAGGGCATCATTCATATTTCTGCGGTGTATTTAGGACGCTGGTTCCTAATACACTAATCTGTTTTTCATATTAGCTATATTTTGCGAATTTTTGTAAATTTGGGAACAATTTCGGGAGCTATAATACGAAAACTTTTATTTTCCATCACCGTGGAAAATTTTCATTGTTGTAAATGAATATGGAAATACTGAACTAAATAGCAAAACCTTCGGTGTCATCTTCGACAGTCTACTCTCCTCAATGTCCTCAAGTCGCTGGCCGGCAACACTTGAGGCAAAGACAAAGAAACGTTGCTGGCAACATACAAGGCCATTGGCCGGACCCAGATGCTCCCTATTAAGGAGCCCAACACAATGCTCTGCAAGCAGTTTCTAGCCACAGACGTGGTCACCCAAATAGACAGCTGCTTTGCAAAAGAGCCCTCGCCAAGGCGCGTCAGGAGGCATCTCTACGAACTGACGGACGAAAGCCAGAGGTTCATCAAGCAACTCTGGACCCAACTGTATACAGACAGGCCCTGAACGGCATTTACAGGAAGTCGGTCTCGAGTTATATAAGCCGTCATCGATTCGCCAACAGTTAGCGAGTGGCGAAACGACCGAACTCAATGAGGTACACCCAAACTCGCTATCGTCCATCTTTGCTAGCTAATTTTATTGTTGCTTTTACATGAAAATTTTTTCATAAAGCGACCAACATAGGAAACAGCGAAGTGGCGAATCGATCAGGGCCATCGACTCTCGACCTGTGAATGCCGTTCTGGGCGCACAACCACCTGTCGTGGACGGGATAGAACGTTGTCTGCCTCGCTTTGGCTATTTCAGCAGGCTTAGTTCATACCTGAGCAGAATAAACGAGGATGTGCAAAATAGGGTGGTCCAAAACAAGTAACGTGGAAATTTTACTGCTTTCACCTCCTAGGATTGTTCTAAATCGAAAAAATATACCCCTTTTTTATTTCAAAATCAAAAAATATTTAGAGGTCGCTCAAAGTGCTCAAAGTTTTCCATGTATTTTATATGAGCAAAAAACAACTTTTCGTAGAAATGGTATCGAATTCTTGAAAATCAATATTTTTCGTTCGGAAAACTCTGCACAACTCATTTAGCCAAAGTACGGGGAAACTTGACTCTTCTACAACAGCAAACGCACATCCGGTCTCCAGTTTCCTTATAAGGACTTTGATTCGCTTACATGATATAAGACCAGAAGTTTACGCATCTGATCAGTGTTGTAGTTGCACGATCATAGAAGAAGATTACGCACGCTTGGCAGATATCTCACAGGCGGAAGTAAGACCGTGGGTAAAGCCCATGACACCGAAATGGATTAGTATTCCATATGGTATCACAGGGTTCTGCTCTGTAGTCGTTTCAACCTAAACTTAAAATTTTTACTTCATAAACCGTTTTACATTTCATAGCTATTTTGCATTAGGCACCGCGAAGCAATAAGGCAATAATTTTAGTTGTGATTTTTACTTTGATGGTATTAGATCTGTTGGTTGTTGTTGTTGTTGTAGCGGCTACAACAACCCCGCCCAGATCGGTTGGTATCTCAGTCGTTATCGTCAAGTTCCACTAACGGCAACCCTAGGAAGCGTGCAGCTTCTGTGGGATCTGTCCACAGGGACAGGGCCGTTAGGGTAGTCGGGTTTTCCGGGCATGCGAAGAGGTGGTTCGAGTCATGTGGGGTCTCTCCGCATGCCGGAGACTCATTAGGCACATCCTCATTCAGCCTACTCAAGTAGGAGTTTAACCTGCTGCAGTAGCCGGAGCGAAGTTGAGCAAGTGTAGTACGTGTCTCCCGAGGCAGATGAAGCTCTGTCTCGTCAGTGTCCGGGGGTGGTATGCCTAGAACGGCATTCACAGGTCGAGAGTCTACATAACTCGAGACTGAGTCCCTGTGAATGCCGTTCAGGGCCTGTCTGTACGCTGTCGGGTCCAGAGGTTGCTTAATGAACCTCTGGACTTCGTCCGTCAGTTCATATAGATGCCTCCTGACGTGCCTAGGCGAGGGCTCCTCTGCAAGCAGCTGTCTGTTTGGGTGGCCACTTCTGTGGCTCCCGATCAGGAACTGCTTGCAGAGCATTATGTTGTGCTCCCTAACTGGGAGCATTTGCGCCTCGCCGTGCAAGTGATGTTCTGGCGTCATCAGGAGGCATCCCGTCGCTGTCCTAAGTGCCGTATTTTGTCCCGTCTGTAGCTTCGTCCACTGCGTCCTACTAGTCCCTGGCGACCACACTGGCGCTGCGTAGTTCAAGACCGGCCGGCCTATTGCCTTGTATTATGTTGCCAGCAACGTTTCTTTGTCTTTGCCCCAAGTACTGCCGGCTAGCGACTTGAGGACCTTGTTGCGGCTCTGTACTTTATTGACAATAGCGGTTGAGTGCGCAGAGAAGGAGAGCAGGCTGTCGAAAGTTACTCCGAGTATTTTGGGGTTATTCACCGTCGGAATTGGTGTGTCATCGACGTGAATCCCCAGCGGTAGCCTGACCTCCTTCGTCCAGGTTGTGAACAGGGTCGCGGAGGATTTCGTAGGGGAGAGGGCTAGACACTTTGCAGTGAAGAAGCGAGAAAGTTCGGAGAGATAGCCGTTTACTTTCGAACACAGGTCATCAATTCCATTCCCAGTCGCCATAATCGAGCAATCGTCGGCATAGGAGACAATCGAGACTCCCTCTGGTGGTTGAGGGAGCTTTGAAATATAAAAGTTAAACAGTAGCGGGGAAAGGACACCACCCTGAGGAACCCCCTGTTTTATTTTTCGCTGCTTACTCGTTTTGTCTCTGAACATTACCGACGAATGTCGACCACTTAGATAATTTGCCGACCACCGTTTGAGCCTCTGTGGGAGAGAGGAGGCCTCTATATCTTCTAGTAGCGTGGAATGGCAGACGGTGTCAAACGCCTTTGACAAGTCCAACGCTACTAGAATCGTTCTCTCACAGGGACGGTTACGGTTAAGGCCACGAGTTATCTGAGTGTTTATGGCGTTAAGTGCTGTTGTTGTACTGTGCACTTTTCGGAAACCATGCTGATGCTTCGCTGGGGTCAGGTGATTTGTGAAGTACGGGAGTAGCAAGGCCTCGAGTGTCTTCGCTACCGGGGAAAGGAGTGTAATCGGACGATACGAATCTCCTTTGTTTGCCGGTTTCCCCGGTTTGAGCAGTGGGACCACTCTCCCCACCTTCCAGATGTCTGGGATGATGAGAGTGGCCATTGACAAGTTGAGGACCTCCGTTAGGTACGCTACCCCCGCAGGACCCAAATTTTTCAGCATCAGCATGCATATTCCGTCGGGACCCATGGCTTTGGAGGCTTTCGCCTTCCCGATGGCCACCTGAACTTCACCGCAAGTGAAAGCAAGGGGGGCACAAGTTGTTGGCAGTTTGTGCAGCCTTCTGGTCACTCGACGCTTGGCTTTGTCCACCGGAGGATGCAGTATGAACTGCCGGCTGAAATAGCTCGCGCATCGCTCCGGGTCCGACGAAGCATGGTCGCCGAAGGAAATTTCGACTCTGTCGTCGTGCTTCGTCGGATTAGACAATGACCTCACGGTTGACCAAAGCTTGCTCACACCAGAGGTGAAGTTGCAAGTCTTCAGATGCTCCTCCCACTTCTTCCGCTTATGTACGTTTACAAGTTGCCGAATCTCCGCGTTGAGATCCCTGATACGGGGATCTCCCGGATCGGCCTGACGAAGGCTATCACGCTCATTGGCTAAAACAGCCGCTTCGGCAGGGAAGTTTGGACGTGGGTCCGATATGCACCCTGCCGGTATGAAGCGGGCTGCAGCAGCAGTGATAGCCCTGCGGAACTTACGTTCACCGAGATGGACGTCGGTTGGTGTGGGGAGGGATGTGAAGGTGTTTTCAGTAAACTCCGCGTAACCTTTCCAGTCAGCTTTAGAAAAGTTGACATAGGTACGGTGTTTGGCGGAGGCAAAGTCGGTTGGTTTATCAATCGAGATGACTATGGGTAGATGGTCTGATGCTAGAGTCAGCATAGGTCGCCACGTTATGCTGTTTAGATCTGTTGGTCGCAGTGCATACCTCTATATCGATCTATCTAGTTTTCTTTTCTGTATAATAAAACATCTAATTCAGATAGAAACGTGAAATAAACTATTTTTAACCGACTTCCAAAAAAGGAGGAGGTTATCAGTTCGTCGGAATATTTTTTTTTTTTTTTTTTTTATGTATGTTACCGCATAACTTTGGACCGCGTCAACCGATTTCGATAATTCTTTTTGCATCGGAAAGGTAGTGTCTCAGAGGTGGTCCCATACTAATCTCGTTAAGATCCGAGAGCGGATCATGAGATATATATATATATATTTTTTTTTTATATGGGAGTTGAAGTCGGTTTTTTTTTT
>NW_023458558.1:70675156-70679734 GCF_013731165.1 Rhagoletis pomonella
ATCCCACAAAATTCCCAAAGAATTCAAAACATATATTTCAGTAGTAAAAAAGTAACATTCATATACTTAGTTACCTTAATGTAAATATAATATAATATTCTTTCGAAATGCAAAGCTCGGTAGATTACGCACTAAAGGCCTTAAAGAATTCTTTCAATTCTCAAAACTACCAATGTTAGAAATTATTTGCATTGTCTAAGCGAATATGGTTTTTGGTGACTTTAAAGTTGAAGCACTTGCCGTTGTTTGATTCAAAAGCAACCGCTATTACATTAAAACCCAGTTACAATTGGAAAGATTCATTCTTACTCAGCGCTCGAATTGGTTAAAGTGAGAAAAATTATTTAAAATTTATTAAAATTATCCTTATAATTTTTAATACTTATACATAACTTTACTGCACATCACAACTTCAGAACGATTAATTTCGTAAGATTGTCTACTATTCTTGAATTTTGATCAATTATGGATCGTTAATTGTGTTAAATACAAATCTCCCTTTTAATAATTTTTGTTGCAAAATATCAAATAGGGAAATAACCCACAATATGGCATCACTGGTGCGAAAGTAAGAGTGTTGGCATTTTCTTTCCCTCTTCCTCATTGAGCGAAGAATAGCTGAAATTTGACATTTGTGTACCGAAAGCAAAAAAAAAATATATGTTAGTTTTTGTACTACCGCTACCACCTTATATGAATTCGACTTGATTTTGACAAATAAAATTAAATAGGCATTCTTTTCGTATATCGTAATAACTCATAATCTTGTGAATTAGGTGTGGTTTTATCGAAATATGTATAGCATGGCAGTGTATTTAATACTTGGATTTAAAAAAGAAATATAATATTCGCTGTAAAAATGCCCCACCCGTGACGATAGAATACCCCATATATTGAATGCTTTTTAAGCAGGGTTTCGCGTTAAAATCGCTTTATCTCTTGTATGTACTGCTTATGTATATATGCGCATATGTGCTTACATACGTACTAGAGATGTAACGGATAGTAAATTGGCCGGATACCGCATGGCCAAATTTCCGGCGGCCGGATAACAAATCAATTGTCACCAAAATAAGTTTACTCGCATTATATTCGCCACTTCTCTGCTTCTTGTGGCTCGTAAATCTCACGACACGTTTTGGGAGTGTTTCAATGAAGTGGCAGATGAAAACAGTATTTAGTGTCACGATCAAGAGAAAAGCCCAATTGCGACCGAGTTTGAATACTTTTTGAAGTGTGCTCGAATTGATTACAGTGGCGATCCTACGCTTGGTGGCCTATCAATTCTAAAAAAATACCCTCAACGGTCATCGCTTACCAAAACGCATCTTGCAGCACCTTACAGCAGCGTTTATAACGAGAGACTCTTCCAAACCTGGTTTGGTTTACGAAAAAACGAAACGCTGAATGTTTAGTTTCTATTCACCACAATCTAACTCTTCTTAATTTTGAGCAGAGATGGGCAAAGTGGCTACCAGGAGCCTCTTGCACTTAGGGACCGGCTTGGCACATTTAGGTGCTAGATGAGGGGTGACATCAAAAGCCAGCACGAAAGGGGGGAGAAGACTCTTATTACTAATATATATGATGCTTTTAATGTATTTTTTACACCCCCTTTACCCTGAGAACTGCTTTACTTTTCGCGTAGCACTTGCTGACTCTTTGACTGCTTTAAGAGCCAAAAATCTGCCCATCCCTGATTTTGAGTATTAATTTGAAAAATTTTACAAATTGAATGAACTTCTAAGTTTTTCTTTTGTGCTTTTTGTTACTTTTTCTCCTTACACCAAAGTTAGTCGCTAGCTTATTGTTAGTTACCTAACAAAGATTTTTTACTTAAAATAATTTTGAGAAACTATCCGGCCAGCCGGATATCCGTTACATCTCTAGTATGTACATATGCACATACATACATATATTAAAACTGCCATGCTAGTGACGAGATCATGCGTGAGCCTAAATGACGTAAGGAGCTGAGTCATTCATTCAAATTTCATATATGCAGTTTTTTCGTTTTCTTTTGTGGGGAAAGCGGTAATTCATTAATTAAATTTTTCATATTCTAAAAGCACGTTTCAGTAAAGTTTTTCCAACTTAAAAATTCAGATATATACCATTATTAAATCAGTTTACTGTGAGTTTTAATACTTACTTAGATCTATGAAGTGCGTTATTTAAGACTTACATGCGCATTTATCATATGCATGACATATTATATTCACGATAGTTCATCAGTTTTGTTTTTTTAACGCGGATTGCTTACATCTTGGGTATTCGTATGGTTCGTTTAAGTGAATTGGGTCATATTGTTATCAAACTTCCCGCAGAAATTGCGATTCTCTCATTTACTACACTTTCCACTCATCAGTGTGTGTATAATAGTAAGCTGCACGAGTGTGTTAGTATCGTAGGTTGTAGGGTTGGGACTAGCCGTACATATATTCAGATATGTATCCGGATATTCGTGCATACGGATAAAATCTGGATATCTGTAACAGATTTAACGGATACGGGATTTTTTAATCAGACATTCGAAAGACCGTATAGGGGCGTTTCCATCGGAAGGTCTACCGCGAAAAAAATAAAAGTCATATACATATCTAACGTATTTATGGCCCAATTTGTCTGGTTTTTTAAATATATTGGTTATGTAAGCAGAAACATTTTTGCGAAAAATGGTCTTGCTAGGTGGCGCCAGTGTCGAGGTGTTTTGAAAACCGGTATTTATGGTCCGTTGAAATATAATAAGTCATAGATTTCCGAAAAATTTACCTTAAATTGGTGCTGAAGCCAAAATATAAAGTATATACAGTGATGCAAAAAGTAAAAGAAACAACTTATTCAAAATTATTAAATCAATTATATCAAGACTAGTTAAATATATTTCTTGGAATAGCGCAGCACCCTGTATAAATATCAGTTAGCGGTTGTTATTTTGCAAAACATTTTATTCCGCTAGTTTGTGTCGTTTTCACTTTATATGCGAGAGAGTAAAAAATTGAATAGTTGCACTTGGAAAAAATAATAGAAACAAAACGTGTTTGTTGATATTGTTGCTTTTTAAAAGATAAATTATTTATTTTTGACGCGTTTTTAGAGAATGTTAACTAAATTAACGTTACACCATAGGTTATTGAAACATAAAAAAGAATAAAATGAGCCGAGCTAAACACAGAATGGAAGAGGAGAAGAATTTATTAAGTAAGTTTATGAAAACAAGGAAATTCGATGAGTAAGATAGCAGATATGGTGGACTGTTCCAAAAAGAAGGAGTCCCTTCATAGCGTAAAAAACCAGAAACGACGTAGAAAACGAAAAATTACTGCTGGCGTTTAATTCGACATTGCAAAGCTAACCCTTTTCTGTCCTCAAGAGAGCTAAAAACAGACATGAATTTAGATGTAACAAGGTACAGATTGGCAGAAGCCAAACTTCCAGCCAGATTCCCTAGAAAGGTACCGTTGCTGAGCCTTAAAAACAAAAACAACAGACTTGCTTTTGCCAGAAAACATCTTTTCCGTCAAAATTGGAAAAATGTGCTGTAGTCTGATGAGACGAAAATTAATATGTTTGGATCAGATGAAAAACAGTACGTAAAACGTACATAGCCACGAAAAAAACGGTTAAGCACAGTGGGGGTTCCATTATGGTATGTGGCTGCTTCCCAAAGGTGTTCCAATATTTTTGATAAAGAACAAAATATGACCGGTTGACTATGTAAACATATTACAGACGATAAGGCTTCCCCATGCTAAAGACGTGTGTCAAGTTAGAATTTAGAATTTAGAATTATACTGGGGTAAGCACTGCGACCAATAGGTCTATTGTGCCCCGAGCTAATCACAACACTGAATCCAGACCCAGGGACTCCAAGAATTTCAGAATGGATCCCGGGGGCAGGGTGTGTATGTGATATTCACTTGGCCATATGTGTCCTAAGCACCTCTCCCTTCTTCGCGAAACGGCCTCACACTCCAGGATAAGGTGCATTGGTGTCTCTTTGGCGGAGTCACAGAAGCGACATAAGTCGCTTGACCAGATCCCCAGATTAAACAAGTGGCCTCTGAGCCTACAATGACCCATCAAAATACCTGTTATGATTCTTAGCCTCGCCTTGGGGAGGTTTATGAGTAGCCTGTATCTCTTTGGGTTATACCCCCCTAATAAGCTCTTGGCTTGACGAAGTCCCGAGATGCTTCGCCAATGCTGTTCTCTCAGTTTGTTGTTTTCCTTTCTGAGTGCCTCTTTTAACGTGCTGGGACCCACCGCAAGGAAGGGCTCAGGTCCTACTGGCGTCGAGGCAGCCGCCAGCCTGGCCAGCTGATCGGCTACTTCGTTACCCTCGACACCCATATGACCCGGTACCCATATTAGCCGCACGGTGTTGTGCACAGCAAGGGCATTAAGCTTCTCGATACACTCCAGAACTAAAGAGGATTTGACCTCGAAGGATGAGAGAGCTATGAGTGCCGCCTGACTATCGCTTAGTATAAGTATCCTCTCCCTTCGATAATTCCTGCGAAGGTTAATCTCTGCGCAAAGACTGATTGCATAGACTTCCGCTTGGAAGATGCTGGG
>NW_023458558.1:70679834-70681768 GCF_013731165.1 Rhagoletis pomonella
TTTAGCGGCTTTCCTCCTGCTGGAAACACTGCCTGGCTTGCCATGACCACTTCCTTGTTGCGGCCTCTTCTTCACTGAGTTAGCGGCACCGTCACCCTTTTCCTGTATCGGTGAACCGCTTCCTTCTCCTGAAGAAACCACTCCGTCTCCATCATTGCCAACCGCCGCCCAACTAACCGCTTCCGTTTCTGGTGGAATCTTCGACACTTCCTCTAAGACTAACCGTCTGCTGCAGCACTGGCTGTCGTAACCAACCCTAAGTGGCACTTTCCTGTGTCGATCTGTCAGCATCATTCTCTGGAGGTCAATCTTCATGCCTTGGCCTAGTAAGAAATCCACGCCGATGATGACTTCATCCACAATGTCTGGCACTATAAACTTGGTGTACGAGGCCACATCGTCGATTATTACCTCGCATGGTACTTCTCCTAACACTTAGGTGCGTTCACCAGTTGCAGTCTGCAGCTTTGCTCCAGATAGTGGCTTCACATAAAAAGTGGCCAAATCCGGTCGAATAATGGAATGTGTCGCTCCAGTATCCACTGTCAGTACTCTCTCCTGCCCATTCACACATCCACCAACAGTGAGGTCGCATGCTTTCCGGCCAATTTGTGAGACGGAGAATATGGGCCCTTTAACATCTGGAGCCAGCACGCGGCCCTTCCTGCTGGCTCGTTTCAGTTTAACCACTGATTTGAGTTGGCTTCGTCTCCTTCAGCCCTGCATTTGAGTCTTGCTGAATTGTTGAGCCCACTGGAACTTGCACTGCAATCGCGGGCGAAGTGGCCTGGCTTTCCACATTTAAAACATTTGCCAGAGCCATTCTTTTTCTCGTCCAGCAGTTGGATAATCTTCTTCAGCATTTCATTTTGTCTCTTCCGGTGTTTCCACTTCCACACGATGTGCTTTGTAGGCTGGTCTACTTAGCAGCGCCGCCATTTCACGCGTCTGAGCATACGAGACAGTTTCAGCAAATGTTGGCTTTGGATTCGCGTACGTCTCTCGCTTGGTATACACGTCCCGCATTCCGTTGATGAACCTCTGGATTTTTGCTCTTTCGAGGTGCTCACCAGATGCATCTCCAATTGCCAAATGAGCCAACCTTTCAACCTCGGAGGCGAATTCCTGTAGAGTCTCGTTGGATTTATGGCAGCGATTCTCCAGCTCCATCTGGTAAATCTGTCTCCTGTGCTCGCTACCATAACGTCTTTCCACTGCACCCATTAACGCATCGTAATTCTCCCTTTCACAGTCGGGAATAGTCTGCAAGGTTTCCGCTGCAGGTCCTTTCAATGCGACGAATAACGCAGCGGATTTATCCTCCATGCTCCAACGATTTGCTGCAGCCGTTTTTTCGAACTGGAGCTTAAAGGCCTGGAAGGGAATCGTGCCGTCAAAGGATGGGGTTTTTACCTTGGGCGCGTTCGTCGAAGTAGCTGGACGATTCAAATGTAAATCACGAAGACGACCTTCCAACTCGTCTACCTTTGCTTCGACTTTCTCCTGTCTCTCTTCAAGTTTGTCCTGTATTTGAGTAATTTTCATCCTGTGCTTCCAGCTATGATGATATGCGTGCCTCCTGTGCCTGTAGCTGAGTTTCTAACCGGAATGACACCTGCGCTGATACCTCGGAAGATATACGTGTCTCCAGCGCTTGCATCTGTGACGACAGCTGTGATGACATCTGTGACATGGCAGCCAATAACGAGTTCATGTCTATAGCTGTTGATGAACTAAGAGCCTTTTGCTGTTCTTCAACCATCCCGGATGTCTGCTGCACATCCTTCGACGAACAAGCAGCCTCATCCTTCTTTCTATCCGTCCTTTGCGGATGCATCGTCGGGTTTACCCTGGAAGTCGTATTTGTCCACGTCGATGCCTTCAGCTTCCATAGCCTCCCGCAACCGGGATAACAATTCCACTTTTCTTCCCGA
>NW_023458558.1:70681868-70683688 GCF_013731165.1 Rhagoletis pomonella
GCTAGGAAAAAATATTGCATATGTCAAAGGGGATAAATTGGACCCCTCTGTCGCAAGAATACATGATTTAAAAGCAGATTTTGAAAAAAGATTTGCCGATTTGAAATTATTTAATTATTATTTGCATACTTCATAAACCTTTTTTATGTAACACACATAAATGATGAATTTACAATATCCGAAATACTCCTTTTAAAGAAAAGCGAAGAAGAGTTGGAGTTTTTGGCATTAAAAGAAGATAAGGCTCTGGAAATGCAACATAAAGCTTTGCCATTTCTTGAATTCCGGCAACAAGTACTAGATTTAAAATATCCGCTGTTGAAAACAGCTGCGTGCCGTATATTTTAAATTTTTGGTTCAACGTATAACTGTGAGTTTTTGTACTGTACAATGAAATTCGTAAAGTCAAAATACCGTTCACAATTGACTAACCAGCATTGAACAGAATTATTTCGAACGGCTTTAACCGACGTAAATCCAGATTTTGAAAATTTGGCCAAAGGGATCTTTCGAATTTTTTTTAATATCTATCTTACGTACATTAGAATAATAATAAAATTAATGTTTTTCATTTCTTATAATAGTTTTATTTAAAAATAAAATTTAAGTTTTTATTGTTTTTTTTGTGGGCCTTTGTAGCATTTAGAGTTTACATGCAGCTCTTTTCCTGATATAGTATAGGATGTTTCAGTAGTATTGGTAGATGCCACGTGCTAAATTCGTCCTTAAGCTAAAAAAGTAGTTAATGCAAATATTCCAACATGACAACTACCATTAGAAAGGCAAATTAACCAATTTAGTTTTTAAATAAACCATTTTAATATTGTGTTTCGCAGATTTTTTCATATTTCTAGATGTAGTCAACACAAACGGCAATAACGCAAAATTTGCTTTATTTCACTTTTAAATGGGAAATAATACCAAAATCTAAGTTTTGCCTTATTTCCCATTGCTTATTTATACTATTTGTAAGAAAACAGTTTACTGACAGAAGAGAAAAAAAAAATGGTTTGATCCAAAAATACAATTAAACCAAGGCACATTGGACAGCAGCTATTCAATCGCTGGTTTTGTATGGAAAAAGGTTTTACATCCAAATAGACTTTAACAATTTAGAATTTTTGCGAGAAGAAATTAAAAATATTTGACATTTTCGAGAACAAATAATTTGAAAAAAAAAATCAAATTAGCTGCTATACTGATACTACACTACTATTACGTGCCTTGGTTTAATTGTATTTTTAGAATAAACAAAGTTCTTTTTCCTTCTGTATTTCACATGACCAGCGATTGAATAGCTGCTTTTGGAACGCTCGCCCTACTCGGCCGAACAACCGCTGATTACTGGGCCTGACACAGGATAGATCAATGCTTCGAGAAGAAAACCAATTTACTAAGAAAGAAAGTTGCAACAATTTTAATTTTTTCAATTTAAATTTTTTATCTTTTTTGTATTTCACATGACACGCTTTGATGTAGAAGAAAAAATCAGAACAGTTTTTGACACTTTTGATACCAGAAGCAACAACAACATGCAGGCAAATGTTTTTGCTCAAATGCTCTAAACCTGTTTGATAGGCCTTGAATTAAAAAAAAGTGATATAATTCATATGAAGAAAGTAATATTCACAAAATATTTTTACTTATGAAAAGTCTAACAAAATATAGGTAAAGCATCGTCTTTAATAACTGCTCGGCATATGGGACATAGCGCATTTGTATGAATTTTATCTGCATGCTTTTTATACCCGAGCGCACTTGTGCATAAGGGTATTAACGGGTGATTTTTTAAGAGCTTGATAACTTTTTTTTTAAAAAAA
>NW_023458558.1:70683788-70687022 GCF_013731165.1 Rhagoletis pomonella
CATGATTTAAAAGCAGATTTTGAAAAAAGATTTACCGATTTGAAATTATTTAATTATTATTTGCATACTTCATAAACCTTTTTTATGTAACACACATAAATGATGATGAATTTACAATATCCGAAATACTCCTTTTAAAGAAAAGCGAAGAAGAGTTGGAGTTTTTGGCATTAAAAGAAGATAAGGCTCTGGAAATGCAACATAAAGCTTTGCCATTTCTTGAATTCCGGCAACAAGTACTAGATTTAAAATATCCGCTGTTGAAAACAGCTGCGTGCCGTATATTTTAAATTTTTGGTTCAACGTATAACTGTGAGTTTTTGTACTGTACAATGAAATTCGTAAAGTCAAAATACCGTTCACAATTGACTAACCAGCATTGAACAGAATTATTTCGAACGGCTTTAACCAACGTAAATCCAGATTTTGAAAATTTGGCCAAAGGGATCTTTCGAATTTTTTTTAATATCTATCTTACGTACATTAGAATAATAATAAAATTAATGTTTTTCATTTCTTATAATAGTTTTATTTAAAAATAAAATTTAAGTTTTTATTGTTTTTTTTGTGGGCCTTTGTAGCATTTAGAGTTTACATGCAGCTCTTTTCCTGATATAGTATAGGATTTTTCAGTAGTATTGGTAGATGCCACGTGCTAAATTCGTCCTTAAGCTAAAAAAGTAGTTAATGCAAATATTCCAACATGACAACTACCATTAGAAAGGCAAATTAACCAATTTAGTTTTTAAATAAACCATTTTAATATTGTGTTTCGCAGATTTTTTCATATTTCTAGATGTAGTCAACACAAACGGCAATAACGCAAAATTTGCTTTATTTCAAAATTTAAAAAAATATTAAAAAAATATTATTGGGAAATAATACCAAAATTTAAGTTTTGCCTTATTTCCCATTGCTTATTTATACTATTTGTAAGAAAACAGTTTACTGACAGAAGAGAAAAAAAAATGGTTTGATCCAAAAATACAATTAAACCAAGGCACATTGGACAGCAGCTATTCAATCGCTGGTTTTGTATGGAAAAAGGTTTTACATCCAAATAGACTTTAACAATTTAGAATTTTTGCGAGAAGAAATTAAAAATATTTGACATTTTCGAGAACAAATAATTTGAAAAAAAAAATCAAATTAGCTGCTATACTGATACTACACTACTATTACGTGCCTTGGTTTAATTGTATTTTTAGAATAAACAAAGTTCTTTTTCATTCTGTATTTCACATGACCAGCGATTGAATAGCTGCTTTTGGAACGCTCGCCCTACTCGGCCGAACAACCGCTGATTACTGGGCCTGACACAGGATAGATCAATGCTTCGAGAAGAAAACCAATTTACTAAGAAAGAAAGTTGCAACAATTTTAATTTTTTCAATTTAAATTTTTTATCTTTTTTGTATTTCACATGACACGCTTTGATGTAGAAGAAAAAATCAGAACAGTTTTTAACACTTTTGATACCAGAAGCAACAACAACATACAGGCAAATGTTTTTGCTCAAATGCTCTAAACCTGTTTGATAGGCCTTGAATTAAAAAAAAAGTGATATATGAAGAAAGTAATATTCACAAAATATTTTTACTTATGAAAAGTCTAACAAAATATAGGTAAAGCATCGTCTTTAATAACTGCTCGGCATATTGGACATAGCGCATTTGTATGAATTTTATCTGCATGCTTTTTATACCCGAGCGCACTTGTGCACAAGGGTATTATAACTTTGTTCACATAACGGTTGTTTGTAACAGGCAAAACGAATCGAGATAGATATAGACAAATGTATACATAAATGATCAGAATGAAAAGAGAAATCGATTAAGCGGTGACTGTCTGTCCGTCCGTCTGTCCGTCCGTCCGTCCGTCCGTCCGTCCGTCCGTCTGTCCGTCTGTGCACACGATAACTCGAGTAAAAATTGAGATATCTTAATGAAACTTGGTACGTGAACTTCTTTTGGGCGTAGGACGCATGGTATTGAAAATGGGCAAATCGGACAATAATCACGCCTACCTCCCATATAACTGTAATTTTCAGAAATACGAAAACTGCGATATTTTAGTAACTACTGAAGATTATTCACTCAAAATTGATATTTACAATGAGTTTTAGACGAAAAATAAGAATATTTTAAAATTTTGGCAAATGGGCGTAGCCACGCCCACTTATGGTTACATGTGTATATCTTATTAGCCGCTACACCAATTTCTTCCAAACTCGGCACAGTTGCTGGCCTTGATACATCATACTAAATGGCCGAAAAATTAAAAAATCGGACAATAACCACGCCTACCTCCCATATAACGGTAATTTTCTGAAATATGAAAACTGCGATATTTTAGTAACTACTGAAGATAATTCACTCAAAATTGATATTTACAATGAGTTTTAGACGAAAAATAAGAATATTTAAAAACTTTGGCAAATGGGCGTAGCAACGCCCACTTATGGTTACATGTGTATATCTTGGTAACCGCTGCACTAATTTCTTCCAAACTTGGCACAGTTGTTGGTCCTGGTACAGCATACCAAATGGCCGAAACTTTTTAAAATCGGACAATAACCACCACGCCCACATTCCATAAAACGGTAATTTCGAGAAATACAAAATCTTCGATAAATCAGTAAATATCAAAGCTAATTTATTCAAAATTGATGGTTGCAACAATTCTTTACCAAGAAATACGTTTATGATAAAATTTTGGAAAATGGGCGTGGCACCGCCCACTTGTGATTACATATATGTATCTCGCTAACCGTTCTAGCAATTTGTACCAAACTCGGTATGGTTATTGTGCTTGCCACATAAAAGCAAACCGTTGAAAATTGTTGAAGTCGGTCTTAAATTACGGCCGCTTTTCATATAACAATAAATTTCAGAAATGCTTGAAATTTCAATATGTCGAAATTTAAGGGCGCTAATTTACTTAAAATGTATACACCCCGGCTTATCATGTAGCGGTAGCTTTCGGCAAGGTGGAAACCATATCTTTAATACTTGCGCCGGGTATTTAATGTTCGGCTCCGCCCGAACTTAGACTTTCTTACTTGTTATATGTTAAAAACATTGCTGGAAACCCTTAAAATGTTTACAGGGAACCATGATAAAAACATAGTAAGGTAAAACCGTTCTCTCAATTCGTCGGCCATGATATTTTGTTAAGTTTGCCAACATTTTAAAATCATATAAAACTGAGAGTAAAAAAAAGGAATTGTTCAAA
>NW_023458558.1:70687122-70705869 GCF_013731165.1 Rhagoletis pomonella
ACCAGAAATGAGCCTCATCGCTGAACAAAATTTGTCGATAAAAAAGCATTTCGAACCGAACACTGATTTTGGTAATAAAATTCAATGATTTGCAAGCGTTGCTCGTTAGTAAGTCTATTCATGATGAAATGTCAAAGCATACTGAGCATCTTTCTCTTTGACACCATGTCTGAAATCCCACGTGATCTGTCAAATACTAATGCATGAAAATCCTAATCTCAAAAAAATCACCCGTTATAACTTTGTTCACATAACGGTTGTTTGTAACAGGCAAAACGAATCGAGATAGATATAGACAAATGTATACATAAATGATCAGAATGAAAAGAGAAATCGATTAAGCGGTGACTGTCTGTCCGTCCGTCCGTCCGTCCGTCCGTCTGTGCACACGATAACTCGAGTAAAAATTGAGATATCTTAATGAAACTTGGTACGTGAACTTCTTTTGGGCGTAGGACGCATGGTATTGAAAATGGGCAAATCGGACAATAACCACGCCTACCTCCCATATAACGGTAATTTTCAGAAATACGAAAACTGCGATATTTTAGTAACTACTGAAGATTATTCACTCAAAATTGGTCCTGGTACAGCATACCAAATGGCCGAAACTTTTTAAAATCGGACAATAACCACGCCCACATTCCATAAAACGGTAATTTCGAGAAATACAAAATCTTCGATAAATCAGTAAATATCAAAGCTAATTTATTCAAAATTGATGGAAAATGGGCGTGGCACCGCCCACTTGTGATTACATATATGTATCTCGCTAACCGTTCTAGCAATTTGTACCAAACTCGGTATGGTTATTGTGCTTGCCACATAAAAGCAAACCGTTGAAAATTGTTGAAATCGGTCTTAAATTACGGCCGCTTTTCATATAACAATAAATTTCAGAAATGCTTGAAATTTCAATATGTCGAAATTTAAGGACGCTAATTTACTTAAAATGTATACACCCCGGCTTATCATGTAGCGGTAGCTTTCGGCAAGGTGGAAAACATATCTTTAATACTTGCGCCGGGTATTTAATGTTCGGCTCCGCCCGAACTTAGACTTTCTTACTTGTTATATGTTAAAAACATTGCTGGAAACCCTTAAAATGTTTACAGGGAACCATGATAAAAACATAGTAAGGTAAAACCGTTCTCTCAATTCGTCGGCCATGATATTTTTTTAAGTTTGCCAACATTTTAAAATCATATAAAACTGAGAGTAAAAAAAGGAATTGTTCAAAGTTGTTGTTGTTTGAGATTGAAAATGGGAATGTGTGTAAAATTTTAAAATTAAATTGCTTGCAAACGTCAAGAGTTTGAAAAATTCCTCTCAGCGGTTCTACCTTCCTATTTTTTATCATGTAGGGCACGAGGTCGCAATAAACAGATGAAGAAATAAAACTACTTTCTCGCTTTATTTTCTGACATTTGGCTGCCTTATAGTCACATTTTATAGGCAAATTTTCAAATAAGGCAGTGGTGGTACCTTCCACTATGGGTGGGATGCATGCAGTAACACCATACACAATAATTCCCATTACTTGGATATTGAAAAGCAGTTTCAGAAGTGAACTGGTTTTATTTTATTATTTTTATTTTTTCTAAACGGTTTTAATGCCACTAGTACATAATTGCGAAAGGAGGGGAGGGGGGTGCGGGACGCGAGCGCGAGCGCGCAGCAAATGTCAGTTACGCGGTTTTGCAGAATGACGATACGCGGTTTTGTACTTTAAACGACGATATGTACGTATTGATAATAGTAAGGCCAATTTTTTAGTAAAAAAGAAACGCCAGGTGGCGCTGGAGTCGATTTATTACTAAAACACGTCCAGTGAGAAAAAGTTTCGTGAATGTCCGATTATGTCGACCTGTTGCACCCCTGAGGGGTAGTTTTTCAGTGCGAGTTTAATTCTGTTTGTCGTTTAAATTAAGTTTAAACCCGGTTTGCAGTTTTTCGTAGTTTAAACTAAGCTTAAACGGCCAATCTGGCTGCGTTAAATCGAGTTTAAACTATCAGGCGTTAAGTTGTATAACTATTTTTATTTAGCCGCTAAAACTTAGATGAAAGAGGAGGAAAAAAATTAAAATTGTTTGCGAAATACACGATAGCAGACTCATTTGTATAGCGGCACATACATATATAAGCGAAATTTTCATGCGTAAGAAAATTGTACCCAAGAGAATTGTACCCAAGAGAATTAACAAACGCAACTTGAGTTAAATTTCCGGAAATAAGTCAATGTATATTGGATTTATGTATTTAGACCAACGATACACCCCCATTTTCAAGGACAGAGTCGCCATTGAAGAAATCATTGTTGTGAGGAGGAAAAAGTTCTTCAATTTTATTTAGTTATTCGGTTAACCGTGCTATGCAACGCCAGATTATTGGGGAAATTCCAAGAACTACTTCGCGGACACAACACATTAGGTTATTTAAGACGGCCTTGGAAGAATACCTTCCCACGTCCACCAAACCATAATATTAGCAGATAAATCGTGAACGTAAATTGTTGGTGAAAATGTTGTACCAAAATGTTTTAATAGAAACTAATTATGGGCGGGGCGAAGTTCGCCGGGTCTGCTAGTATAATATACATATGTATGTTTATTTATATGCAGTCGTGACGAGTTCCAAAAGCGATTCCAGGGTTAAAGGGTTTAGAAATTCTACATTTTTGACTTGTTGAATTTAGTTACATATGTACATGTTCCAAATTTAAATTGATATCAAGTAAAATGTGTACCCTTTCTAACTTAATATTAATTACCAGTATAATGTTTAGAACCAATTGCAAACTTACAACCGCCAGTCGGTCGGCCGGGTATTATCACCACCTCCCTCATCTGCTTTTTTAGCTGTTGAATCACCTTTGTCTAATCTAGACTTTTACTTGGAAAATTAGATTGATGTTAATTGAAATGGATTGGATTGGACTGAGTAATTCAGCGATTGGTATACTAGCTGCGCAAAACAAAAAGTGAATATGTAGGTAAGTAGGTAAATGAATCAACGTCGAAATGAATGAGAATCAGGTTTCGGTGCGTCTGTTGTGATGCTTATCAAACAGTAAGCATATGGCAACTGTGGTCTAGTGGTTAGCAGTGCGCGCTACCAATCTGCAAGGCCTGGGTTCGAGCCCAGTTTCCCACCAACATCAAAAGTTAAAACCGAAAAAAGTTTTCTCTAGTAGCGGTCGCCCCTCGGCTGGCAACAAAAAACCTCCGAGTGTATTTCTGCCATGAAAAACAGCTTCTCATAAAAATACAATCGCCGTTCGTAGTCGGAGTAAAACTGTAGGTCCCTCTCCCTTGTGTGACAAGGCAGACGCCACAAATTGGAACAGAAGCTTGGCCAAACACTAACATATTGTGTGCCAATCTATTATTATTAAGCATACGTGGTAAAATGACTCATACGCGCTTATATCAACAAATGTAATGTAATGCAGAATTTGTTATAAAAAAATGGGTAACAATAAGTTTACATGTGAAACGGAATATAAAATTAAGTAGAATGAACTATGCATGTATGTACATATCGAGGGCTTATATTCAATATGATCTATCTGCAGTCTGTACAAAAATCAGATGCCTATAAAAATCCACCTCAGACTTAACTGTAATCGATGATGTTAATGCTGACCTTTCATATCGCTTGTCAGAAGAATTAACAAAATTAAAATTGCAACCAGTGATTACAGTTAGGTCTTAGATGGGTTCTAACATCACAAAGTAGTTTTTGTGTAAACTGCAGATAGGTAGGTAGGTATGTAGAAATCTGTTCAATGACTGCATATGTACTTATGTAGGTATGTTGATATACATATCTAGTTGTGTATGTTGATTATACATACATATCGTGCGATTGTACTTACATATTATTTATAACTAGGGCTCGGAATCTCATGCACTAAAAAATCGAAAATATGCGCATATATTACGTACTCAAAATTCAAAAATATGTGCCATAAACAAGTAAAAATATTTTCCTAATATTTTATGCCGGTACAAAAATAAATAACACATGTATTTTAACAAGAAAATAACGAAAACAATTCACTACAAAATACGATACATATAAATGAATAAAATTAGTTTATAATCAAACAGTCAGATACAATCTTGTGTAAATAGAAACATTGACAGTTTGAGAAAGTTTGCCATTTTGGTTCCACAACTCGTGCAACCTACATCCATTTGGCGGCTTTAATGAATTTTAGTAGGTCATACAGAGAGAGGCAGCTTTACTCTAAAACATTATGCAGGAATGGCTTGCAGAATGTCCCTCATCCCCGCAAGGGCTGGACACTCGCATAGGAAGTGTTGGACGGTCTCTTTTGAGCCATAGTCATCGCAACTACGACACCAACGGACCAGTGCCCTGTGCACACTGCAGTAAGTTAGTAGGGATCTTCTTCGCTCATTCCTAAGAAAACTTTGGTCTATTTGTGTCGTAGGACAACCAGAACTGCATGGTAATCCTGTACCATCCTTTACGGGTTCACCTCTCTTTACGGTAATTTCGAATTGATCAAAGATATAGGCCAGCTCTCTTCTACAGTCTTCCACTATTTGATATCTAAAAGAGGTAGGAGAGAGTAGCCGATGACCGCTTTAAATTTAAATGGTTGTAAATCAAAAATATGCAAAAACCACATGAAGTTATTGTAAAATATACTAAAATATGCGCAATAAATATGTAAAAACAGGAAATTTCATGATTCGTAAAGATAATTTAACCATTTCGATTTGAACATGCCCAATAAAAACATGCATTTGCATGAGATTCCGAGCCCTACTTATGACAGTTGTATGAACTAACATCGTCATCGTATCTAAGCGATTGGTTGCCCTGCAGTAAATTAAATTAGTCTGAAAGTAATTCATAAACTACTTTATTTTCAATGATAACTAATTCAAATGCTCACTATTTTACCTGCAACGAACTCATTTATTTAACATGGCGATGTCCTAGGAAGCAGTCAATTGCCTTTCCGTGCATGTATTTTCAAGGACTTTAAAATGCATTTGGCATAAACAACTTCAAAGTCAGTATGTTTCGTTTGAATACGCTTTCGTTCTGAGCTTCACAGATGCCTTTTCATATTTAAAAGACAAAAAAATATCATTTTCACATGTTGCCTCTGTTGGGACTCGAACCCGGATTTTCTGGAAGCTAACAACCCTGCAGGAAATTGAATTAGTTTGAAAGCAATTTACAAACTACTTTATTTTCAATGATAACTTATTGAAACTCTCACTATTTTACCTGCATCAAACTCATTTATTTAACATGGTGATGTCCTAGGAAGCAGTCAATTGCCTATTCCTGCATGTATTTTCAACTACTTTAAAATGCATTTGGCTTAAACAACTTCAAAGTCAGTATGTTCGTTTGGACTCGAACCCAGACGTTCTGGAGGCTAACAATTAACAGCAAGCATTTCTGAACGCTCAGCTACAGCTGTAAATGTGCTTTCAAATGTTAAGTTTGAATTGAGTGCAAGCAGCAAGTCGTCTGTCCAACTCTGCATTTCATTTCAACTACTTTAAAATGAATTTGGTGTACAACAACTTCAAAGTCAGTATGTTTCGTTTGAATACGCTTGCGTTCTGCACTTCACATATGCTTTTCATACTTCCAAGACACAAATTGTTTTTTGAGCAAAAAGAGTATAAAAACTCGAAACGTTTACTCAGTGCACTTGTCTTAAAGTAGTCTTTCAATTAGTTGATTAAAAAAAAAATCACTTGTTTCCATCAGGGTGGTTAATCATATACTCGCATTCTTGCTAAAAGTAACACTTCAAATCCGCTTCGGCATTTTTTCGTACTTTTTTTGTAATAAAATATCACCTTTTTGCTAACGCTGCTTTAAGAGTCTCAATTGGCATTTTGAATTTAAACAAAAATACAACTAGTTAATGCATCGTATCTGTAGCGTGAAAGATAAAAATGTTGCCTTCAAACACCCTTTCCTTCGGTGCATTTAGACGTGTAGTTTTTTGAAATGCAATTGAATTTTTGCCATTTATTTGCGCTTCTAGTTTGTACAAATTACTGCAATTTAACATTTGCAATGGGATAATTAAGAAGTGCGCAATATAAATTTTGACAGTAAATCATTGATTTTAAACGGTTTTAATCAGTAACACGGTACGCTGTACTTATTTTTTGTTCGTTATTTAGCGTAAATGTTTTTCTAAAAACATCAAGACACATCGAGCCCTAACCTCCAAAACGACGTAAGCGATTTTTTTTCAAAATTTTCTTTTTGATGCAGAAATGTTTCTAGGGCATCTAAATAAAATAAAATCAAAATAAAGACTATTATTTTTTCCACCAGTATATATTAGATAAACAAAAGAAACTTAGCATCCAAAACTGGCCAAATGCAGCGTTTCTATTTTTTTCTGTTAGTGTATTTAAATAAGGACAAAATGTCTTGCAATAAAATTATAAAATCGGAAATCTAAAAAAAATTTGCAAATGTTGTAATCCTAAAGTTTAGCTTTAGCTGTTTCCTGTATCGGCAAATGCAGTTCTCACATGTAGTCTACGCTGATATATTTTAGAATGAGTTTGGAGGAAATTCCTTCTCTAGTATACTTATATACATTGCACTGCATTACCAAAAAAAGTTGCGGTTTTTTCGCCGGGATTACAAAATGTATTATATTTTAAGACGTCCACAAAAATATTTCGGAAAAATATTAAGATTTACGTGAGCTGGACCGATTTGAAAATACATTCAAAAATGGAGTTTTTTATGAATAAAAATAGTTTCTTAAAGAAATTTTTGAAAAAAGTCCCCTGAGATGACAAGACAGATTAAGCTTAAGAAATCTGCATAAAAACATTTAAAAATCTCTTCAACAGAATCGTAAAGAGATTTTTGATGTTGTTTTTTACTTTTTTCAAAGATTGATTTAAGAAAAACTTAAATGACTGGACCAAAACTATTCTGATTTAGACTTATGGGATCTCGGTAGAAAGGTATTTTCCCACTATTTATTTTTTTCAAATACCAACACATCTTAATTCAACTTTGAATGATGTTCGTTCATCCTACCTTTCTCTTTCATCCTATGAACGAGGTTATTAGCAAAGAAACAGCGTGAGAAAATACCTTTCCAATGATACCTCACAAGTCTAAATCGGAAGAGTTTAAGTTCAGTTATTCAAGTTTTTCTTATACCAATCTTTGAAAAAAGTTAAAAAACCGCATCAAAAATCTCATTATTACGATTCCGTTCAAAACTGAAAATTTTTTTTTTTAATATTTTTATGTAATTTTTTTAAGCTTAAACAGTTTTGTCATTTGAGGGGACTTTTTCAAAAAACATCTCTAAGAAACTATTTTCTCGCTCGCTTAAATCTTAATATTTTTCCGAAATATTTTGGTGGACGTCTTAAAATATAGTAGACTTTATAACTCCAATGGAAAAACAGTACCGATTTTTTTGTATGGGGAGGGATGCAGTCTAATACACATAAATATGTACATATACATAACTCCCCACTGAATCTCCAGCTTCTAAAAAATATATGTAGTATCTATATATTAATACACCTGCAAAAAATGGACCCGATAGGTGGCTCCAGAGCCGAGTTATTCACATTTCCGTATAAGCCTATGAATGCCTGTTTTGGTTTCACCATCTATTATCTATGTATTAATACGCTAACGAAATCCCAAACAAATCTTTTCCTTCCTACTGCTCCTATGAATTATAGAATTATTTAACGGAAAAGATATCACTCCACCTAATACTATTTATTAGTGACGTGGACGATCAAAAGGTTCTCATGGACCTAAAATGGCCACAAACAAAGCGAAAGTGTATGAAAAAGTGAGGTGGTCGAATTTTGACAACGGGGCGATACTAGTATTGATTAAATTGGAAAACTATGTGAGAACTAAAACCATGTTCACATTGCAGCATAAATTACTTTGTTTCGATCAAATTACTTCACATAAACCAAGTACGTTCACATTTTCTTTCATAATTTCAATCATGATAAAAACAAGGTAAAACCATTGAGAGGCAGTCTGAAGATTGCCAGCAATATAAATTAAAATTTCGAAACTCAAACTCACAAACACATTCTCATCTTCAATCTCAAACATGAACAATTTAATTTTTTTTTTTCAATTTTATATCATTTTAAAATGCTTGCAAACGTCAGAAAAAATATCACGGCCGACGAATTGAGAGAATGAACCCTGCAAACCAAAGTTCCCGAAATCTTAACGAAATTTTTAGGAGTTCCTCATTTCTGTAACGATTTTTTTACGAATCTTCAAAGAAAATTATATGAAGTGGTTGACACGAACTCGCACAGAAATTTCTGTACGAAAAATAAAAGAAATTCTGCAAGAAATTTTTCAGATAACAGCATTATTTTGATTTCTTTACCGATACAGTTTATTTCATTTTAGAAAATTCGGCAAAAAATCGGTTGAGATCTTTACGAATTCTGTAAAATTTCTCTATAATTCAGAATACTCTGAAAAAAGGATTTGCAGGGAATTTACTTTGTAATGTTTTTATCATGTACATACGAGTGTGTGGTTTTTACTTGTTTCATACCTTGAGGCATTTCTTTTTTTAAATTCCTCAACATTGGGGGCTAAAATAAATGAAAAACCTTTTTTTCTTCAATTGGTTCTTGATTTATGATAAATTATCTCATTTCTATTTAATTAATTGACAGATTTTACAAAGCGAAATTACTTGATTTCAGCATGATTTGCTTATAAATTACAAATTTGCCGTAAAGTACGATAATGTGAACATAACATACTTTAACTTGCTTCAATTCACGTATTTCATTTACTTTGAGAATGATATAAATATTAAGATATTAAGTCATCAAATCTATGTATATGTTTATTGGATACATATCGGAAATGCATTTCTGCATTCCGACTGTTTGATACAAATATAACAAAATTGATTTTATGGTTTTAGTATATACAGGCGTGTTCTCCCAATATGCTCTTCTTAGCATTCGCTCTTAATAATAATCCCAACGGTTTTACCCTCCGTTCCCGCCCATCCGCACGAGGGGCGCAGTCTGCTCTTAACTCCTCCTTGATGGTATGAGGTCCCAATGCAAGGAAGGGTTCAGGGCCTATAGGTCTAGTTATAATCTTATGATAAATAAATATCAATTTGGGAGGCAGTTATTACAACCTTAAAATCACCTTCCACTTTTTAATTTTTTTTAATTTTAATTTAATTGTAATTTTGTGCCGATTAACAAAAGCCGCTTCACTCGGAATGAAGTTTGGCTAAAGTAAATTACTTTATTGCGTCGAGACAAACATACATTTACTGAAATATACCTACATTTTGCGAAAAATTGCTATAAAAACGAGTACGTGGGACAAATGCCAACTAGCTGCAATAACTTGAACGACAATGCCCACAGCAGTGGCATCAGCAGTGGCGGCGATCGGGGCAACAACTTCGTCGACGTTGACGACAACTTTGATTTCCAACAACAATATCACCAGAAACACCACTACTAACGGTGCACTAAATAGGAACCAATTTCCACTACAATTTTTCTGTGACTTTAATCCTCAAAGAGAACTCCAATTGCCAGTCCAAGTAACTTTTTATTCATTGTGTAGGAGAGTATACCTACATATGAATGTTCGTAAATACATACATACATTTATTTGTATTTATGTGTGTACATTAGGGTGCCCAAAAACAGTAAAGTCGGAATTCTAATGCTTTCACACCCTAGGTTTGACCTATATCGAAAAAAGTATACTATAGATATATATATATAGTATAATAATACGGAATTATTTATTTAACCATTTTTTAATACTAACGCTTTTTTATTGGTGCTCCCATTGCATTTTTCGGGGTTTTTGTTGGTTTTTGGCGGACCTATAAATTATAGTTGCGATGAAAAAATGGCTAATTAAACAATTGGGTATTAGTACTGGGAATTTCCTGGGAGAAACAGAGTTTTCTGATGGAAAAATATTGATTTTTAAGAATTCTATACCATTTTTACGAAAAGTGGCTTTTTCCCCATATGAAATACATGAAAAACTTTGCGCGTTTTAAGCGGCCTCTAAATATTTTTTGATTTCAAAATAGAAATATAGGGGTATATTTTATTCGGTATAGAACAATCGTAGTGGATGACTTTACCTTCCCCCTCCCCCCACATGCATTTTTGGACCACCCTAGTGTACTTACATATATGTAAGTACATGTACATAAGCATATCTGCCGGCCGGTCTGCCTACCCACTTTCGTTGTTCGTTGAATGTGTAGTCAACCTCGTCCCAAAACCCCAAAATTAACCGACTCTGTTGGTAACACAAACGGGTTTCTTTTGTCGCCGTTACTGCATCTACTGTTGCTAAAGATGTATGCTTCTCTTGCTGCGAAAAATAATAATAATAAAACAACAAAGTCTGCAAAATATACCCTGCAGGGAAAGCTACTAGTTGTGAACTAGAATTCTACCGGTTTGCGTTTCAGCCGAACTGGTTCACGTTCTATCCTTTTTCAATGTTAGCGACTGGTATTTTTAACATTGCGATGTCCTACGAGATGTCAATTGTCAGGTTATGCATCAGCATCTACTAGTATAAATACTAGTAGCATCATACCAGTTGATGAGATGGTCTGCCAATTCATGCCTCGTGAAAACCATAAGTGTGCCTTTTTGCTCGCGACGCTCCAGCAGTCACAATGGCCGACAGAGCAAAGCACTCGCGTGGTAAGCCTGAGGTCCCAGGTTCAAATCCTGGCGCAGGGAAAGTTTTTTTATATTCTATTTTTTATTTTATTTTTATTTTTTATAAATTTATTTTTTTGTTTAGGCTGTTTATTGTAATTTTTAAATTTAATAAAAAAAAATATTTTTGTTTAATTTCTTTGTTTTTATAGCACAAGCATTTCTTCCTAAATGTTTTTTTGCAATGCAATTAGATTATCAAATTTGTATTTATTTATAAATTGAATAAATTATTTTTACTTACATATATTTAACTTTAAAAATCTTAACCACCTCCAAGCGGCCTCGAACCTGCAATTTCAGAACCAGAACCAGTAGTCTTCACGTGACACCACAGCCGACATTTGTAAGAAGAGCAATTATAATTGCGTTTTAGTTTTGGCTTTGGCAATTCAAAGGCAGATGTCGCTGATCGCCTAAGTTCTTCGAAATTGTCGAACTGGTAGGCACATACTACTTAATGAACTAGTATTTTTTCTAACTGGTTTGGCCTTTCACTGCAGGGTAATTACAGAGTGCGACAAAAAACCACGAAATACAACCTAAACGAAATTTAGTGTGGGTTGTAGGTAGGGTCGAATGCAACATAAAAATATATTTCTTATAGTTCAGAACTTTCCATTTTGATGCACTTCTCTATTAAAAATCAACCAAGTTCTGAACTTTTTGCTAAAAAGCCATTGTCGATATAAATTTTGAGTAAATATTCATTAATTCTTTAGCCATACTACGCAAAAGACCTCAAAATCCAATGCATACATCCATATAAATTCTAGGCCGTATTTCTACTTAAATTGCCTAACGTTGACAATTTTTATCCGATTTGAAATCTAATTTATGGTAAATACTACATATTTGGCAACCTTCATACAAATTTCTGGAAGTAGCCATGGTCAGAATTAAAAAATGAAGAAAAATAGGGGTTTTTTAAATTTCACCCGATGGCAACTTATTATTTTCGTATTGCACTTGGCTCTACCTACAACCTTAACTAAATTTTTTTTCGGTTGTATATCGTATTTTTTTGTCGCACTTTGTATTCATTGTGTAGGTTAACCGGATTTTCCTCCTAATGAGTGCACACCATGTAGGCGTTATTCGGCTGTATATCAGTACTTTTCGAGTTACTGCTGTATTCTTTTCTTAATGTTTGTATGTACTCCTGTGATGCAGAATGTTTTCAAGCAGGGGTGTATCCAGAAAAAAATTCCGAGGGGGGGAGCCCGGGGTTTAGGAAAAATATCCATATTATATTAAGCATATTTTTGTATTTTATACATTATTTTTAAATTGAAAGTTGCATTCTGCGTGGTAATTTTGCTAGCTCAACTAGCAATTGCTGAGGATTAACCTTCAAATCCCTATGTACATTTAGGAGCGCCAACCCACGGCGGCCACTGTGGTGTAGTGGTAAGCAGTGCGCGCTTCCTCTCCGCGGGACCTGTGTTCAAGCCTTGGTCAAAGCAACATCGCAAAAAATGTAGAACGAAGGTTTTTTCTTAACACTACCTGAAAGAAAAACGGTAATTAAACATAAATTTTTTGGAGAAAAAACGAAGGTACATCTACGCCACATGTACGGTGACCATCAGTCCTGTATTATACGGGACAGTCGTCTGGTTTGACCCAATGTCCTGGTAATTTATTTATTTTATACGGGATGCCAAATTTTCTGTATTTCTTTAAATGTCCTGTATTTGTTCCTTATTCGGTGTTCGGTATTTCGACGCCTTAACAGCTCATTAAAATGGCATGCCATGAACCAGTTTTAAGTGATGTTGTTTTCTCCATTATTATTTTCTGATCTGTGATTCGAATCGAGGAATATATACAGTGAGCAAAACATAAATTAGAACTCGACTTTTTGCCTATTTTTCTTTAGTTTATTGAATATTTTTTAATGTTAATTATTCTTTTATGAAAGTAAAGCTCTTTTCCAAACAAAAACCATATGAATTCAAATTTCCGACTTTGTGCAAAAAACTATAAACATTAATTCAGATGTTTTACGAAAATTTCTACTTTTTTCATTGGAGTCTTTAGAAAAAAATGTGGTTTGCAGTTTTCTAGCTCATTAAAACTGAGTATAATAAAGTGCATGTGGAAAGTGCTGCTCATTTGCTTCTCTTATAAAACAATTGTCGAACTTTCATTGTATGAAAAAATTCGTAACAACGTCAACAAAAAAAAAGTTACCAAAAATGATTTTAACAAATTTTGTAAGGTAAAAATTTCGAGAAAAATATCCTACAAAATTGTGATGTTACTTAAAGGATGCTGTTTCTGGGCTAATACATCTAGAATCGTTGAAGAAGGCTTTAAATCTGTAAGTGTTTGTGGAAAAAGTTTGCAAAATTATTTATTGTCCCGTATTCGGCTCCCATAAATATGGTCACCGTAGCCACGTGGTAACTTCAGCAATGAAATCGTCTGTCGATGTTTGATAGTCCCCTGTGTTTCAAAATCGTGTGCCATTTTACAGAAGATACTAGAGTCCAACCTAAGAATTTTCTTTGGCAAGATGTTCTGAATATTTTTTTTATCATTCTCATTAAACAAAACTTAACTTATTGAGTGGTGAGAACAAGAAACGTGCAATAAATATCAACATGTTTGGTAAAACCATAGTCTCTATGAGATTAGTTAATTTTTCTTTTAAATTTTTGGAATGCATATAAGAGAGCAGTTTTCTTAAAAATAATAAAAAATAATGTCACTGAATCGTATTTTAGGGCAGATATCGCAAATGTTTACTTAAGCATAAGGTAGAAAGCAAAATATTGCACTGATTAAAAGCACGCATTTGATACTATGCGCCATATTGGAGTACTTACAAAATGCTCCTCTGTAATGCAGAGCTGGAGTACATGCAGGCATGTCGAGAATTTTTAAGGGGCCGAAATATCAGAAAATATCAGATATAAAAAATGCTAATTGATCACAAAATAATGACAGACATATGATTTTGTTAAGTTTGCTAACCGATTTTGAATTATATCAGCTTATCTTATATTTATAATTAACATTTTTATACCAAAAATTTAATTCATTATAGAAACAAATATTTTTCGATATTCCGCTAGAAACTGAAAAGTGATAATAGCGTGATAATATAAAAGTTTCAAACGTTCCATATTTAAATTGGGCGCCACTTGTGTCAACTCACGTCGAGCGCACGTTTAGTACATTCAAAGCTGTGTTAAAGCTTGTCCTGTTACAAAAAAATCAAGTTGACAATGAATAAAATCGATGGATAAATAAAGAAGTTACTAGTGAACCCGCATGGCGTTAAGACGCCAAAATTTTAGTTTAATATTTTAAACAGATGGCAACACTATTCACAAACTTTAATAAATATTGCAAATGTTTCAAGTAAATTCGTCCATGCCTTTTTGAACGGAGAGAGGGCTCAAATGGCGTCGGTTTTTCATTTCCAAAAAATTCAAACCACCGTGCACCTCTAAAAAAGGTAGTAACTTCAAAAAATAAAACCTTACCATTAAAGATCCGATGACCATAACAAAAAAAATATTTATTTATAAATATTAACTCAAACTAATTTTTTCGGTATATTATGGGTTTATTCGAAAGAACCTATATTCCCATTAGTTATGGAACCCGATTTCATCATGTGACTGTTTTCGCAGTAGCGCTGTTAACCGAGTTCTCCAAAACCTTGTTGATGGTTTCTGGCTCTATCGTAATAAATGCCCGACATACGCCTTAAAGGCCTGAATCGTTAATAGATTGTTCGCATTATATCGGTCCTTCACGGCATGACACAAAAAAGTCTAAGGGCGTGAAATCGCGGCTCTGAGGGGGCCAATTGACTTCGAGACAGCTGATAACACAATTACCGAACTAAACCCTAACCCGAACCCTAACAAAAAATATTTTCAAACTAAAGTTTTATTAAAACTCATTCTTTTGCCACTCATATTTTAACATTTCATTAAAATTGTGTCAAAGCTAAATAAATTAGGCTTTTCAAACAGGTGGCAACCTTTTGCGAAATCTCTTAAAGCTCTTTTGTCTGATACTTTGATACATAATTCAATTACCTGAAGAATTAAATTGAATTTGATTTTTTTATTACCAAGCAACTCTACTAAACAGTTTAGATATAAATCCTTCTCACACCCATGAACGATTGAATCACCTCTTTTAGTAATTTATTTAACTTAACTTATTTATTAACTTAATTTATTAAACTTAGTAATTCATTTAAATTTAAAATTTTCAACAGCTGGCAACTCTCTTCAAACCATCAAACAAAACTTATTTTTAAATTGAAGATTTCTTAGCACTCTTTCGTTTAACACCCATATTTTAATACTGCATATAACTAAATTCGGCTTTTAAAGCAGGTGGAAACCCTTTGCAAAACATTTTCAAATTACTACCTTTTTAAACTCCTTTAGTCTGGACCCCTGTGGGGGAACATTTTGTAAATTACCTATGTAATTTCCCTGTTTAAAATTTAATTTGATTTTTTAAACAGGGGCAACACTCTCACAGTTAAGAAGCAAAGCTTTTAATAGCCATTTCGACTGATACCTATGGCAAAAAGTAAAACCTCATTGCACATCTGCAACCAAGCCTTTCAACTCAACTTGAGTTTTTAAAAGGTAGCCATTCTTTCTGGAAAAGTAAAAGCCTACTGCACATCTATATATCAAGCCCTTTAATTTGATACCTCATTTTTGAAAATCAAACGAATGGTTCAGATCTGATGACCTGGACAAAAAGTCCTTTCGCGATTATATATATAGATATAGTTAAATTCGACTTTTTAAACAGGTGGCAGCCCTTTTGAAAAGTAGTTTCGCGCTAAGATATTCTTAGACATTCTTCGTCTAACATTGCGATATATATTTTAATTAACTGATGAAATAAGTTGAATTATATTAATTAAACATATGGCAACTCCGCTAAATATAGTTCAGAAATAAAGATTTTTCAACCCCCCTTCGATTGATACCCATATTTTAATAGTTCATTTAACTTATTTAATAATTTGAATTTAATTTTTAAACAGGTGGCAACCCTCTTCCAACACCCCAAAAATATTTTGTGTGCTCAAACTTAAGTCTTAATATTTTTTCGTTTCACATCATTATTTTGACATTTCATATAACTTATGTATAAGTTAATTAAATTCGACATTGCAAGGAGGTGGCAACCCTCTTCAAAATATTTTCCACCGGCCACCTTCTGAAACCCCTTTCGTTATGCGCCCATATGTTGAAACATATTTCTCCTAATTAATTTTCTTAATTCAAATTGAATTTAATTTTTTAAACAGGTGGCACCCTCGTAAAGTTAAGTTAAGAAACAAATATTTTCAAAACCCTTTCCACTGATACCCATTTTGTAATAATTTATTTTTTTTAGATAATTTGAATTAAATCTTTTAAAAGGTGGCAACTCTTTTCAAAAAAGTAAAACCTTATTGCATATCTGCAGTCCAAGAGTTTTAATTTGACACCTTATTTTGGAAAATCAAACGAACGGTGCTGTTATGACGGCATTGCTTATTATATAGTTTATATTCAATTGTTCTACAGGTTGCTACCCCTTTCGAAAAAATTAAACCAGTTTGCACATCTACAGGCCAAGCGGTTTATTCTGACACCCCATTTTTGAAAATCGAACGAACGGTACAGATCTTTTATGCTGCATAAAAAATCCCTTGGCGTATTATATATATACATCAGGTGGCAACTCTTTTCGAAAAAGTAAAACCTTATTGGACATCTACAGACCAAGCGCTTTAATTTGACATCTCATTTTTGAAAATTGGGCGAACGGTACAGATCTTTTATGCTGCACAAAAAATCCCTTCGCGTATTATATGTACATATAGATAAGTGGTCGTATGAAAATGCGCAAAGAATTTTTTTATGAAAAATGAGCAGGAAAGAATGTTACTCATACGCCATCTACACCTGAAAATATCTCGAAAACTTATCCATAGAATAAAAAATTAATTCGATTTTCGGAATCAGCGAGCAGTTCTATATAGGAATTTAATAGTGGCGTCCGTTAAAAATTTTTCCTGCAAACCAGTGTTACTTTTCAGTTTTTGTCCTTTTTAGTGCCTTCTCTTGCCTTTTTTGCTATTACTAGTGCCTTTTCCTGCCTATTTCGCTATTTTATTTTGCGTTTTCCTGCCTATTTAGTTATTGTATAAGATTTTGGGTCCCAAAAATCCGTCATAAAATTGTTATCCTACTGGGTCTGGTTCCCTCTTCATCGAAATTGTCCGTTTTTGATTTATTTTGGGCCCGAATTATTATGCTAGTGGCGACCATGGTTGCAGCATACCATTTCCTCGATTCGTAGCAAAATCCGAATACGAAAGTGTTGCAGCAGCATAGGGGTGAAAATACGTAGCTTACCCGAAAATATACAACCTATACCAAAATCCAGAATGGAGTATTAAAAAATACGAGGTTTCCTTGCATCCTTAGGACAACCCTGTGAGTATGCGTGCATTCCAAAACGTCAAAATACAAAGCATCAGTCTCTTTTATTTCTAAACCTCAGCAGATTGTAATGCCAAATGTGCGCAACCACGGTAATATGCTAATTTTCAACTCGGTTGCACAAGTTAGCCTTTTTCTTTTAGTGTGGTTTAGAAATAAATGAGACTGAATGTAGCCATAAGCCTTTTTCTTTTAGTGCGTTTTAGAAATAAAAAAGACTGAATGCAGCCATACTCACAGGGATAACGTAATATCCACGCCTCCAGGCTGGACTTCTACGAAGGATAATGACCTGCAGGTGCCAGACCGGACTGGGGTATGAAGGAAAAACTTTGAATTTGGAATGACCAGCGCAGAGTTTTGACCTTAATCTAATTAATTGAAGTTATTTTCAAAATATGAAAGCACATTTTTAAATGTGCACGTTATTCTGAAAGCGATGTACCCCATACCAAGTGGAAAATGGGGAAGTGGTAGAAGTCAGAGGCGCGGAAGTGAGGCAGTAATTAAAATTCTGGAATATAATACAAACTGCTGTATTTTTAATACATATTATGTTTTTTTTGAAATATTACCTCTTTAATGGCCACAATTGAACCTAGCTTTATGCTTTTTAGTGGCTGAAAAGGGGTTCAGTTTAACGAACTAACTTACATAATTAATTTTAAATAAGCTCATCAGTACAAACTTTTAATGCTGCATTACTAATTGAAAAGATCGATAGCTAGCTAATTCCAACAGATTCTTACATATACCGTATGAGAACTATGTGTACTAACTCGCATTCGAGTGTTGTGATAATTGGAATCTAAAATTGTTCAGAGTTTTGTGCAAAACTAGTGCAGCAATTGTAAATGAAGCATGCGCCGTCTACACCACAAATTCATAGGGAAACGTTTTTTTATCTCCTCCATTCTATTTGAACTCTAAGAAAAATTCTCATTTGGCCACTCGTCATGAACGAATTTATTGTGCATAGTCATGGGTGATACGTCCTGCTGATTTCTTTCGCTTTTTAATTGCAACATTTGAATGTTTATACATACATATTAAAAACATATACAGTGTTGCGCAAAACAGAAGCATCAAATTGAGTAAAATTCATGTTATTGCCGTATTTCTTTCAATAAACAGTTTTATAAAAGTTTGATGATAAATTCTTAAATACCCAGAAGTCATCTTAAATAAATATGTTTCTATTGCCACTTCTTCGCGAAAACCTCTTAATTGAAAAACAAAATCTGGCCCATACTCGTTCGGCATGTGTGCAAAACAAAAGCAATAAATCAATAGCTTTTACAAGAACCTTTTTATTCTTAATAATCTCTGTGAATCTTTAGTGGTATTTATCTCAGGGATAGTAGAGTTCAAGTTCCCTAATATCCTACAAAGTCGCCGGACTATAACCTACTGTGAACCTGTTCAGTATCTCAACGAGGAGAGTCTCTGGCTAACGCTTTCGCAATAAGGATAATTATTCC
>NW_023458558.1:70705969-70743740 GCF_013731165.1 Rhagoletis pomonella
AAAACTATCTACAATATACAAAAGAGAATTCACTATCCTCAATACCTCTTACGATTCACAGAGGTTATTAAGAATAAAGGATCCTATATAAGCTATTGCTTTGTTGCTTTGGTTATGCACACATACCAACCGAGTATGGACTACTTTTATTTTTTGAATTCAAGAGGTTTTCGCGAATAAGTAGCAATTGAAACTCATTTGTTTGATAGGACTTCTGGGTATTTAAGAATTAATCATAAAATTTTTGTAAAACTGTTTATTGAATGAAACACAGCAATAATATGAATTTCACTAAATTTGTTTTGATTTTGTTTGGCACAACACTGTATATACAGGCATATGTATGTACATATGTATGTAAATAAATATGTGAGCTACCATCAGAGACATTGGGGCACTTGTGAAAGCGTTGCAATCTGGCGGCTATGATTTTTTTGTCTTTCGTTTGACTGTGTTGCCAACATATGTATGAATGTATACAGGGCGATCCATGACTGCATACAAAGATTTAAAGTATTCATTTGACCAATATATATATATACATATATATATATATATATATATTTGAGAATATGGTTAACTCTCAAATCAATTTCAAAGGTTATTTATCAATTGCACTTCAAATGTGGAAATAAAATTTATTACAGGAAAGGTATATTTCTTTTTTAATTTTTTTTTCGCGATGTACATATGTTTGTACATAACAAGAGAAACAATTAAGACAAAGTAATTTAGAATAAATTCATCTTGACGTGCTGCAGCTTCTTCAATCCGCGCAAAAATCAAATCCAATATTTTTGGGCTTTCTCTTTGAAAATTTTTTTCTATTCATTGTTTTTTTTTTTCAATTGTTCTTAATTTTATTCTTACAAATTTTGGTTTAACTGCGCATTTTTATATCGTTTGATACTTGACATCAGTCTTCGAATCAACCTCAAATGAATTTCAAATGTAAAATGTAAAAAAACATTTGACATCAAATTGAGAAATACATTTTCTCAAACGTTTGAAACTGTGTTTACCGGTTCGAATCGCAGCTGGCGCAAGTTTTATTTTTGTTTTTTTTTCCCCAAAATTGGTTACAATGTAATGCAGAAGCGGACAATTGGTCCGAGCCTAGGACATTCAATGTTAAATGTAAATAGAATTTTACATGTTGTTGGACCAAACTTTGGGCTAGTTACAATCACTTGCAGGTGTGCTCTAAGTCTATTCCGAGATCCTACCTGCCTTCAAAGAAAAACCGGTATTTCGCTCTCCTGTAAAATTTGATCATAAGATAGACTGTTTTGTAATTGGTCTATGGGCGATTTTGGAAAAACATCGACAATATGTTCTTGTGTATATCGTCAATAAAAAAAAATCTTGACGTGCTTGAAAAAAACCCCAAGATGCATTCTAATATAACATGTACATAGATATTCAAAAAATAACATAATTATTGGAGGGGAGTAAACAAAAATTAAATTTCGCAGGCCTGTGTTATGCTGGTCTGATTTGCTTGAAATTTGGTACACGTATTATAGATACTAGTGTTCGCCCAGCGGTTGAAATTCAACCGCTTAAATTAAGGATAGTTTATGTGAGTTGAGTTGAGTTGAAATAACATTAGTTGGAATGGGTTAAGTGGAGGGCAGTTTAGCTTAGTACTTAGCATAACATAACATACCATAACATAAGATTAAATAACATAACATTTGTACCATAACACACCACAATATAACATCGCACATTCTTCAGTTGTATTTCCTTTTTTCCCTATCACTTTCTTCCTCTCTATCTTTGTCTCTATCGCTTTTATTGTTTATGTTTATCTTCACCTTCATGCTCATGTTCATGTTCAAGTTCATGTTCATGTTCAAGTTCATGTTCATGTTCAAGTTCATGTTCATGTTCAAGTTCATGTTCATGTTCATGTTCAAGTTCATGTTGATGTTCATCTTCATATTCACCTTCGTTTATATTTAGGTTTCTTCTTTTGTTCGAATCCTTGACTTTACACCTTTCTTCTTCTACATATTCAACTTTACCCTCTTCCTTGCATGAATCTTAATCTTCATATATCTGATTCCTAAACTTCTGCTTAGCAGATTTGTTTAATTCAGTATAAATATTTAGGAGGCATACACTTGTACGGCATTAGTATTGCTGTCACTTTTGAATTGATTTTTTCGCTTTGTGTTAAACCAATTTGAAATTTGAAAAATTGTCTGCACATCAGCATCAAAACACCTTTCTAATGATACATAATTGTTTATACCTTTGAGGTATAGTTTAGCCGTAAAAGGGTTGTTTATAAGATAAGATACAAAAAACCAAAAAACGTGTGGAAACATCTTTATATTGCAATATATTCGGGGCCTTCATCAAAAGTGATAAACTGATTTAATTATCATTTAACTCGTTTATCGGAAGTTTATCAATTTATATGAAGTCCGCTATTATTTTATATTTCGTTATATAAGATTAAAAATCTTGTTTATTTTCGTTCACTTTATTTCAAATGATGTCAGTGATGCCACAACATGTGATGAAATTGGGTCTGGTGAGTTGCGGTGTGCGGTGTGGTGAAATTGGGGGTGGGAATTACGGTATTGTGAATTCAGGTGTGGTGGGCTTAAGAGGTGTTGTGAGTTTCAGTGTGGTGAATTTAGTTGTGGTGAGTTGAGTTGTTGTGGATTTAGGTGTGGGCAGTTAAGGTGTGGTGAGAAAGTTGAGGGGTGGTGAATAAAGGTGTGGTGGATTTAGTTTTGGGTGGCTAAGGTGTGCTGAGTTGAGGTGTGGTGAATTAAGGTGTGGTGTGCTCAGGTAAGTTTTTAAGCGGAGGTGAGATGAGTTGAGGTGAGTTAAGTCAAGTTAAGGGGTTATGATCTTTATCCTTATCTTCATCTTCATCTTCATCTCGTCTTAGTCTTCATCTTCTTCTTCATCTTCTTCTTCATCTTTTCCTTTATCCTGATCTAAATATGTCCATTCCTTTCTTCATTTACATATTCACCCCCACCATTGTTATTAGGTTAGGTATTAAAATTTTCCTTCCTCTTTGTCTTCATATTCAGGTTTCTTTACTTTTATTTTAATTTCTGTATTTATCCATTGCTTCTTCTCCATACTCAACTTTACCTTCTTCCTTGTTTGAGTCTAATCTATTCATGTATGTACATACATACATACATCTTATTCTTAAACTGCTGCTTAGCACGTTTCTGTAATTCAGTATCAATATTAAAGCATACATTTAGGGGCATTTCCGCCCCAACCATGTACATGTACGGCATTAGTATTGGTGTCACTTTTGAATTTTATTTTTTTCGCTCTATTTTAAACTTATTTGAAATTTTAAAAATTGCCTGCACATCAGCATCAAAATACCTTTCTAATGGTATATAACAGAGCTATCAAACTATCGATGGCGATATCGATAGTATCGATGGTTTTGGGTTTCGGTCTACCATCGATAGTTTTTAACACTATCGATACTATAGTTTTGATCCATTTTGCAAGCGGTGACAATTTTGTGGCTAATAAATTTATTATACGGGTAAGTATTTTGAGAATAAAATAATATATTTTCTATAGTTTTGCGTGAAAATATGCAAATTTATAGCTATAGTTTATTTTGGAAAACAGCCCTAAATCTGGTCAAAAACGAATGGCTATTGTGCCAAATGTGCAATTTAATGTTTAATAGTTTTAACTATTGAACTGATCCCTCCATAAAAAAATCCAACCTTGAATTTGTCATATATTTTTCGTGTGTGAAACATTGATTGCTTTATGTTATACAACAAAAATGGATTTCTTATGATATATGGTATGTATACATACATAATTAAACAAGTTTAAAACTAAGTTTCTTGGTGAGTTCTTGTAAATAATATTCGAGCCTGTTATGGTTTTCGACGTCGATGTAATTTTTCAACAAAAAGTAGCCCTCGTAGGTCCAAATCCAGCTACGCTGACCACAGTATTTTTGAGGAAAGGTGTTCTTCTTGTGGTGAGCGTAGTTAGAGTTGGACTTACGAGGGCTATTTTTGGATGAAAATATTACATCGACAACCATAATAGGGTCGATTATGTTCTTTGTAAATTTTTTTGGATATTGATTACTGTACACTAGACTGCATCACTCCCCATCAAAAAAACCGGTACTATTTTTCCATTCGAATTAAAAAATCTATTATATTTTAAAACTTCCACCAAAATATCTCAGAAAAAATACTAAGATTTACGTGATCTGGACCGATTTGAAAATACCTCCAAAAATTATCTCAGATGACTAAACAGTTTAAGCTTAAAACATTTGCATACAATTTTTTTAACAATTTTCTACGGAATCATAATAATGAGATTTTTGATGCTGTTTTTGAACTTTTTTCAAAGACTGGTTTAAGAAAAACTTGATAACTCAGCCAAAACCTAACTCATTTCGAGTTATGAGATATCATTGGTAAGGTACTTTCTCACCCACTGATACCTCACAAGTCTATATCAGTAAAGTTTTGGAGCGGTTATTCAAGATTTCTTACACAAATCTTTGAAAAGGTTAAAAAACAGCATCAAAAGTCTCATTTCTATGATTCCGTTGATACAAATTTTTAATATTTTTATGTAGATTTTTTAAGCTTTTATTTTCTTTTTACATTTATTGATGTCGATATTTCGCCTTCAATCTGAAGGCAATTACAGGACTTAAAAACACCAAATCCATACATATTTACGTCAAATTACAAGAAAACTTACATCAAAATCGCAACTTGCATTATTGAGGTTTTCCAATCGACTAATTCTATGAGTAAGTTGCGATTTTGATGTATGTTTTCTTGTAATTTAACGTAAATATGTATGCATTTGGCGTTTTCAGTCCTAAATATATACTTCAGATTGAAGGCGAAATATCGACATCGATAAATGTAATAAATAAAACTACAGAAATCTATGTTTCATTTAATAACCGGCCTGAAGCTCAAAATTAACGCATAAATTATAATAAAATGACCAAATAGTGTTTTTAAACGAATTTTTAACGCAAGTGAAACATGCATGTATCGAATATGTATATCTTTTTTTTTTTTGACTTCAGCGTCACTTAGTGGTTCCATTTCTTAAAAATCTGTGCCTTAAGACAGGTTTTCACTTTGTCATATTTTGAAGCCAAAATTTGATATTATGGTATGATATTATGGGCCAAAAACTGACAGATAGCCGATTTCGCAGCGCATGTACACGACTAAAGACCTATCCTGATCAAAATCAATCCGCTTTTGATCCATAAACCGCATTTGGCAATGTGTTTTCACTTTATTGACGACAAATGCCACTGAATTTGACATAGTGAAAACCAGCCTTATGCCGAATTTGAAACAAATGGGAGTATAAATAGGGCATACATGTTTCTGCTTACATAACCAGTGTATATTGTAATAAAATTATAGTTTAAAAAACTAAAACCTCCCTATTATAATTGCCATTCGTACTGTCATCAGGTATGTAACTTGAGAATAGAAATCGCTGCATCTTTTAGGCGCATCAATATTACATAGTTACATCCCCAGCTAATAAAAGGAAGGTAAAAAGCAGCCAAATTAGCGCATAAATATATCAGATAAATGATTTAGATTTTATTATTGCTGTAGACGTTCCGCTGGAAACGACCGTATACTAGGATGATTGCCTCGGTTTTCCAAACCGGTTTTAGCCGTTTTTATAAGCTTTTTTCCCAATATGTTTGGGTAGTTTTCTGAAAACGTATTTTTCGCATAGCGAATAAACAGGAGCGTCGATATCAAATAAACCGGGTTGAAATAGAATATTTATACAACTACATCTTAAAATTTACTGTAAATTTATTATATATTTTATTTGGTTGGAATCGCATACAGAACGTTTTTACCAATCCTGTTCTTAAATATAATCAAGTTCCCTTCGAAGATTCTTTTTTGGTATACGTTTTGCAAATTGAAGCAAATCAATGTGATTTGAGACCAACTACAAAACATTTCGTTTGGCGGCATTCGCGTTTAAGGCATACGCCTAATACACTTAGGAAAAAATGTAGCTTTGTATGTAAATACATAGAAGATTAGATATGCGTTTATTTCAAATATCTGCAGACTTACCATACAGTTCTTTTTTAACAAGGGTATTCTCTGAGTCTTGCAAAGCCCTTGCACGGTGCACGGTTTGCAAAGCTGTCCCATACGAAAACCGGTTTTAACCGTGCAATCTGTGCTTTGCAAGACTCAGAGAATACCCCTAATGTATTATTTAAACGCGATATGTATGTAGTGCTGCTAAATGTTAGCCAAACAAAGCTTTGCTAAAAAGCCAAGAATAATTCAGCTTACAAGTAATTTTACTTAAAAAAAAGCTGAAGCGTGAAAAGCTATACAAGTATTTACATATATTCTACCTCATACGATTAATGCTTTACTTACTCTTAATCCAAATAGCTTTGATCTTATTCCATTTAATTGTCTTTTAAATGAAAGCCATACCTAATTTTAATAGTTTTATTCCATTTTATGCTTTCGTTTCTGAACAACTGTAACACTGGCCACACACGACGAACATATGTGCGAGAATGTTCGCCAACATGCTCGCTGTCGTTTTCCACAAGCGGCTCATATATGATCTTGTCGTTAAAGCGTAAAGATGGATAGCAATGGCGCGAATGATGCAATTGCAATGCTTTTAACCAAGGAATAAAACCGATTCAAAATAACGTTCCGGTTTAGGTTTCGGTTTTGCCAAGTGTTTCGGTGTCGGTTTTGGTTTCGTTCTTCAAAATTTATTTCGGTTTTGGTTTCGGTTTCGTTCCGGTTTCGGTTTTTCACAGAAATTTTGTTGATATTATTTAAATCACAATGTCTTAAAGGTTGAGGAAAGAAAATTGAAAATTACAGTTCACTGATAATATCAACACTAGGTTCTTTCCCTAACAATCCGGACCGGATTTGGTAATTAGAGAATAAGAGAAACATTTTTTTTTTTCAAAAATGGAACAAAGTCCAGAAGTACGGGAACGCAAAAACCACATTTCGTGCCCACAAGTCGAGAAACAGCTGATTCACGTTGTTCTTGTTTTTTTCACTTATACCATGTTCTGACCGACATCGGAAACATTTTTTCGTTGCTAAAACTGGTTTTCGACCTAAAACTTGTGTTTTCGTCCATGTAAAATCTGTCAAACGAAAATCGTTTTCGCTGAAACACAGCAACAACGTCATCACCAGATTCACTTAAATGTTTCCCTTTTGCTGTAAAACTAAAGGTGTACGAAAACTAAAATATAATTGTTATTTTCGTCATATATTTACTACATAATAATGAAACCCCTTCATTTCTGTGTCCTTTACAACTATACACGTGAAAATGAAAATCAAAATGACTTCTTCCAAATAACCGATGCCAGATCGGAGATTTAATTTATTAGGCACCATTTTAGTAGCTTTTTGCGAAAAGTTACCTTGACATACTTATTTACTACTTAACAAGAATTTTTGCAAAATATTGCTGATTTTGGTTAAATAAATCATTTATTTCAAAGAAATTTTGATTTATTATTTTTGTAAATTTCTGGAAACCGATTGAAACCTGTGATTGATGTGGCTTCGGTATCGTTCCTTTTTAGGTTAAGATAACGGTTACGGTTTTGGTTTCGGTTTTGAAAAACGAAACGGTTTTAAACGGTTACGGTTTCGGTTTGGGTTTCGGTTTCATTCCTTGCTTTTAACTTGGCTTTTTTATGTATGTGCCACTTAAATTTATTTATATTATCCAAAATTCAATTAACGCAAATGACTTGGATGCATTTATCCGCCGATGTGCACGCTGCAAGCATCATCACACAATGAGGTTGTTTTTTTTTTTGTTTCCAATGCAATGTTCGTAAACTCGCCACAAACGACGAACATGCACCGCAAGCCGAGCTTGCTCGCGCACATGTTCGTCGTGTGTGAATTTAAAAATTATTGGTATTTTTTTTAAATTGCCTTTTTTCTAATAACTCGAAACCAGTTTTGGAAAAAACTTAAATAATCGAACACTTTGAATGCACATACATACATATGGTTTTCCAAATTCCAGAAAATGCGTTTTTCAATTATGAGGATTATATCATGAATTCTGTTTTACCCTAACTGCATAGTAATTACTAGAAAATTAAGTAATAGTAATTAGTAGAAATTAAATTCAATTGTAGTTACGTAAGATTAAAAATTTTAGTAAGTGATGCTTTAAAATCAGGTCATGAATACAAAAGTTATAAGATAATTTCAAGTTTTGTTATTTCAAGGGCATGTGAAGGGTGCACATGTTTATGACTCCCAAACAAAGCTTGAAAGTTTGGGGAGTTAATTACAAACATTATTCTTAAGTATGGGTACCGACCCAAACCAGTGACCGTTTACTACCAAGCAGATTTAGTAGCGGTCGCTGTGGTGTATTGGTTAACAGTGCACGCTACCATTCTGCAGGGCCGGGTGAAAAAAATGAAAAAAAAATAAATTCGGCCAACTCTTTGTGCCAATCTGTTATTATTATTCGATACTTTGTTTTTATATTGATGGTTAGACTTTAAACAACGTATAAAAACAAAGTCAAATTATTAAAATTTATTTTACATCGTGGCATAGTCTTTATTCAATCTCATGTTTTATAGAGGTACTATAAAAATACGGTAGTATGCATCTTTTAAGCCACAGTGATTACTTCAAAAGTTATACAAGTATCATGAATGTAATTTCCATACAACACTTTACGTGATTTTGACACGTTTTATATGTACTTAATTAAAAAAAAATTTGGTTTATTTTAAAATTAAATTACTTGGTAAAGAACAGTCGCCCTAATGTACATGCATACATATACACACATAATCTGTGTATGTAGATACTCTGCAGAATATTTGACTAACTCAGAAATAGCTTAGAATTAGACCTTTTGCTGACAGTACTAGTTCTAGCTCAATACCCAAGCAATGCTTTCAACTGTCCAGTTTTACACGGCGATGTCATTGACGGTGGCAATTGTCGCCCAGTGCGTTACTTTGCAACTAGTTTTTAATCGGTTTCGTTTTGGACAGTTTTTTTTATAAGAAACCGTTTTTAAGATTCGACTTTAGGATTTTTTTTCGTTTTTTCTTTTCTTTTACAGATTCCATTTTTGTTACATATTTTATAAAAAAGTTTTTTTGTAAGCTGCACGCAACAATTTAAATTCATTAAATCTGAATACTCACAACTGCTTACCCCGCGATTTGAACTCGCGAAAAACGATGCTTGAGTCGGAGGTCTTCTCGCTGCACTACTTTCGCATTGTACGAGTAGTGAGCATTTGTACATTTACACCGCAAGTTTCAACTGTCCCGCTCTGCATCCGTTTTGCACTAGTTCAGAGATATTTCTGATATACATATGTATTTCGGAACTAGCGCTTCGTCAGGCTGTATAAATTTTACTGCAGGGTATGAATGTACTGCATCTGCATGTACGTATATTGCACTGCACTTTTAAATTGCGTCGTGTTGTATGCTTAGCAACTCTGCAACACATGCAAACCATTTATCTTGCGACTGACTACTCATCGCCTATGTCTACCCACAGTTTGAAGATGCTGCAGCACTCGCCATGTTCACCTTCTGTCTTATTAAAAAAAAATGGAGCTACATAGGAATAGTCTTCAAAATTAGATGCCGTCAAGACAGCAATGGCGGAAGGCAATGGAAGTCGCTTTATCGTACGAAGACAGCAGTCACTCTGCCTGCCTGCCTATATGTAGCATACATATGTATGTATGTAAAAACTTTCTTTTCCTCTCCTGCAGTGAAAATTGCAGATAATTGAAAGAAAAAAAAGATGTTATGTATAAATAAGTGCGAAATGAGAGTGGCGTAAGACGAAGGGGTCGAAAAATTACGATTAAAAATAGGGTTGGCGTGGAAAAAGATCTAGCTTTGAAATTTGATGAAGTAAAATGGTTTCCATACATAGAAATACATATGTATTTAGGTATACAAGTTTAGATACATAAATTTACATGTGGATTTTCGAAATTGGCGTTGCACTTTTGTCATGTTATTGAATGATACAGGCCTGCGAAATTTAACTTTTTCCCTTTCAAATAATTATGTTAGTTTTTTAAAATATATGTTTCTTATTTGGCGCTGTAACCGCCTAATACCATGTTCGGACCGACATCGAAAACATATTTTCGCTGCTATAACTCGTTCTCGACCTAAAACTTGTGTTTTCGTACATGTAAAATCCGTCAAACGAAAACCAGTTTTCTCTGAAAACAACTTGAAAACTCACGTTCCACTCATTCCAATCGGTGTCTGCTCTACTTTTTTTCGATTGTTTATCGAAGTGGAAGTCATATTTTCTCATCCTTAATATGCCAATTCTGATTTATTTTTAATTGGCTGACCAAATTAAAATATGAACAAAAGAAAAATGTTGCTAATAATAAGAAAATGAAATACAAAGATTTTGATTTTGTTTTTTCGCAGCAAAACTGTAAACAAAGGATGAAAGAAATGTCAACGAAAACACTAACAGCCGGTGCGAACAGCTTTCAGCCCACAATCCAAAAGCTCGTTTTCAAAGTGTTTTCGTTATCGGTCCGAACATGGCATAAGCGATATTGGGCGAGTTCAACAACGCCAGTCGTTTTTCTTCTGTGACAACCTACGCCAATTGGAAATGCCAAGTCCTTCTCCGCTTGATCTTTCCATCGCAGTGGGGGCTTCCCTCATCTACCAGCAGTCCTATGTTTGCTAGTGATATGCTGAATTGTAGGTACCCCGTGCTTCAAAAAGACCCCGGTAGCCAATACATTCTTCCTTTTCGGTACCCGATACCAATTTTTTACATTAAACCTCCCCATTATACATATTTCAAGTTTAGAAAAAAATTATTTCACTGCTATTTTATATGACATCGGCAAAAAACTTGAACTCGGCCAACACTAAAATATTTGGGATATTCACACGTACCTGGTTATCGGGTTATCTGGGTTAAAATTATTATTCTTTATTGTATTTTGTTCTCGTAAACTGAGTAAAAAATATAGCCACATAAACAGGTAACCTGATATGCAGACATGTGTGAATACTAGGGATGTTCAAAAATATCGGTGTTTTTAAAAACAATTTTTTTATTTGTTTAAAGATCTTTTTCAATATTTTTTATAATTAGGTGTTAATCGACAACATTTTGTGCCACCACCTTTTGCCTAAAAACTAATTACAGTGACTTTTTTGAACGATTAATAAAACTACAAGGTGAGTTTTATTTTACAACAGAAAAAAACTCACCGCATAAGTTTTATTTCCTGACCGAAATATAAAACACAATTTATAAATGTTATTTATTGAAAGAAAAATAAAACTCAACAAGTATTACTTTGCGAGCAAACAAAGAATTCATGAAATAATTCTTAAATTTGATGAAAAAGATTCACGAATGAATAGATCTCTAAAATACCATCATTTTCATATGCTACACCATATATTTCCGAACACTCCTTCATGTTGCACCCATAACGGTTTGCGGTCTCTGGTTAAAATCTAAATTTTAACGGGCTACAAAACTGCAAACTCAAAATTTTCCAAAAAATCGAACGTCAGGGTATACTTATTTTTGACGCTCACTGTATGTATGTATGTATTGTTTTTCTTTTTTTCACAGACTCCCATCATCCGTGATGTATATTTACATACGAACATCTCTTCGCGAAGCGAAAAGTATGGACCTTCACATTGGCGTTTTAACTTTTGACTTACTTTATAAGATTTTTGCTTTTATGATAGTTTAGTAGAGTGAGTGGCGTTTACCTTTCACTCGGTTTCATATTTCAGGTTAAGCTTAGTTAGCGATATTTTATCGATTTCTCAGAGGATTTAGTGAATGTTGAATGGGCACATTCCTTCTACCTACTGAATACTACATACAAAATTCAAATATTAAAGTTAAATTAAGAAATTGATTTTGCTGGTAATAATCATTTGTGCTTGCAGCAAATCATACTCTTTTGGCATTCCATGGCTACATAACATTTTTGGTGCCCACTTTTACTATCTGCTTCCCTCTTAGTTTTTGTATCTCAAGCTGGAGAATATAACATATGCGATTATAAATATTAGATATTACAACAAATATTTGATAGTTATGCCCTAAGCATTATTAATATTGCCCACGATATAAATACATATTATTAGTCAATGACTTCGCATTTTATGAAAGAAAACCCGTAAAGACTAAAATTGATTTCAAAATTGTAAGAAAATCTCAGAAATGCTTGGCCATATTTAATTGTGCTTCAGTGCGCTGCACATATTTACATGCATGTATGTATTTTTGTAGTAAATGGTTCATAACATGAATATGTACACTAGGGTGGTCCAGGTCCAAAAACAGTAAAGTCGGAATTGTCACCACCTAGGATTGTTCTATATCGAAAAAGTATGCACCTATTTTTATACCCGAGCGCACTTGTGCACAAGGGTATTATAACTTTGTTCAGATAACGGTTGTTTGTAACAGGCAAAACGAATCGAGATGGATATAGACAAATGTATACATAAATGATCAGAATGAAAAGAGAAATCGATTAAGCGGTGACTGTCTGTCCGTCCGTCCGTCCGTCCGTCCGTCCGTCTGTGCACACGATAACTCGAGTAAAAAATGAGATATCTTAACGAAACTTGGTACGTGAACTTCTTTTGGGCGTAGGACGGATGGTATTGAAAATGGGCGAAATCGGACAATAACCACGCCTACCTCCCATATAACGGTAATTTTCAGAAATACGAAAAGTGCGATATTTTAGTAACTACTGAAGATAATTCACTCAAAATTGATACTTGCAATGAGTTTCAGACGGAAAACATGAATATTATAAATTTTTGGAAAATGGGCGTAGCCACGCCCACTTATGATTACATGTGTATATCTTGGTAACCGCTGCACCAATTTCTTCCAAACTTGGCACAGTTGTTGGCCTTAGTACAGCATACTAAATGGCTGAAAATTTTAAAAATCGGACAATAACCACGCCTACCACGCCTACGCCTACAAAATCTTCGATAAATCAGTAAATATTGAAGCTAATTTATTCAAAATTGATGGTTGCAACAATTCTTTACCAAGAAATACGTTTATGACAAATTTTTTGAAAATGGGCGTAGCACCGCCCACTTGTGATCACATATATGTATCTCGGTAACCGTTCTACCAATTTGTACCAAGCTCGGTATGGTTATTGTGCTTGCCACATAAAAGCAAACCGTTGAAAATTGTTGAAATCGGCATAATATTGAGGCCGCTTTTCATATAACGGTAAATTTCAGAAATGCTTGAAATTTCAATATTTTGAAATTTAAGGACGCTAATTTACTTAAAATGTATACACCCCGGCTTATCATGTAGCGGTAGCTTTCGGAAAGGTGGAAAACATATATGCGCCGGGTATTTAATGTTCGGCTCCGCCCGAACTTAGACTTTCTTACTTGTTTTATTTTGAAATCAAAAAATTGTTAGAGGTCGTTCAAAGCGCTCAAAGTTTTCCATGTATTTTTATATGGGAAAAATAAAATTTTTCGGAGAAGTGGTATAGAACTCTTGAAAATCAATATTTTTCGATCGGAAGACTCTGGTTCTCTTCAGGAGACTTTCAGTAATAATACCCAATTGTTTATTTAACCATTTTTTAATACTAACGATTTTTATTGGTCACCCCATTGCATTTTCGGGGTTATTGTGGGTTTTGGCGAACCTATAAATTATAGTTGCGATGAAAAATGGTTAAATAAACGATTGGGTATTATTATTGGGAATCTCCTGAAGATAAACAAAGTTTTCTGGTAGAAAAATATTGATTTTCAACTATTCTATACCATTTCCCCGGTCAAAGCAACATCTAGAGAAAAAGGTTTTTTCTTAACAGCGGTCGTCCCTCGACAGGCATTGGCCAACCTCCGAGGGGTTTTCTGCCATGAATACCAGCTTCTCATAAAAATAGAATCGCCGTTCGGAGTAGGCGTAAAACGGTAGGTCCGTCCGCTTTGTGTGACAACATCAAGGCGCACACCACAAGTCAGAGGAGCAGCTCGGCGAAACACTAACATATGTGTAAGCGCCAATCTGTTATTATTATTATACCATTTCTACGAAAAGATGATTTTTCTCTATATAAAATACATGGAAAACTTTGGGCGCTTTTAGCGACCTCTAAATATTTTTTGATTTCAAAATAAAAAATTAAGCGTGTACTTTTTTTTTTATAGAGAAACTAATGTTACATTTGTAATCTTTTAAGTGGTTTTACTTGTAATCGGCTCGATTGTTACTTATTTAATTGCAATTTAAACATAATAGGGGTAATCTCGAAGTCTTGCAAAGCCCTTGCACGGATTGCACGCTTTGCAAAGCTGCCCCATAGGAAAACAGGTTTTTAAAAGGCAAGAGAATACCCCTAATTAAATGATTCTAACAATTTGGATTTAAAAATTATATACATAAAAAGTTCTGGCTCGTTTATACGAGGATCGATCAACCCGCAACATCGAATAATAGGAGAAGTTTAAAGTAAAAGCTATTTGTTTTTATCTGATCTTTTTTTTGCCGTAGTTGCCTTCATTATCGATAATAAAAGCGTAGTTAGCCACGGACGTAAAAACGGAGAATGTGTCAGCTGACAGGATCTATCTGATGGGATCTGCGTGTTAACAAAAACTCACCACCGCATCATGTTCTTTCTCTCTCTTTCTATCAACAGCCAATTTGCTAGGTTCCTACGTACTTCTACGCTACGCTATCATACGTTTGTAGGTAACCTCGCTCTAACAAGTACTTAAAGTAGGTTCTTTCCCCTACGCAACGCTGGATCCCGCGGGTGCCCGAAACAGCCAGAAATCTTTCCCGTACTCAACAAAATGGGTAGTAGAGAGCGAAAATTGGAACGTATTGGATTGCAAGTGTCTTCTTCTTCCTGCCCGAAACAGCCGGGACTTTTTCTCCGCGTAAAAATGGATAAAGTGTCGAAAGTGCATATCAGCTGTTTTGTGTTTCATGTTGCCTGCATTTACTTGGTAATTTTAAGGAATAGTGAATGGCCTGTTGATGTATTTTCAATCTTTATATGGGTAAATCTAAAAACAGGTACACTTTCTGAACAAAATGTTCAATTTTTCAATTTGTGGGCACACCTATGTTTTAATACATATTATTCTATTCATAATGTCTTAATATACCAATAAATATAAATGTAATTCATTTTCATCTAGTGTTTCAAAAGTGAGACGAGGAAGAAATATTTATTTAAGAAACAAACAAACAGGCAGTCAAAGCACCGGTTATCTTTAACAGACAGTCCATAAAACCTTTTATATGCATAGAGGAGAATACGTCGATAACGATGTTAACCGGAGATTAGTGTCAACCAGGCTTTAAGCAAATGGGCCTAAGGGGTTGCCTCCCTTTCCTCTCAATAAATGCACATTTACACACCGTGTTAATTAAATTAAACACTGCTTGTTCACTTCTACTTACCATATGTGTGTCGTAGAAAAAAATTTAAAATTTGTTTGTTGAAATCTAAACACTTATAGCCTTAACGTCTATTGAGCTTTTTAGTTCTCAAAACACGCAGTTTGCGATTTCGGCACGTCGAAAAGAAGACCTGTGAATGTTCGAATAAATCGCTGCAGCAATATCTCATGTGTGGTTCCTCATCTAAAACTATGGACGGCATTGTTGTAATTTTTGTCGAAATAGATTCGCACCGACAGAATCCCATAGGTTTGTGGATACTTTTATTCATAAAAAGAAAAGTAGCTTTGAAAAATGTTTATAAATTGAAAAATGTATGAAAACGTTATTTAAAAAGCTCTTTAACCCTAGAAAGATAAAACCCTACTGAAAGTTGCTGAAAAGATAACGTCTGTGACACGTGTCATGGTTTGCTTGCCTTAATTTTATGGTAGTAAAAATTGTATGCATATATGCATTTTATTTAAAAATATTCTTTACTTCTCGAACAATAGGGCGAAACGTTTAAAGAGCATAACTACGTCTCGCAGACGTAGGTTATCAAAGCAGGGTTAATCCCACTTTATTTTGTATGAATAAGGCCACAAGTAAAGCGCGTTTCCACGACGCCCAAATTGAGCAATTTGTCTTTTTAGGCTTTTTAAGAACCACATATGGGTGTTTCCATCGGAAGGTCTACCGCGACAAAAAAAATTAAATAAAAGTCATATACCTAACGTATTTATGGCCCAAATTGTCTCCTTTTAAAAATTATTACTGGCTATGTAGGTAGGAAAATGTTTGCGTAAAATGATCTTGCTAGGTGGCGCCAAGGTCGAGATATTTCGACACACCATATTTATGGTCCGATTTGGTTCGTATTCTGCGTAGGTAGTTGAAACATAATAAATCATAGATTGCCAAAAAACGTACCCTGAATTGGCGCTGAAGCCAAAATAAAAAGTGCTTTCGACATAAAATACATGTTTTGTTTGGGTTTAAAATTCATTTAAAAGCAATATTAACAAAAATATAACGATGGAAATTCACACTTGGGGGTTGTAAGAGAAAATTTAACAAGTTGCATTACTTCAAAAAACTTTAAAAACAACTAGAATTACTCCAAATCATATTAAAAAAAAAGTTTCATGAAAAGAGCCATCCACAATTCGCAGAGGTTTGCGATTTTGTAGGAAAAGAAAAAATCAACTTCCATTTTCGTCACTTACCGACACTCTCTTTAATTGCTTATATTTAATTACCATGCGGTTCGATTGTTTTCATTTTTAGGTTAAATATAGAGCTAATCATGTGCTATACAATGGTCCAAAAAAAGTAAAAGAAAACACATGTTTTTCCTTGTTTGTTCCTCATTGAAACGTACGACTGTCACGTATGTGACGTATGGAAATGCCCATATGTATTTTTAGAAAGAGTATGTGTAATGTACTACATTGAATTATTAGAGTAAAAGCATAGTAAAATAACACAATATTCCGATTACGAAGGGGGAAAACACTGAAATATAGCTACTCGGACCTGTTTACTCATATGCATACATAACTATGTGCGAAATAATACCAGTGCGACATTTTAACCAGTAATTATTGTTATTAATTTTATATAATGACCCTTATTTTAATATATGATTGTTTGAGTAATATATGATTGTTCGTTATATACTGGCTAGATTTCTATAATTTAGGATTGTGCCAAGAGAGCCCTTGTGAATGAAAGTGCCAAAAATGGCAGTATTGTGCCTACTTTTCCATCACTGATTTCGACACTATTCTCAATTTTGGCTGAAATTGTGATACGATTCCCAATTTGGCCATACAAAAAACTGTCACCTGAAATTGCGCATGAATCTCAATTTCGGCAAAATTGAGACGAAATTGCCTCATCTTCGCGAATACAACTCTGAAAATTGCTTATTGTGAATTATTAATGAGCTAAAAGAAGAATAACGAACGTCAGTAACAAGCAAATAAAAACAAAACAAACCGAGCAAAACAAAACTAACAAAACAACAACAAACAAATAAACAAACTCATCAAAATTGCGATTGAAATTGAGATGGTTGTGTAAACAGCTACAATTTCAAATCGAAATTGAGTGTCGAAATTGCGCAATTTCGGGTTCGTGGAAACGGATTTTTACATAAAATTGTTAAAATTTGTTCTGAAAAATTTTTGCTTAAATTGACGCATATAAAGAGGGGTAACCAGTTTCCTCTCCTAATGAGTGCAAATTTACACACCTTCTTCTTCTTCTTTTTTGGCGCTGTAACGGCCTAAGCGATTTTAGCCGAGTTCAGCAAAGCACGCCAGTCGTTTCTCCTCTGTGCCAACTGACGCCAATTGGAAACGCCAAGTGAAGCCAAGTCCTTCTCCACCTGATCTTTCCATCGCAGTGGGGGCCTCCCTCTTCCTCTGCTACCATCAGCGGGTTCCGAGTTGAATACTTTCAGAGCTGGAGCGTCGGTGTCCATTCGAACGACATGACCAAGCCAGCGGAGCCGCTGTATTTTAATTCGCTGCACTATGTCCATATCGTTGTAAAGCTCATACAGCTCATCGTTCCATCGTCTGCGGTACTCGCCGTCGCCAACGCGTAAAGGCCCGTAAATCTTCCGCAAAATCTTTCTCTCAAACACTCCAAGAGCCGCCTCATCGTATGTTGTCATTGTCCATGCTTCTGCGCCATATACCAGCACGGGCATGATGAGTGACTTATAGAGCGTGGTTTTCGTACGTCGAGAGAGGACTTTACTCCTGAATTGCCTACTCAGTCCAAAGTAGCACTTGTTGGCAAGAGTGATTCCGCGTTGGATTTCAATGCTGACATTATTATCGGTGTTAATGCTGGTTCCCAAGTAAACGAAATTCTCTTCTTTCTCGAAATTGTAACTGTCAACAGTGACGTGGGTGCCAAGGCGTGAATGTGCTGACTGTTTGTTTGATGACAGGAGATACTTCGTCTTGTCCTCGTTTACCACCAGACGCATTCGCTTTGCTTCCCTATCCAACTTGGAAAAGGCAGAACAGACTTCGCGGTTTTTGTTACCGATGATGTCGATGTCATCGGCATAAGCCAGCAATTGCACGCAGCGGCTCGGAGAGGTCTTTCCCGATTCTGACGGAGCTGGTGGTATTGTTCAACGTCATTTTACACAGCCGTATAAGTTTTGAGGGGATGCCAAATTCAGACATCGCGGCGTATAGGCAACTCCTTTTAGTGCTGTCAAAGGCGGCTTTAAAGGCGAGAAATAGGTGGTGAGTGTCGATCCTTTTCTCGCGGGTCTTTTCCAAGATTTGGCGTATTGTGAATACCTGGTCTATGGTGGATTTTTCAGGTCTAAAGCCACACTGATAAGGCCCAATCAGTTCATTGACGGTGGGCTTAAGTCTTTCGCACAGTACGCTCGATAAGACCTTGTAACCAAACAAATAAACAAACTCATCAAAATTGCGATTGAAATTGAGATGGTCGTGTAAACAGCTACAATTTCAAATCGAAATTGAGTGTCGAAATTGCGCAATTTCGGGTTCGTGGAAACGGATTTTTACATAAAATTGTTAAAATTTGTTCTGAAAAATGTTTGCTTAAATTGACGCATATAAAGAGGGGTAACCAGTTTCCTCTCCTAATGAGTGCAAATTTACACACCGTGTTAATAACATTAAACTCGGGCTACTTTGGCATATCAAATTTGTTGCATAGAGCAAAATTACACATTGACGCCGCATATAATAGGTACCTTGGTAATGATTTAATTTTTTCAGCAATTCAGCTAATGTGTTTTGTAGAAATCGTTGCATATTTCACGGGGCAATATTTTGTTACCTGTAGCCCGTTTCTGTAACTTTTCTCTACCGATTATTTCTCTACTGGTAGAGAAAATACGTCACACTCACCTACTAATTAGCAGTAGAGAACAGGGCGGCGAATTCATATCTCGACTCGCCTTGGTAGAGAATTGTTACAGAAACGAGCTACTGCTTATGAGAGGGTAGCCCACCACCCACATAAATAAAATAATAATATAATAAAAAAAATAAAAATACGGTAATCTGAAGGAACATTTGTGATTTTGTTGAAATGGCCCTTGGTTTCGCTAATATATTAATTTTTGTGTGTAAAATTTACTATCGCACGGTGTTATATGTGTGTATAATGAGCTAGACATTTATAAAAAAAATATTTATTATTAAATAAAAAAAGAAGTATTGCCAATACTGGTCAAGAAAAGGAGTTTCTATTATTGCCAACAGTGCAAATTACAAATCCCGAAAATCCCGGGAATATTTGCCAAGAATTTTTGGGACCTAAAAAAGGCCGTGATCCCGTGATTAACATTCCTAGCTCGGACAAACACTAACACATTGTGTAAGCGCTAATATAGTATGATTATAAACTATATATCTTAGCATGGTTTTTTCAGCTTTTATGATTTTACGAGGATCGTACAAAAGCCAGCGCCAAACAGCAGGAAAATGTACATATCGTCGTTTAAAGTACAACACCGCTTAGCTGACATTTGTGCCAAAAAAGATATTTGCTCACCGGAAGCTCGTGGCATCAAGCGCTTATCCATTCATACTAAAGTATTGATACTTACAGTGGCGGTCAAAAATGGATGAATGGTGTTTAGTTTTTAATATTTACCATGCTTTTCAAGCTAATTTTTTTTTGGTATTTATTTATAAAAATATTTAACAAAAACTATATAAATCACGACTTCAAACTTTATACAAAACTTAGAAAAATTCTACAGAAAGTTATATAAGTTTTTAGCTTTTTAACCAGAATTTTTTGGGTATGCAGTTAACAGGCTTATAAAAATCTAGTAAAATAAGTACAAGTTTTGAGCGGCTAAAAAATCGCATTAATTTTTAATAATTTATGAATTTCTTGTAAAAGAATATGCTCAAGACCGTTTGCGAAAAAAATAAAAAAGTCAACGCCAGTTTTCCTAAATTTCGCTATTTATATGAAAAAAAACCCAAAGCCGTCAGCAAAAACAAATTATTAAAAATCACTGTGATTTTTTAGCCGCTCAAAACTTGCACTTGCTTTACTAAAATTATATAAGCCTGTTAACTGCATACCCAAAAAAATGCCTAAAAACTCTGGTTTAAAAGCTCGAAGTTTAGATACAAATTTGTGAAGTTTTTCTAAAATCTGTATAAAGTATGAAAGTGAGTATATATCGAGCCCTAACCGCCAAAATAACGTAAGCGTCATTTTTTCAAAATTTTCGTTTTTGATGCAGAAATGTATCTAGATACTCTAGGAATATTTCTGCATCAAAAAGAAAATTTTGAACAAAACTGTCGCTTACGTTATTTTGGCGGTTAGGGCTCGATATTGTTTTTGTTAACGCATTAACTGTATTTTTATGAAAAAATATCACAAAAATTTTACCGCGAAAAACATTGTAAATATTAAAAGCGAAACACCATTGATCCATTTTTTACCGCCACTGTAGATATAAGAAAAGATAATTAGGAATAAAAGAGAGAACCTTTTTGAAATAAGACAAGCTTTACTTTCTCCTATAAAATTTCGGCAACCTCACAACGAGGTTTTCTTGATACGCGGTTTTGTACTTTGAACGAAGATATATATGTACATATCAGGGAAGCCAACTCGTGGGGAATTCCCCGCAAATCGGGGTTTGCGTGGGGAATCAGGGAAAGGGCCTTTTTTGTGGGGAATTTCAGTTTACATGGGGAATCGGGAGATGAATTGTTTTTTTGTGAGGAATTAGGTGTTTACTACTTTTTTCTTTTTTGCTTCACTAATTTCATGAGTTAAAAAAGTTGCCTAAGAAATGCAACTGCAACTAAAAGTACTGATTATGCAACCCTGCAAATTATGAAAATTACCGTTGATTTTTTAGAATTCTCTTTGTCACATTTGCTTTCATATAACGAACAAACACAATTTATTTTTATATGGAAGAACACCGCAACACCTTCGGGGAAAATATTCTAAAACGAAAATTTTTAGCCACTTAAAACTTGCACTTTATTATACTAGAAATGAGTGGGCTACAAAACTTTTAAAAATCTTTCTAGAAAATCAAATTAAAAAGCTCGAAATTTTTACGAAAGTTATTTGATTTTTTTTTAATATTGCACAAAGTTTGTATCTTGGTATCTTGGATTTATATGGGGTTTGTTAAAGAATGAACTATATTAAAAATATAACTCAAATTAAATAACAGAAACAATAATTGTGAGCGAAATTCGGGCCGACTCAATTTTTTTCGATTATATGTATGTACTGGGGCTGTGCAATTATTCGATTACTCGAGCAAGTTGGTTAATCAATTATTCGGTTAATCAATTACTCGAGTAATCAAGATTTTGATTACTCAAAACGATGATTAATCGAGTTACTTGGAATATGATTACTCATACTTTGGAAAATGCTTATTTTCTTTTTTACATTCTGTATATGAAAAAAAATTTCGTTTTCATTTTTGAAAACAGAAACGTTGTTTTCAAAGTATTATGGAACTTTAACTACTTTATACATATATAAAGAGTTGAAATGTTGATTACTCATTTTACTCGAAATTTTGATTAATCATTAAGCAAATTACTCAAATATTTTTGTTTTTGGTTAATCAAAAATCTTGATTACTCGAGTAACTGAACTTTTGAGTAATCATAATTTCCAATTAATCGAATAATTGAGTTATTTACTTTATGTTTAATTAAAATTTTGAGTAATCAATTAATCGCACAGCCCTAGTATGTACATTTCTTATTCTTTATTTGTTAACTAACTTTATAAACGTTTGGTGTGGTTATGTATTCACATATGTAGATGAATAATATTTAAAAATAAAATAAATAGATAAACATACATACATACTTTTTTTTGTAAATAAGGCGATATCTATGGGTGGGGAATTTTATGGAATTTCGGGCGAAATCGGGGAATTATCAAAAACGAGTTTGCTACCCTTGTACATAATATGTATGTACAATGTACATACATGCATGGTAAGTACATAAGTAGAAGCCACAATAGTTGCTATGTACCAAACTCACCATCACTGCTGCCTGACTGCTGCTAACTCTGCTCGTGGGCCATTGCATGGCAAATATTGTGTCAGGTGCTTTATTACCTTCCCATGTTGTTTCGTGCCATTACGATTTTAAGCGTATTATGATTGCTTTTTTACGTTATGTACCGGACTGTAGTTGCAACATAATTGTTTCTCCAGTACAACTACGCTGCTGCAGCGCTTACTGTTTACTACTGCTTCTATTCTACTTTCACAAATTGAACAAAAACAAAAAATAATAATAAAGAATATAATCATAAAAAAACAGTTAAAAACATTCATCGATTGCACGTCGCTGTTACGTCGTGCACTAGCCCAGAGCTCAGCTGACTTCGTTGGAGCTGGAGTGTAAACCACACTGCATTTTTTCTAGATGTTTTTATGAGTATTCGCATCCATGCATATTCTCATTGTGTATACATATGTATGTATGCATTGATGTACCTACACATCCAGCAACGAAAATGGGATTGCATGAGACCGCCACCAACTTCAGAGTCGACTCCAAAGTATTTAATGCAATCGCATTCCAATAGGGGTATTCTCGAAATCTCGCAAAGCCGTTCCACGTAGCACGGATTGCACTGAGGGCATAACTTGCAAATACACAACAACAAAATACATGGGAAACAGCATTTCCTATCGGTGTAAAATATGCAACGTCGACACCCATGTATATATTGGGAAAAAAGCATAGCAAACTAAATGCGACCCTGTTCTAGTTGGTTTGTTGCTGGAATTGCTACATATTTCTCTCATTCCTCTCATCTCGCTCACTTCTTTTTTTGCTGTATCTTGTTATTTTATTTGATACAGAATTTCGTTGCTTGCTACCTATGCATGCTACCAGTTTGCAATGGGGTGCTCTCGTACTCTTCCAAATTTGGAATAGTATTTTTGCATTTCGTGCAAACCATGCATCGGGCATGACTTCGAGAATACCCCAATTAAACTTGAACTGCTTCTCAAATGTAATCAATCCCAATGTATCAAATACTACATCATTTTGTTCGAAATTACCTTCATCAATTGACAGGGAATAGATGGAGAACCCTTATTTTGTATGCATTACATTTTGATAAAAACGTTTTGCTGGACATTTCTATATATCATCATCATATAAGCTGCATTACCTTTTGTCAAAAAGTAATCTAGTGCTTAATGCCGCATTACTATTAAAACATTCTACATTACTTTGAGCGTAATACTATGCTAGAGATAATGCAGAAAGAGCGACACTTCTGCGTTCATGGAAAGTAATGCAGCAGAAGCCCGCACACCTTGCCGCCAATGTCACGCAATGTTAAATGTAATGCATACTTCAATAGAAAAAGAATCGAGAGTGGAATCAAATGCCATTGCTTGCCATCAGTGAGGCATCGATGCGGAATGCATTCCATTCGCTGCTGGGCACTTACTATGTATGTACCAGCGCAATAGGTGGTTTAACATTTACCTGTTGAGATTTTGTACCTACGCAAATTAATACTGTCAGAGTATTTTGCGATGTGGTAGTTGTATACATACATACTTATGTGATTCTTTTGCATTTGTGGTTTTCTGTGCAAATACTGGACAACTCATACTTGTACATACATACTTATGTATTTAAATTGAAGTTACCAAATGAATCACAATTTTGGGGTTGTCTACCAACCTTGATTGCTTGGCTCTTTGCTGTATTTGATTATTCATCTTTGTGTTGGCTTTCAAACATTTCTTTGTTTTTCGCTGGTGACTGTTTATAGCTTCTATATATGTATGTATATATTAATAGGTCGACATAAATTTAATCCGTTTTCTAGTCCGATTTTGAAACCATTGGAACATATTTTTCTGCACTGAGAAAAAAGTTGAGTTACGTCAACTAAATATGTTTTTCTCAACACATGATTTGGCTATACATACATAGTTACATTATTTGGTTATAGTTACCAAATCACGCGTTGAGAGAAATATATTTGACTGACTTTTTTCTGAGTATACAGATGACAAGAGTTTTTATGCACTCAGAAAAAAGTTAGCTAAATATATTTCGCTCAATGCATGATTTGGTAACTACAACCAAATAATGTAACTATAAGTAAATAGGAATGGTAAAGTCGACTTCGACTTTCGACCAAAATCGACTTTTTACTCCTGAAAGTCGACTTTCAGTTTATGGAGGTAGACTAAAGTCCACTTTTCACTTTCGCTTCTCGACTTTTTTTAATTTATTTGCTGTAGCGTCTTATGAATTAAAACTTTTCTTCTAACAATGGCGCGGAGTGCTTTTGGGTCTTATTTCAAAAAATTGCCAATAAAACTAAAGTAAAATGCGAAAAGCGTGGTATAGGAATGAATTTTAATGAAAATTGAAAAAATTTTAACTATGTATGTAGATATTTTTCAAAAATATACATTTTTAAAAATCCTCACAACCAAAATTGTCATGCTGTATAACTGGCACAATTTCCAAATTTTTTAAAAATCCTTTAGTGTGTGTTTGTCTTCAACCCAGCATTGAATTTCACTAAACTACAGATTATTCTAAAGACCACTTTTAAATCATGATATTTTTAGAGTATTCTGACCCTTATATTTGTATATAATATATGAGTTAAATGCGAGTATAATACTTTTTTTTTGTAAGTCGACTTTTCTTCGACGAACAACCCTATAAGCAAATCATGTGCTGAGAGAAACATATTTAGTGAAGGTAACTAAACTCTTTTCTCACTGTGCTAGCGATGTATTATTTTCACATTTTCATTTGCTTCGTATTTATGTTGTTAAACGCGAAGACAAATACGTAAGTGAATAAAAAGACAAAGATAAATACTAATACGAAAAGAAATTTGAAGAACAACCGAAGACGAGTTTGAAGACCAATACGACGACTAAAACCAACACGAATGTGAAGACTGATATGAACAGAGTAGGAAGACGAAACCAAATACGAACAAGAATGAGAGAACGGGTATGGAGACGATTACGAATACGAAGGTCAAAATAAATATGAAGGCGTATTTAATACAAATACGAACATAACTATGAATATGAAGAGGAATATGAAGTCGAATAACAGGTCGAATACGAATGCCTTAACCAATGAAGACGAAGAGGATGACGTATGTACATATATCAAGATTAATTTGAATACGAAGACAGACACGAAGATACACGTATGTATCTGTTTGAACATTTCAACTGAAGCGAACCATTTTGGAACTATTGGATGCCTTTCAGGTTTTATGTTTACGTTGCAGTATTTAATCCATTAAATACTTAATTTTCACGTTCGTCTTTGCCACCTTGCAAATGTGTATGCAATTTAGTTAGATGGCATAATCTCTGTGCAATATTGGTGTGTTCGATTATTCGGATCTTCGGAACCGGGTTTCAAGTTATTAGAAAAATTGTAATTTGAAAAAAAAGTTCCCGATTTTGAAATTAATGGGTTGATTACGGATAGCAACGCAACCACGGTTCGGTTGCCAGCTGGCAACGCAACTGGAATGAAAATTTGTATTACGAATGGCAACTATCATCAGTTGCTGTATAGTTATCGATAATCGAATTTGACAACCAGAAAGCGGTTGTAAATAAGCTGTGCGAGTAAAATTAAATTATTAAAATAAAGAGTTTTAAAGAAAAGACAGCAATAAGGCTAAATTCATCACAATTATTTGTTTAAGTGGAAGAGAAGTGCATGAACGCGGCCTCAATCAGGCGATATTTAAAGGATTATTCCAATCCTCTAGAGAGCTACCGCGTGCACTGTAAGAAAAAGTTGATGCTTTCAAGGTTTTTCTTTTATTATCATTTTGTGTTCATTTTCAAAGCATATTGAGGACTTCCAAAAGAAGCTGTAGTATAATTGGTTAATAAACAAATGAACCACTTCGTTCAACTTCAATATCTCCGCTCATAAAAGCTGGCGCACCTCTTCGATTTTTCCCAGAAGGAAGTGCCACAGCAATGACTTCAATTTGGAAAACTTGGTGTGTCGGTAGATTTAAAAGAGGTGCTTCAGTTGATAAAGGAACAAATTTGCAATCAGCGTTCGCTTTTGTTTCGCCAAAAGGGCGTACTCCAAAAACTAAACTACTAAACTAAAATTTCAAGTTATTGTTTTGTTATTTTCACCATATTCTGTAAAAGCAAACTGCATTGCGAAATGTTAATATCATTCAAATTATTAAAAAGTAAAATATATGACACACTTTTCAATTTTCTCTCCTAAATACGCTCCATAAACATTCCCAGCAACCACAAAAATGTAATCGCCTGTATACACACTTTGTAGCAACTGCAGTTGTCAGTTGAAAGTTGCCAGTTGCCATCTGTAATATCGTTTTGGCAACTAGCAACGCAACTGAAGTTCGATTGCTATCGATAATTGACCCATAAGAAAACACCGGATGAACCGGGTTTATTTTACATAGTTTTACTATTAACAGTAAAGATAGCTTTTATTTAGAAAAGAGCAAAGCAAAACAAGTTAAAAGTTTTTTTTAGGTCAAAAGTGAAACAAATAAAAATCAGTAAAACGTTTGGTCTTATTTTAACAATTAATTATTGAATTTTTCCTGACCTTTTTCGAATTTGAGTGGTGCTGCCGTAGCCGAGTGCTTAGATGTCCCTACTGCCACTCGGGAGGCCCATGGTTCAATTTCTAGTCCCAGCAACACCAAAATAAGTTTTTATACCTTTCATGAGCATGAAATGGTATTATAACTTTGGTCCGATGTTTGTAAGTACCAGAACAAAAAGAGATAGACCCATTAAAATGTATACTTATATGATCAGAACGTCGAGCTGAGTTGATTTAGCCATGTCCGTCTGTCCGTCTGTCCGTCTGTCCGTCTGTCCGTCTGTCTGTCTGTCCGTCTGTTTGTATGCAATCTAGTCTCTCAGTTTTCGAGATATCCGTATCAAATTTGGTAGGTGGGTGTATTTTTATAATGTATTAATCATTTGTCGGAACCGGAAGAATCGGACCACTATAACATATAGCTCCCATACAACTGATTGTTCAGATATGAGATTTTTCGTTATAACTTCTCCATTTATGCAGCTACGAACATGAAATTTTGCAGTACTTGCACCCATTTTCAACAGAATACTTACAGTGAAAATTACAAAGATCGGGTCACTATAACCTATAGCTCCCATACAACTGATTGTTCAGATATAAAATTTTTCGTTATAACTCCTCCATTTATATAGCTAGGAACATGAAATTCCGCACTGTTTTCAATAATTATCAACAGAAAACTTACAGTGAAAATTAAAAAGATCGGGTAACTATAACCTATAGCTCCCATACAACTGATTGTTCAGATATGAGATTTTTCATTATAATTCATCCATTTATGTAGCTAGGACCATGAAATTTCGCGCTGTTTTCCCTCATTATCAACAGAAGACTTACAGTGAAAATAACAAAGATCGGGTCACTATAACCTGCAGACCCCATACAACTGATTGTTCAGATATGAGGTCTTTTATCATAACTCCTCCATTTATGCAGCTAGGAACATGAAATTTCGCACCATTTTCACTCATTATTAACAGAATACTTACAGTGAAAATAACAAGGATCGGGTGACTTTAACATATATGTATCTTCCATACATCTGATTGTTCAGATATGGGATTTTACTATAAAACGCCTTTATTTGAACAGCCGATAAATTTCGTAAGATATTTTATAAATAATAATACAAAGTCTACTGAGAAAATCGTCAAAATCTATGCTGTATAAGTTTTATCTCCTATAGCACTGATTGTTCAGATACCAGTTTTTGCCATATATCTCCTTTATGTAGGAAACTAAACCCAATAAATTGTGTTACCGGGTTACATACCGATCACATAGCAGTGAAAATCACTTAGACTGGTGCCATATAAAGTATATCTTCCATACCTCTGATTGTTTAGACGCGATTTTTTTATATAAGTATATAACTCCTCTATCGATGTATGCAGATGTATTCAAAAGCAGTAATCTGTCAAAGTAAAATTTGCAGATGTTCATGAAAGGTATGAAGCCTTCGGCATAGCCGAAGACAGCGCTGCTCTTACTTGTTTTTTTGTAAATAGCGGTCGCCCCTCGGCAGGCAATGACAAACCCCGAGTGAACTTCTGCCTTAAAAAAAGTTCTTCGGTGGTGGAGTAAAAGTGTAGATCTCTCTATTTGTGTTACATCAAGAAGTAGAACACAAATTGGAGGAGAAGCTCGGCCTTTCGGCATAGAAAGCGTTATGCGCCAAACATTAATTTATTGGAATCAAATATAATATACTTTCATCCTCAAATAACTTTGGATATAATTTTCAAACTATTTAGGGGTTTCGCTTAAACGGGAAAAAGCGTTGGAAGCTTGGAAAAACTAAAAACTAAAAAATTTTTGTGACATGAAGAAACCGGTTTGTTCGATAAAAAAATCTGGTTTATTCGATATTCGAAAAAGCAAGATTTCAAAATATAGATATAAAAAAAAACTGGTGGAAACCAGTTTGGTTTAAGCGAGTCAACAACCGTAGCATGTACCCATACTTGCAAATGCCCATATTCCAAATTTTGCCGGTTGCACTGTAGTGAATCTACACTTGTGGCCACGAAAAACTTACCACCACTTAAAAAAAAAATAGGTAGAATTTTTTGTAAAAAAATAATCTTTTTTTATATAGTTAACACTGTACCAAAAACTATAGACATAAATAAAAGTTTCAAACCTTGTAAAAAATTCACAAAAGTTCGTAAAATTTTCACTAAAAGATTTCAAACGTTGGGTTGCAGTTTAATAGCCCATTTAATTTTAGTGAATAAAGTGCAAATTTAACGTAGCGCAAAGTTCTGATTGATTTTTGATATTTTTTTTTCCAAACGATATTGCGCACTTTTCGCACATAAAAAAAAATACGTCATATTAAAAAAAATCACCGAGAATTTCGAGACACTTCAAATTTGTACATTATTATACCAAAATTAAATGAGCTTTTAAACTGTGTACCCGAAATTCGCGTAAAAATTTGATTTAAAAGTTTGAAATTGTGAAGAAAATTTTATGAATTTTCTAAATTTTGAAACTTTTTCTTACACATATACTATAGTTTCGGGTACAGTGTTAACTATATTAAAAAAAAAATAATTAATTAATTAAGAAAATTCTACATAATAAAAAAAAAAAATGTGCTAAGGTTTGCGTGGCCACAAGTGTATGTTCAGCTACTTTCGCTAGTATTTGTGGCGTGTAAAAATTTCAATTGAATTTTACTGTTTGTTGCCTTTCTTTCACCACTCGCTGCGATTACTCACCAGCTCAGTCATAAAGCAACGCAAGGCGAGCGGTGAATGGTATTACGACTTGCCGACTGAGCGTATGGTACGTTGGCAGTTTGACTCACAGTCTACATACACACATATTCGTACTTAAACTGTTTGCTTGAATTTGTGCTGGTTTCTTCAGCTGCCCAGCAAAAACTTTAAACTTTTTGGCAAGTATGTATTTATTTTTGTATCAATGGAGTAACGCAAAACAAGTCGCCTCAAGACAATTTTCGCTTATCGATTGCATTACTCTTTTTGCGTTACTCTCGAAAAGTGGTTCCCCAATTTGGGGTAACCGCTTACCTTTTCGTTTACAGAATGCATTGTTTTAACATGTGCATGTCATTGGAGGTAATCGAATAAATGTAAAATTTGTTGCCATTGCATTACCTGTAATGCAATGGATAAGCGAAAATTGTCTTGAGGCGACTTGTATTGCCTATTGATACAAAAATAAGTGCTTCCCAAAAAATTAAATGTTTTTTGCTGGGTGGTGGTGCGCTTGTTGTGTGGTAGCAATATTAGTGGCCGGCAGGGAGGCAATGCCAAGCCTTCGTCTGTTGCTTCATTTTTTCGGTTTCACCGCTCGAATACTTCGACGCTGCGAAATTTTAAAAATAGAAATTACGATATTTGGCTGCTTAATTTGGCTATGTACGAAATGTGCACGCACATACACTTATATATGAAAGCAAAACATTCATTCAAAAATAACCGTGGTTGTTGGTTGGTATGTAAATTCGTAGTACATGTATTTAATAATAAAGTATTTAATTCTGCCGGCCAAAAAGTTATTCGTTCTTTTCCTTTTAATTTCAGCCTATGGCGATTTTTCCATAATTTTTCTTAGTACCGACTTTTGTCAAATGTGTCGTATCCCCATTTAAGGGTAAATTCTACATTATACCTACCCAGTCATTGGCTCACAAAAATATCTGTTATACGCAACAATCAAAAGTACTGGTTCGTTCCACCCCATTACTCCGTTTCCATTCGAAAATGTGAATGTACAAAGTCTCACAAATTCGTTCAAGTAAATTCCCTGCAGGAAATGGGGCTAGTTTGCTAACTTTTAACTACCCAGCAGTCAGTTATGTAGATGTATATACATAACTTTTCAGTTGGTTATTTTCTTTGTCCGTAACTAACTACTTTTGAAGGCCGATGGTCGCTAAAAAGTGCGAACAGGTTTCCTCTGCATTAGGTGTCAACTAAATTGTAAGTAACAACTTTTGGCAATACTTTTTAAATATTAATGCCTCTAAAACTGATGCTGATTTGATCGCTGTAACTGGCGTAGACGGTATACCAAAAGACTGTGTTTTTGATTTCTCAGTAGTAACGGAAGTTGATGTAGTTAATGCTATATTCGCCATTAAGTCTAATGCTGTAGGTACCGATGGCATTAGCATACGATTTATTAAACTTATCCTTCCCTTTGCTACCTCTGCTCTCACACACATATTTAACTTTTCAATTGCATCTTGTAGTTTTCCGCGTCAGTGGAAAGCTGCAAATGTTATCCCGGTTCCTAAAACTAAATCTCCGTGTTCGTATAAAGAATTTAGGCCAATAAGTTTGTTACCTGCTGTATCAAAAGTGTATGAGAAGTTGTTAGCAATGCAGATTACCAATCATATAAACACAAACAATTTGCTGACTGAGGTCCAATCAGGATTTAGAAGTGGTCATAGTTGTGCCACAGTAACAGTTCTTGTACTCTTGGATTTTTCAAGGGCTTTTGATATGGTTGACTTCAAAATTCTACTTAAAAAGCTTGCATCTAGCTATGGTTTCAGCTCTCACTCTATAAAGTTAATGTCAAGCTACCTATCTGGGCGATTCCAGCAAGTTCAATGTGATAATAGAGTATCAAATTTAAAATCAATAACATCATGTGTTCCTCAAGGATCTATCTTAGCTCCAATATTGTTTACACTATTTATCAATGACATAGTTACATGTTGCCACAATGCCTCGTTGCATCTTTACGCAGATGATACCCAATTATACATGTCACGTCCGATCGGGCTTTCGGAAGACCTATTTTTCAGGCTTAATGAAGACTTCAGACGCATAGCTAACTGGGCAGACGTAAATAAATTATCCCTTAATGTAACAAAATCAAAAGCTATAGCTATATCGAACGCATCATATGACTTATTACTTACTTACTAATTGTGCTCAATGGAGATAAGATACATTTTCAGGAAGTGGTGACCAATTTGGGTTTCAAAATTAACTCTAAGCTGACTTGTACTGACCATATCGTTTTTGCGGTTGGCAAAGTATACAATGCCCTTCGAAATCTGTGCAGAACTGCCTATTTATTACCACGAGACACTAAGATGAATTTAGTCAAATCTCTAATAATACCCCACATTTCTTATAGTGAGCTTGTGTACGGTAACTTGGATTCGGCCTCACTCAGCAAATTGCAAATGGCCTTAAACAACGCTGCCCGGTTCGTATTTTCTAAGAGAAAATTTGATCATATATCTTTATGCGCCACGGAAATTCTCGGAACCGATATATATAATTTTCTAAAACTTCGTAATCTTTGTTTTTTGTATAAGCTTATATATTTTCAGAAGCCACCCTACCTATATAAAAAACTGAATTTTTGTCAGTCTACCCGGATTTTGAATCTCCGGGTTCCGTTTTCAAGTACACGGCATCATCCAGAATGTTCTTTGTCAGCACAATTCGTTTATGGAACTCACTTCCTTCTAAGACAAGGGCTATTCGTAAGGCGGGATGTTTCAAATTAGCAATATTATCTTTTCTCAATTCATAACATCTATTTTCAAATTTCTCTCATTCTTTTCTCAACCTTCGGTCATAAGTTAATCTCATTATTATGTATAATGTATAAGTATTTTTAATTTTATTTTCGTTTTATCATACATTTCCATTGTAACTATTAAATTCGATTGATGTACTACCTAAAAGACTGTGTCTTACCTGTACAAATTAACTAAAGTAGATAACATAATAATAAAATAAATATAAATAAGAAGAAAGTAACGCAATTTTTTTTATTTTTTACTTTATTAACCATTATATGTTAGCAGTTTTATCAAAATGCTAATATACTATATAATTTTGATTTTCATTTCAATTGTCCTGAATTCGGAAAAAGCATCTGTGAAGTGCAAAAAAGGTTATTCAAAGTCATTTTTGTAGAGGTGTAGTGGTAACCAGTGTGTGCTTCCACTCCACAGGGCCTGGGTTCAGCCCAGGTCAAAGCAACATTGCAATAAAGGTTTTTTTCTTAACAGCGGTCGCCCCTCGGCAGGCAACAGCAAACCTCCGAGTCTGCCATGAAAAACAGCTTCTCATAAAAATATAATCGCCGTCGGCGTAAAACTGCAGATCCAACCCCTTTGTGTGACAACATCAAGGCGCACGCCACAAATCGCTCGGCCAAACACTAACATATGTGTAAGCGCCAATCTAATATTATTATTATTTAATTATAAACGTGTCTAAGAAAACAAACTCCCAATAAGGTTATCTAAAAGCTTAAACAGACGGCAGCGTTGATCCGGATTAACTCGGACTTAATCCGGATCAACTGCAGTTAATTCCCGAGTTGATCGGGATCAACGCTGCCGTCTGTTTATGCTTCAATAAAAGTGAGGTATTTATCGAAATCCCATAAGTTGGTTATTTTTACCAATTGATAATTTTTTATGACAAGGTCTTAATTATGCCAGAAACATGAATGTGTAGAAATTAAAATTTTGAGAAATCAAGTTTTAAATTTTTTTTACTAGAATAAGCTCTACATTTATGCAATTGAAATTGCAAAATATGTGGTTTCCGTGCACTCATGGTATTCTGGGTTTTAGTATAACATAGAACATCCCAAGGTTAATCAAGTCAAAGCAATAACTCAAACTTGATATATTTGCACATTCATGCTTCTGGCATATGGGTGACGATATGTACTAGAGGTTTACGCCGGCAGGCTTTGCGGCGGCGGCGGGGTCAACTTCAAAACAAAATCGCCGGCGGTCGCTACTGCCCTTAAGGAAGATTCCAAAGAACCATGAGGCTACTAATCTTATTATATCATCTCGTCAGCATTAGGCATTCGCCATTCCAATTCAGATTATAATTCTATTTAATTCATTCATTGAATTAGTTTTAAATTTAAATTACGTTACGTCCTACTTGAATTAAAATGTTGAGTATCTGACGCTGATGGATGGACGAACAGAAGAAGGTCTGAGGTATATACATACATACACACATGGCTCTCTACGTTCTGTACAGATCCTTTTGTAACATTTATATTTAAAGAAATAAAAAAAAACATTAAAAAGTTAAGTTATTGGGGTAATTTTTGTCGCTATCAATAAGTGTTTGCAATAATCTTATCAACCATTATGTTAAATTACGGAGTTCTTACGATTTGCGGATTGCATATTGAAAACAAGGTTGAATTACTTTTTTCCAAAAGTTTAACCCATCAACTCGAAACAGAACGGCCTTTTTGACCCACTGCTTAAAAAAATGGCTTATAGATGAGTTAAATTTCTACTTAAATATTAAGCGCCAAATTATTATAACGAGAACCGAATGTAATGAAAAATAATACTAATTTTTACTAAAAAGGGGGAACTTTAACCCTGTGAAGAAAACATTGCGATGGGAAGGAGCAAAACATTAATTGACCACCACTAAGGAATGCTAACGTAACTTTCATACAGCCACCTATTACTTGTATACGTATGTGGGACCCCAGAGTAAAAAAAGTGTTTGCTTTTTATTGAAAGCCTGTTTAAAAAATAAAAAAAAAAACACAGGAAAATCAACTTGTCTTTGTTCTATCTCTAATAATTGAGGAATTAGATGCAATGAAGCAGCTTCTGTCAAAACTGCTTTCTGAGATACTGGCGTAAAATTTTTTGATGTTATAACTTTCTTGTTGTAGTATGTGTATAAAAAAGTAGTATTGTTGGAGTATTGAAAATAATTGTCTACAGCGGAAAAAATCATTAGATTAACAGTATTCGACTCTAATTTAACTATAATAAACGCTTTCGATCGAAAAATATGTTACCTATGTTTTTTCTGAGTTACACTCTTTTTGGAAAAATAAACGAGATCATATTGTTGTCCAGTGGCCCAAATTATGAAAAAAAATCTTCTTTAAAAATATAATTTTCATTTCGTAAAATTGTGTTTTTATACGAGTGGTATTTAGTTCCTTCAAACGACGTATTTCAATGTGCATACATCATGAAAATTTTGTACAAAATTCCTTCGGTGCCGAACGCCGCCGCCGCCGCCGCCGCGCCGATATTTACGTAACTCGGCGGCGGCGTGGCTCGGCGGCGTATACCTCTAATATGTATGAACATATGTATGTATGTATAAAAACTCATAGTGAACCACACTTCGAAAATTCAACAAATAAAAACGCAGTCAGAAAAACGCTGTGGTATGCGGCGTACTTTTTCCCGGTACGGTCTAGTGTACATCCAACATATTGTTGCCCATGTTAGAAAACTCTAAATTCATGCTGTAAAATGACAAAGACTAACCATGTGGTCTATTGATGGTATTCGAAAAAGCAAGGCGAACAGAAAGTTAAATCAGTGATGGTACATACTTTTTTGGAAAATCCCCATTCAACAAAAATAAAATCCCCACTTTTCCCTACGCGTTTAAAAGTGTTTCCCCACAAAATTCCCTACAATTTTCATCGAATAATTCCTTATGACATTAAAAGAAGACCGGAAAAGTTTGACTATATAAAAAAGGGAGGTACAAGGTTTAGGAAATATATTATAAGAACAAATATAATAAGTACCCACATTCACATATAATATGTACATTAGGGTGATCCAAATAACTAACCTACCGAATCGATGGTCTTAAAAGGGCCTATTTACTGAGAAGAAACATCTTTCATTTGGAAAAATTTGTATTTCAATTTTAAAAGGTTTCGGCTGGTACTTGTAATTTTACACGTAAATTGCATGAAATAAATTTTATTGCCATGAAAAATGCTATAACTACTGAACCGTTAGAGACAAAAAAAACTTTCTAGGCATATTCTTGTAGGGCATTGAATTCTGACTCTGGAGTTTTTTTGTCTCTAACATGTTTTTCATACAATTTACATGTAAAATTTCAAATGCCTTTTAAAATGTTTCCAAATGGGAGAATTTTCTTCTCAGTAAATATGTCCTTTTAAAACCATAGATTCGGTAGGTTAAATATTTTGGATCACTCTAACGTACATACACTATTGCGTTGTATTCATTCAAGGATTTCTAGAAAGAGAAAATTTTAAAATTTTAAAAATGTATATATGTTATATACTTTTTTATTATGTTACACATTTGAAGGACCGGAAGTAGCACCGGGCTAGATTTTGAATATATCTTAGCAGCATCATTTGTGTTTATAAATTATTCATATTTTTCGGCACGTTAGAGTACAACTATTTGTTTTTATTTATGGGAATTTTTTTGCTGGCAGTGTCCTCCATATAAAAGAAAATTGTCGACATACTTTGTATGGAAAAAACGTGAAACACCTTTGACCAAAAAAATTCTCAAAAATCAACGGAATTTTTTAGCCGCTTGAAACTTGCACTTCTTCAGACTAGAATTGAATGTGCTACAAAACTGCATACCAGAATTTTTTCTAAAGATTCTGATTAAAAAGTTTGAAATTTGGGTGATAAATTGCAAAATTTTTATAATTTTTATACAAAGTTTAAAATCTGAATTTATATGGTGTTTGTTGTATAGCCAGCTAGGCTTTTATAAAAAAATAATAAACATTAAATAAACAAAAGACAAATAGCCAAAACTGGTCAAAATATCGCACTCCTATTATTTTGTGGACAACTGTATATATACCCTGTAGTCAAATGAACTAGTTGTAAACTACCTTACAACTAGTATGAACCGCATTTTCAAAAAAAAAAAAATAATAATAATAACTAATGTTTAAAATTTGAGATTTGGATAAGAATAAAATAAATAAGTAATTCAAGCAGTTATTAAATATTCTTAATTTTTGTCTATGGTTTGGCTTGTTGATTGATAATAGAAATTTATCAAATAATTATATTAATAGTGTAATTAAAAAGTCAAGAATAATTGAAAATGAGCAATAATAACAAAATAATGATGTAATTAAAACTAATGAATTAATTGACATTTTTTTTAAGTAATTAATTCTTAATCATTAAAAAGGTGGTAATATCGGTATTTGATCATTAAACGGTTATCCAAAAAAACATGCCTTAATTAGTAATCATTATGAGTATTAATCATTACTTAACCGGACTAGTATAACTGAATACGTATTCGATTTAATGGTTTACAATATACCCAAATAAAAGTTATAATATTTTGTGTACTTTATTGTATTAAACTGTCGAAGTTAAATAAAACAGGGCCTGAATAAATCGTTTTGTACTTGGTACAAGTCTGGTCATTTTCGAACTAGTTTGGTTTCAGTCAGGGAATTCTAGTTGTAAACTAGTATTTTTCCTGACTAGTTTGGGATTTCACTGCAGGGTATATATATATAGTGGGAGACGAGTAAAGAGTTATCCTGAATTGTATGTCCTGCTATTTCAAAGTCCTTGGAAAATCCTTCGAAGGTCTTTGAATTTGGGCACTTATATTATGTACTCAGCTCAGCCCAAATGAGTATATATCGTCGCTCCCAACGAAGAGCAGCACATCTCAAATTACCGTGGAAGACTAGCACGTTTCACTATTCGCGTCGAAGACTAGCATATTTCATTATTCGCGTCGAAAAGTAGCACATTTCAGATTCTCGCGTGGAAGACTAGCACATTTCA
>NW_023458558.1:70743750-70793054 GCF_013731165.1 Rhagoletis pomonella
GGAAGAATAGCACATTTCAGATTCTCGCGTGGAAGACTAGCACATTTTAGATTTTTGCGTGGAAGAGTAGCACATTTCAGATTCTCACGTAGAATACAAAGTGGTACCAGCAGCCGTACAAAAACCAAACATACATGTACGTTATAATTATTTCTCCTCGACTAAGCTGAAAGTTTAATGTTGTGTATGGAGCTTTTCAATCTTTTATTACAAATAGAATAAACGTTTATTTTCCTCCTACTTGTTTTGGCACATATTCGTGTCTTCCTCAGGGAATCTATTTATAAATACGAGAAACATATATGTACATTAGGGTGGTCAAAAAAAAAAAGGTAAAGTCGGAATTTGTATGCGCTCACCACCTAGGCTTGTTCTATACCGAAAAAAATGTACCCCTATTTTTTACTTTGAAATCAAAAAATATTTAGAGGTCGCTCAAAACGCCCAAAGTTTTCCATATATTTTATATGTGAAAAAAAAAACTTTTCGCAGAAATGGTATAGAATTCAAAAAAACTAATATTTTTCTATCGGAAAACTCTTCATCTGCAGAAGATTCCAAATTGTTTATTTAACCATTTTTTCATCGCAACTATAATTTATAGGTCCGCCAAAAACCCACAAAAACCCCGAAAAATGCAATGGGGGGACAAATAAAAAATCGTTAGTATTAAAAAATGAACTTTAAGCGACCTCTAAATATTTTTTGATTTTAAAATAAAAAATAGGGGCATGCTTTTTTTTCTATATAGAACAATCCTAAGGGATGAGAGCATTACAATTCCGACTTTATTGTTTTTGGACCACCCTAATGTACATGCAGTCATATCAAGAGCACCTCATTTCAAAGTGATATTGTTCCACTTATGTTTATTTATTTATTTTTAAGAATTTTCATTAAAATAAAGTTCATTCTCTGAAAAAACCCATATAAACCCATATTTAAAACTTTGTAGAAAACTAAAAAAAATCTAAAAATGTTCATCCAAATTTCAAAATTATTTTCTCAGAATTTTTTGAGAATATAGATTTAAAGCCCTTTCAATTTTATTGCAATAATGTGCAAGTTTCAAGTGGCTAAAAATTTCCCTTGTTGCGGTTTTCTTCGATATAAATTAAATTGTGTTTATTCGTTATATGGGAGCAAATGAGGCAATAAGAATCAAAGGTAATTTTAAGGCTCTTGAAACTTGCACATTATCACACTACAATTGAATCGGCTATAAAGCCTCATACTCAAAAAAAAATTAACACTTCTGAGTAAATAAGTTTGAAATTTGAATGAATATTAGTTGATTTTTTTTTTTAGATTTCTACAAAGTTTTGAGCGTGGGTTTGCATATTTTTTTTTTAAATGAACTTTATTTTAATTGAAATTGAACATACTGAAAACAAATTTTCAATGGTTAACCATAAAACAATATGAATTGCATAGAGCTTAAAGGGGAAAAATGCCTTAAAAACCGTCTGAATTTCATGAATTGTATAATACAATTATAGAAATATATAATAAGCACTTAATTTCCAATATATATTATGCCTTTATGATTTATTTTAAACCTTAAATGTGCTACTCCTCCACGCAAAAATCTGAAATGTGCTAGTCTTCCACGCAAAAACCTGAAATGTGCTACTCTTCCACGCAAAAATCTGAAATGTGCTACTCTTCGTAGAGACCGACGATATATGTACGCATAAGTAATATCCAGCTGATAATAAGAGTTACCCAGCCCTAAAGTGAACGCCTAAAAACCTACTGCGCCCACTAAAATCGGATTCAGCCAGTGCTCATGAAATATCAAATGGAGTGTGAAATTGAAGCAACTTACTCTAAAAAAGTGTACAATGCCCGCAAATTTGACGAAAATGTACAAAATGAACACGCACCAAATTGTGTAAAAATTAGCTGTCGACGCAAGTTTGAAAAAAAAAAACAAGAAATTGGTAGTGCCTGCTGCCATTTAACACTTTTTCGGACTTAACGCTGCCATTGGAACATATGCTTGATAAAAAGTTGCCATATGAACTTATCTGCATATTTGCATTTTGAGCGGAAAAAAATTGTTTACATAAAAATTTTGATTTTTCGAAAAATCGCTACATGAACCAACACTGAGTTAAATACTTTTAAATAGAAATGGAATGTTTGTTGGAATCTTAAGGATTTGGAAAATCAAATCATCTATGAATGTAGAGCCGAAACGTTAATTTAGTTGAAGGTTTCTTTGATTTTGGTAAATACAAATTAATATGTTTTTTATACAAATTTCTACAAATTTCATTTAAATAAATGATTCATAAAATGAAATCATTCAGCCTTCATTTTCGCCCGAATTTGTTCACTTTTCGCTTCTGTGTATTCACTACGGGCGAATGAAAACTACTCTGGCCAAACTCGGGATACGGGGCATTATGTTCTGCTAATACATACATATAATCTTTCAACACATGGTGTGGGCATAGTTACCAAATCTTAGTTAATTTTTGTGTAAATTCAATAGCTGATTTCAATTGCTATTATCAGATGTTAGTTATCAAGAACATTATTACATTTTAAGTTGTTACGCGGGAAATTCAAATGTTCACTGACTTATCAAACTACGCTCGTTTGTATATATGCATGCATGTACATATGTATGTACATATGTTCATATGCGCCTAACATAAAAAACTATTCTAATTGAGACTTTCTTATACCTCGGGCTGAGTAATGACGCAGTTTCGTTCTAAAATCTTTTCCATATAGAAATTAAATATCAGATGTAGACTTTAGTCAGCGCATATACTTAAGTGACTAAACGCATAATTAAACAGTAAAATAATCAATATTTCAAGGTAACAAGTTATCTCAAGTTGTAGGTGTATATGCTTTTTATTTAAATCTTTTTAGGTCTTCAAATGTTTTTGAAAACTACTTGGCAAACTTCACGCAACGCAACCAGTCATTGTCGTTTTCATTTGCCTTTTAACCTGCTAACTTACCAAATTGAGAAAAAGCTATCAACAACCGGCAATCGTTTTTCAAGTCGTTCTTAAATAATTTTAAATGAGTACATAGTTGGTGGCAGTGTTTGCCAAATTTGCAAAAGTTAATGGTGAATAATCGTGATCAGTGTTGCCACAAAATTTTTTTATTTTTTACCAAAATCACCGGAAAAAGTTACCAAATTCAACATTGCCAAGCTTATTTTATGTGCAGAACTGCACAAACATACATATCAATTCCTTTCTGCATCAAAAAGAAAATGTTGAAAAAAAAAATATCGCTTACGTTATTTTGGCAGTTAGTGCTCGATATGTCTGTACATATCGTTATCTTAATATAGAAAGGCCTTAAGGCTTAAAATGATGTGCGGATTTATAATTGGATGAAATGTATCATAAACAAACAAAAGGGAAATTTTGGATTTTTACTTAGTTACGGCTTTTTGTATTTCAGCGACAATATCAGTTAGGGCCTTTCTATATAAAGGAAACGATATGTATATCTGAAGATACCAAGCTTTTCAGGCAATCAGTGCTCCATTAACATAAAATTTTTACGAAAGTTGGTTGAATTTGTTAAATATTGAACAAAGTTTGATATTTGAATTTTTTTGAGTTCTGTTAAAGAAAGAACAATATTTTTATAAAAAATAACCAAAATTAAATTACAAAAGAAGGAAATAACATGTTAAAACTTATCAAAATATGGTGCGGTTATAATTTGGTCGACCACTGTATGTAAACAAGTGACAAGAAAATATATCAAAAATTCATCGCTTGAAAGAAAGCTTTCGACTCACTTATAGACAGAGTGAAGCCCCCCGCTGAATGCCGTAGCTTTTTGAACGAGAACATACGTATTTACGTAGAATTCTACTCATTTATATGGTTGCCGGGTACACCGGAAAATTAATAGTACATAATTGAAAAGCTGACGAACTGACAGGGATCACCCAAAACTTTCAAGCGGGTTTCTTAAAGAACACACCATTCTATTAGCAAAGGAACGCTGGAACAAAAATTTCAGGATTACCTGGTTTTTCTATAAAAGGAAACGCTTATGGGCCACTTACTACTGTGGAACCAGAACCAAGATTAACATATCTGACATGTAAGACCGAAGAGAAAAAGTTACCAAATTGAAAAATAAATTACCAAACTTGATAAATAAAGAAAAAAAATTACCAATTTTGGTTAAAAATTACCAAAGCGGCAACGCCGATCGTGATTGCTTCACTTGTTCTTTATGCCTTTCTGTTCATTCGCTCGTTTTGAATGCGTCAATACGGCATTAAGACAAGTGGTAGATACATTCATATGTACATAATACAGAAATATGTACATAAATGTTGTAAATACAGAAAATGTACACAAGTGGGTAACCCCGTTAGCGCAAAAACCATTGCCATATAATTTGCACCGGAGTTAAAGGCAAATACTTTCCGGTTTCAATGGATTGTTTGTGGCTTATACATTTCAGCGTCTAGCAGCCGGCAAGCAGGCGGCGGCCATCACCCACAAGCTAGCCAAAAAGTAACAAACAGTGGTGTAGGCTTCTGAGTCTTCACACTACCACCGCTAAGCTTTGCGTGTGCTCACTTTATAATTCAGCTCACTCATTCCTGCTTTTGAACGCAGTGCATTTATTATAATCGTATATGCGTACGCACGCCAGCCAGCGCATTGTTGATGTCATCATTTGAGTATTTTGTTTATTTGTAGATATGCACATAATCGTATATATATGTACTTATGTACATAAATATGTTCATATGAACAGTTTGGCAAAGAAAATTAGCAGAACGAGGTGGTACTCATCTCCTTAGTACATAATTCTTTTTAAATTTCCGAAAATTCTTCAAACTTAAAGCTAATTTTAAAGAACAAAACAAAAAAAAACTCTTTTTCTCAATTACGGACAACTCTAACTTGTATGCAATATGTATGCATATGTATGTAATATGTATGTAATATGTATGCATATATGGGTGCTTTTTTCGGCTACTATTTTATTTTAATTTTTTTTTACTCCCACCTCGAAATTTTGTGGGAAATATCTAAAACCAAGTTCCCTGAAAATTTGAGCCCTTAATACTAATATTAAGTGCGCGAGCAAGGTGTGCAAATATTTCCCGTTCATAATACACGTAAACTTTTGATTGTTTTTCTTCGTGACCCTAACACCCACCAGCGAGATAGTACGGGTCACTAAACCCTATTTTATCATGCAATTCTCGTTTTGTAAATGACAGACTTGTAGAAAATTCAAATTCCTGCAAACAAATTTTAGAACAGCAAATCGATATATCTTGAGATCAGGGATGTTGCGAATGTGGAATTTTAGACATCCGCGGATGCGGATGTTTAAACGCTAACATCCGCGGATGCGGATGCGAATAGGGTTGTCAAGTATTTTTATACCCGAGCGCACTTGTACGCAAGGGTATTATAACTTTGTTCACATAACGGTTGTTTGTAACAGGCAAAACTAATCGAGACAGATAAAGACAAATGTATACATACATAAATGATCAGAATGAAAAGAGTAACCGTCTGTGCACACGATAACTCGAGTAAAAATTGAGATATCTTAACGAAACTTGGCATGTATACTTCTTTTGAGCGTAGGACAGATGGAGTTGAAAATGGGCAACATCGGACGATAACCACGCCTACCTCCCATATAACGGTAGTTTTCAGAAATACGAAAACTGCGATATTTTAGTATTTACTGAAGCTTACTCACTCAAAATTGATATTTACAATAAATTTTAGGCGAAAAATAAGAATATAATAAATTTTTGGAAAATGGGCATAGGCACGCGCACTTATGATTACATGTGTATATCTTGGGAACCGCTCAACCAATTTCTCCCAAATTAACTTGAAAAATTTCAAACTTGACAAAATTGTAAATTCTTTTCGGTTGACGCTGCACCAGTCGAGAGGACTTTCAGTTATATTTATTATAATTTTTTTATTGCGGTGCAATAATTCTTTTTGGGGAATTGCACCGGTTTGCAAATGTCGTATGTATCCTCCTGACTTTCATCTGCACAATCTAGTATCATGGCAGGATCGTTGTTTAAACACCGTTGTTTTCCAAAGAATTCATCATTCTCATTCTTTTGGTTGTTTCTGAATGTGGAGAACCAGTATCGTCAACAGGCGTTTTTCGATTTTAGTTTTTGTAATTCGGTTCGTTAATTCAGGGACCGAAAATAACAGTTATTTTTTACCAGTTAAACTTGGCCTAATATTTTTTATTCCGAAAGTTTTTTCTGTATAATAAACAAATAGATTATCAAATTTTAAACAAACAAGTTTGTTCTATGGTAATTAATTACCATTTTTTATTGAAATATTTTTCAATAGGTAACTTTACTCGTTTAGACATTACAGTTTTAAAGCTATTTAAGTCCTCTTTCATTTGATACCAAACTTGTTTAATTTGGATAAGCGGTTTGTTTATTGTCCGGAAAGGACTTTTCGTTGAGAACAAAAAATATTTGGCCAAGTTTAACTCGTAAAGAAAATAACTGTTCTTTCTTTCGGTCCCTTCAATATTCGCATTCGCAAAAGATTCGCATTGATTATTGCGAATGCAAAAGCGAATGCGAATGTTAAAATTATTGGGGAAGCTCCGCGGTTGCGAATGCGAATATTCGCAACAACCCTACATGAGATATTAAGCTTTGAAGTTTTCCTGGAAATTTTGCCACTTATTCTTATTACTTTTAACTAGTAATTCTTGTATATATATTAGGGTGATCCAAAATAACTAACCTTCCGAATTTTTGGCCTAAAAATTATCGATTTACTGAGAAGAAAATTCTGCCATTTGGACAAATTTTTATTTCACTTTAAACAGGTGTCGATGGGTATTTGACATTTTCTATGTACATAAGTAACATGTAAAAGAATTTGTCTTCATTAAAAATGTTATAAGTTTTAAACCGTTAAAAAAAAGTCATAAAAAAAGGGATACAAGTTTTTTCTAGGCATATTCTTGTAGGGCACTAAATTCTCTAAAAACGACTCTGAAGTTGGTTTTCTTAAAGCTTAAACAGACGGCAGCGTTGATTCGGATTAACTCGGACTTAATCCTGATCAACTGCAGTTAATTCCCGAGTTGATCCGGATCAACGCTGCCGTCTGTTTATGCTTTTAGAGACGATTAAGAGTATTAAATATGTTAATGATATTGCTGAACGAAGTAAAGCGTTGATACAAAATTATTATCGAACTTTGATGAAAGGCGAAGAACAAAAGCAATTTCTTTTGAAAGCAATACAATTACAATTAAATAATTTAAAAATAAATAGTCAAAACTTATTAATATGTGGCGGTCTTATAATTATGCAACGCAGTGCACTATTAATTTGTTTGACTTGTGTTTAGATCAAGGAATGAAACCGAAACCCAAACCGAAACCGTAACCGTTTAAAACCGTTTCGTTTTTCAAAACCGAAACCGAAACCGTAACCGTTATCTTGACCTGAAAAGGAACGATACCGAAACCATTTCAATCACAGGTTTCAATCGGTTTCCAGAAATTTACAAAAATAACAAATAAAAATTTCTTTGAAATAAATGATTTATTTAACCAAAATCAGCAACATTTTGCTAAAATTCTTGTTAAGTAGTAAATAAGTATGGCAAGGTAACTTTGGGCAAAAATCTGCTGATGACTTTGTTGTTGTGAATCGATAATCGATAATCGATTAATTATATTTAAGTAGTTTCTTTCCCGTACGCAATGCGAGATCCCGCGTGTGCCCAAAATAGCCCAGAAATCATGCCTGTACTCAACAAAATGGGTAATAGAGAGCGAAAATTCGAGCTTATTCGATCGTAAGTGTATTCTGCTTCCTGCCTGAAACAGCCCGAAATTTTCTCCGAGTAAAAATGGATAAAGTGTCAAAGTGCATATCAGCTGTATTGTGTTTACATGTTGCCTGCATTTACTTGGTGCTTTTAAGGAAAAGTGAATGGCCTGTTGATGTATTTTCAATCTATGTACTTAAAATCAAATTTGTGAAACCAAAATTCAATTTCCAAGTGTTTGCATTTAATACCATGTTCTGACCGACAACCAAAACATTTTTCCTTCATTATCTTTTCATTTACAACCTTTAACTTTCATTCTTATTTTGCTTTGGCCAGGCAATTATCAATAAATCCGAAATGGCGTATTAAAGATGATAAAATATGACTTCCACTTCGATAAATAATCGAAAAAAACTAGTGAAGACACCGATTGGAATGAGTGGAAAGTGAGTTTTCAAGTAGTTTTCAGCGAAAACTGGTTTTCGTTTAACAGATTTTATATGGACGAAAACACAAGTTTTAGGTCGAAAACCAGTTTTAGCAACGAAAACATGTTTTCGATGTCGGTCAGAACATGGTATAAGTGACAAAAACAAGAACAACGTGAATCAGCTGTTTCTCGACTTGTGGGCACGAAATGTGGGTTTTTGCGTTTCCGTACTTCTGAACTTTGTTCCATTTTTGAAAGAAAATGTTTCTCTTATTCTCTAATTACCAAATCCGGTCCGGATTGTTAGGGAAAGAACCTAGTGTTGATATTATCAGTGAACTGTAATTTTCGATTTTCTTTCCTCAACGTTTAAGACATTGTGATTTAAATAATATCAACAAAATTTCTGTGAAAAACCGAATCCGGAACGAAACCGAAACCAAAACCGAAATAAATTTTGAAGAACGAAACCAAAACCGAAACCGAAACACTTGGCAAAACCGAAACCCAAACCGGAGCGTTATTTTGAATCGGTTTCATTCCTTGGTTTAGATAAACTTTGAATTGTTAATTTATTCGTTATTTATGTGTTTTATTTATTTATTTGGTCTACAGAAAAATGTTTTCTTACAGACAAATGAGAATAGAACATTTAGATATTTAAGTATGCGTGATATATTACAGAGTAGAATAATTATACATATTAATTTATATTAATAATAATAATATGAAATAGCAGGTTTGGTAGCTGGCGAGGCCTAGTCTTCAGTCTACTTTTGTGTGCGGCGAGCGGAAAGACCTAGTTTCCGCTCCGCGCTGCGGACAGGCTGTTGATCATGGTCGGTAAGGCCGGGTTTCCGATCCATGTTCCCGAAGACATTACTTTGTATGTGTGGCAGGCGGAAAGCTCTAGTTTCCGCTCCGCTAGTTTGTGTTAAAATAAATAATTTTTTTTTTGTGTGTTTCAATGTGGAGAATTCGTCTTCCTGGTATGTTAAAAAATTCTGGTCACCTTAGGTTTAACCCTCTGCGACTGATGTGGTAGTTTGACATACACCGAAGGTTCGACATTTTTCCTGAGTTTCAATAGCATTGATTACTAAAACCGCCTATTTTTCGACATAAAGTTTATTTATATTACTATTTCATTAATGAGTATTTAAAATATTGATAGAATTTCCAGTTTGAATTGAAAAAAAGTTTACTAATAAATATCCAGTATAAATGTTTTGATCTGGAAAATTGGTGTCTGAGAGACTTCACGTCAGTATAATAGGGAAACTTCGGACACGTCAGTAGCAGAGCGTTAAAGGAATTACGTAAATTTGGTTCCAAAAGAAGCCAATCTACCAAACTGTTCCAGACTAAGGTCAAATGAGAAAAACTGGTTCAAAACACTCCATTTGTTTTATACCGGGCAAATTTTATTCGGCGCAATCCTTACTTATTAAATTTTCCTTTATTACAACGCAGCAGCAAACTAATCGAAATAAATTTCACACCCAATTGGGTAGAGCACATCGCATGTCTGTTGGCATACGGAAGAAAAAAGCTGTTCTGAGTAGCTTTTCAATAGTTCTGGAGTTCTTGAAAAGGAAAAAAAAGTTCTGGATATTTGAAAAAAAAAAAAACTTTAAAAATTGTGTATGCCAGATTCACGCAGCATACGAAATGTGGCAAAAAGGCAAATAAAAAATTGTTCTCAGTAGCTTTACAATAGCTCTAGAGTTGCTGAAAAGGAAAAAAAAAACATTGCAAAATTACTCAAAAAAATTTTTTTCAAAAAAGTCGAAAAAGTTGAATGCCTGAAAAAAAAATATTAAATTAAAAGTGTTCTCAGTAGCTTTTCACAAGTTTTACTGCCATACCTACGGTGACCATATTAACTAACGTAAAATAAAGGGAATTTTTTCCAAAAAATTATTTGGGAATACGTACATAAAACTTGTATGATAAAAGTACCTTGCCTTGGTGAACATTTTTTTATAACATTTCAAAATTTTCTTTTTCGTATTTTTTTGTTTTGGGAGAACCATACAATTGTTTTCAACTAGTAGTTTTTGTTATGTAACATTTATTAACTGGAATAGGAGAATACATTTTCTATTGCTACTTTTTCTGCATTTTGGTTTAAAAAATTTAATATAATCAAATTAAAATTCAGAAATCAAGCTCTCTCACCGGTGTCTTGCAAATATTGTAAGCTTTCATAAAAAAATAAAAGTTAATCAAATGAAGTGAATGAATGACAGTTTTGAACCACTGTGCAGCAGGGGATTATTCTTCTCTTCCAGTGGAACTAGAAACTCAGCGTGTGCCCAGGATACAACTTTCCCTGTGCTTTATAGATTGTTCAAAGATTACCGATTAAATAGAAACCCTTAAGTGGGGTGCGATACAAACTGGCGAAAGTTTTCATTATACTTTATAAGGGACATTTTTATTTTTCATATTCTGCGTTTAAAAATTTACCTCTGAAAAATTAATTAAAATTGTTACCCCATATAAAAATTGCACCACTCTAATGTACAACCAGCAACAAGATATAAAGAAAAGAAAACTTGTCGGAGCCAACGCCTTTTCCAGTGCAAATTATTTAATTCATCTCAAAAAAATTCAAACAAATTAAGCTCAAAATACATAGGGGCGGTTGTTTTCAAAAGCGAAAGGAATTCTCCGCATGATTAATTAATTATACATTATATTATAAGGTGTTTCTTTCATATTTTGTCTAATAGCTATGTAACTTTCTCGGTAGTTTCAAGTTTTGCTTGCAACTTTATTTAGTACTTTTCTTTTTATATCTGCGATTACTATTCAAACAAAAAAATTTTGTACGAATTTGCACAAACGCTAAGCGCTCGCGCATTAGCTAGCTGAATGTAGCCCAATTTCAGTGCAGTGCACCGACCTCTGGCAATAACAACGACGCTGGCGACTGGTAGCTCAGACAGTCTCTGGGTGGCGTTTATAAATGAAACTAAAGCTTAGACAAAATCGTGTGCATTTATGTACAGTGTTGGAAAAGCTTACAGAAACAAGTCACACTTTTACTATTTGATGAGCTGGCTTTTTATTTTAACAATATGCCAAATTAAGTTATGTATATGTACATACTAAAAAAAGTGGAGTAGACAATTTAATTTTATGAATTAAGATTATAAAAAGAAAATGTTTGCCGTTATTGAGCTATCAGAAAATGTAATTTAATATCTCCGGAATTTTCTTATAAAGCTTAGTAACCACAATGTTTCGCTGGCCAAGTCTGTTTTACAACCACTTTTTACTCACTTAAATAAATAGCTTATTGAAACTGAAAATAATTTAAATGAGAATTAAATAAAAAATTAAAGTTAATTTCCACTTAGATGAGTTTGGTGAAACTGGCTGATAGTGTCTGAATGATTTACATTTCTGTTATTGTCATATCTTGAGGTATTCAACCTTGATAACATACTGTTTGATATTGGAACCATTTTGCAGCAGAATCTATTATCCTTCATATAACACTTTATTCGAAATATTGAATTAAGGCTTTCAGACCTCATCCTATTGTGTAAAAAACGCGCTCAGCAAAGCATGTGAGTGCAGCAAGGATTATAATATGAATATACTTGTATTTCCAAACATTTTATTACCTGTTGCAGTTTTCACTCCGTAAGCAATTCTCCAATTTTTTCAGAGTCGGATGGAATGGTTCTGAGGAAAGTTATTCCATGGGAAAGTTAAAAGATTTAAATATTCAGTTTTCGCTGATTTTCTTTCCTTCAAAGTCAAATAGTGAATTGGCAAGTCCCTGAAATTCGCCCTCTTGTGATTCACACACTTTTCTGGCGACAAAATCAAAGCTTTTTTAAAAGTATTTAATTGACTAGGTAATCGTTTCAAAATTTCTTCGATTAGGGTGATTAAACATTTTTGACAGTCTTTTAATATGCTTCTTATGTCAAGTTTATCACGCAGTTCATTAGCCTCTTCTGTAAAATTATCGTAGAAAACTTAGTTTTGTATATTTATATAAATGGAAAAAGTTTATTTGAAGGGGGAAAAATCGCCAAAAATCGCCAATGGCGATTTCCTAAATTTTTACGCGGAAATATCCAAAAAAAACATCGCCAAATTGGCGCGAAATCGCCAAATCTGGACACTGTACTACAGCGTCGAGTTTCCTGAGGCTAAGTGCTGGTATAACCTAAATACTGAGCGTGGGCTTACACATTAGAATCTTTACTGAAGACTCCAAAACTGATGCAAGGTCAAGTTTAAGTAGCGGCGAATCAGCTCCACTTAATAGTAGTAGGCTGAATAAGGCAATGGATTAGCAACAAGATTTTATGGGGTTGCTGGCTTTGCACATCGATGATGCGGTTGGATTCCTAATGGAGTTTAAAAAAAAAGAAGTCTGATGTGGAAATTTGGTGATCTCCGAAATAGTAGCTATAACTTCTACCGCTTAGACTTTGTTGTTTTTTCCATTTTTCCTAACAAATAACAAAAGCCTCCGTCAGAAACTGGTTGAATTTTTCGCTCGGTAATGATTGGGTGGCTTCGAGGGGTTGTAGTTAGGCAAAACTCGAGAGGATGTCGCGGCGAAACACATTTGATTTTCTGACCCGCTTTTGCAATGATTACGTCGAATGTAAAGGAATAAAATCCAATAAAAAAAAACTATTCGGTAATTTATTATGCAAAAAAAAAACAGGAAAATCCGAGTTTTAACTCACAAACTTTACTAACAGCAAAAACTTTAAACTTGTATACTCAACAGTAACTCTTCCGCGTCAAAGCTTTTCTGAAGGAATATCTACGGAAATAAAAGTTGAAAGCGGGCGTAGGAAAGGATTTGTTCACAAGTAAGGGTTCAATAAGTAATTGGTGCATTTTGAAGAATGCCAGCATTTTCCATTAGAGATGTGGGAAAATAGTACATATCGCACACCGTCTTCAAAAGGGGCACAACTCAAAATTACACGTTTGTCAGAAAATGTGAAAAACTATTTCTTATCTTAGCAAATGATACTCATATGGGCAAGGGAAGCTTTACAAATTTTTTTAACAAGCTATAACAAAAATTCCAGAAATAAAAGCTCTGTGTACATTTTAAGCGCATAATTTCAAAAATGCCAAATTTTGAGTTGTGCCCATTTTGAAGACGGTGTGCGATATGTCACATTTATTTGCACAGAAAGTACGCAGGGAGCAGGGCCTTCAGCCATATAATGTCCATTTTAAACCAAATATAAAATCCACTAAAACTCGTTCCCGGAAACTACCACAATTTTTACACAAATGCAACTGTATGATCATGATAGATGAAACTTATGTCATATCGGATTATAGTCAACTGCTGGACGGCTGTTCTATACTGTAATTTAAAGGAAATCCAAGAAATCTCCAAAAAAGGGTTTTGTAAATCGCACCAATTTCAAATCGTTCTATTGCCGAACATTCAGCTGATTGTCAACGCGCGCAAAAAGATGGGCGTTGTTCTGAAGCTAAAACGATCTACGTATTGATGGTCAAACATTGACGGCTCATAATTAACAATTTTCCCGAATTGATCAAAATATTGCAAATGTTATTAGCATTTTTTTATTTATAGTATACATACATAACTATATTTCCGGAACAACTCGAGGACTGGCAGATGTAGAGCGTGATATTTGTTCGTCGAGAGAGTTCCAAGTCCAAAGCAGCACTTGTTAACAATAGGTATTCTTCGCTTGATCTCCAGGCGGGCATTATTGGTTGTGCTTAAGCTGGATCCTAGGTAGACAAAGTTATAACTACGAACAGGGGCTTGTTTCCAAATACACGAAGATATTGTATATGTTGCCAAGACAATGCAAATTATCTGTCTTGTCTTCTTTTTCTAAGCTTGAAGCAGCTCTTATTACGCTTTCCAACATCAGAGTGCTCGGACGCCAGAGTCGGGATGGAGTATAGCCATGCAACTGTATTAGCATATTCAGAAGAACGACTATACCCCATGCACTCGGTCTCAATTAGTTTACCGTAACTGCTGTAAGTATATGGGCGTTTCCAGCTGAAGGTCTACCAAAAAAATAAAAAATAAAAAAAATAACAAAAGTCATGTATCTAACTTATTTATGGGCCAATTTGTCAGCTTTTTATAATGTTCACATTTTTGCAAAAAGTGGTCCCGCTAGGAGGCGCCAGAGTCGAGGTATTTTGAAAAGCCCTATTTATGCTCCGATTTGTTTCAAATTTGGCATGTGAAGTTGAAACATGTGGCCCTCTTATGTATGGCGGCTAATAGCCGATAGGCAACCACATACTAAAATGCGCATTACGTATGGCGTATGGCGTACTGTCGGCGACTGAGTCTAGTAGCGGAATTTTCTCTTTCCCGCTTATGACGACTTTATTATTTGTTAACATAAATTGTTGAACACATTGGGGCATAGTTGCCTATTACTTCGAAATATACATGTAAAAGAAGTTAATTCGGATGTTGTCTGCAATTTGGAAAACATTTCTTATAAAGTGAGTTTCGTAACTATAGCACAACAGGTGAGCTGACCTTGAATCGCAATGAAAGTCGAAGAAGCGTCTTATAAATCCAAACTGAAAATCGCAACAAAAAAATTATCTCGAAAACGGCCAAGGTGAAAAATGATAATTTCAAAAGTAATTACGTCTATAATTTCTTGCAGAATCTCCAAGAATAAGACATAAACGAGATGTTAGGGACCAGAACTTCGAATATTAAGCAGTAAAAGGTGTAAAAATTACAAAACTTTAAAAATTTTGCCCTAATTTTCAATGAATTGGCAGCCGTTGTGTACATTTAAGAACCAAAAATAACGGTTAGGAGAGTCCAAGAAGAATACACCTATGTATTTATTCTACCTTAAACGTAACTGGATTTCCATACCATGAAATAGGCCTTCAATGGAGTTACATTTCAGAGTATAGCGGGTCAGTTTTCACTTAAAGTGTCTTTGTGCTACAGTTCTAGAACGAAAATCACTGCCCCAGATTTAGGGTATTAATATGTTTTACAAAGGTATTCCTTTATCGGAGACGGGATCGTTTTTAAAACAATATGACTAGAAGAAGAAGGGTCGAAAGATTGCATACGGTTTTCACGTTGGATTTTTAAGGCGCCTTATTCGGTGACAGCTAACTAATGTGCTATAGTTAAGAAACTCACCTCACTACTACAAAATTGTTAAACCAAAAGGCCTGCCCAATTGGTAAATTTTGCAGTTTTATAATCCAACTAAACACTCGCTTCGTTTTTTTAACGTCACGTCAGCGCATATGTTTGATTAATCTTTTAATCTCTACTATCAATAGTTGACATTTTGTACTTAATAAAGGGCTTCTTAATTACTACGCAAATATAGAAAAACGTTTAAAAATTTTGACTTTTATTTTTAAAATTTTAGTTTTAAAACACCAAGGCGTTCGCCACAAATCGGAGGATAAGCTCGTCCAAACACTAGAGCATTGTGTTAGCGCCAATCTATTATACAGATGTCACGTCACGTCAGATTGGAAATGCCCATATGCTAGCATTCGCCTGGATGGGTGATTCAACTGACTATGAAGCGGCCAGAGCGAACTAAAATTAAGATACACTCTTGCTGTTTCGGATTTTAGCATGGCTTAATATGTGACCTCATTACACTTGGTTGCTCCGCAGCTAAGCATCATTACCATTTTTCCCAGCTGTAGCCGAATACTATATACATACATATGTGTGTATGTATGTATGTACAAACATGAGTAATAATGAATGTCTGTATGTACATAGATACAGTTGTGTCAAAAAATATATAACAAACGCTATTTTTTGACATATTTTGCTTTACAAGTTGAAGAGTTGTGTTAAGATGTTTTAAATTAAAATTAAACAAACAGGAAAGTAAAAAAACGAAACCCCTGTTTCATTTTGCCATTTTATTAGGTATTTTTAATGAAAAATAACTAAAAACACGGCACCTTTTTTAATTGGCTTAAATAATCGCGTCGATTTATTGACAAGCGAGAAGTAATCAAGAAAAAATTAGGATAAAGTCTACAAACACCAAAGAAAAATTAGTTGGCCTTACTACACTCATTATTCTACATCTATTAGTAACTGGAACAACAATAAAGTCCTGATAGTCTGCGCAAAACTACACTCTTAAGCGATCGGCGATATGTCCTGCTTATCGGGGTTGTTCTCTCGAGATACTTAAGAGTAATTACGAATGAGCCAAATCTTTCAAATAATTCTAGAGAACCATGTGGTTGATTAACTGAAAGTAATGTGAAGGTGAAATTCTCCAGAAGGATATTTCACATTGGGAGATGTTGACGCCAGAATAAAATGTTCAAAAGCGTTTCATCAATTGGCCCACTACAGGGTAAAAAGGCTTGGCTTCAACTACTAACCCCATATTAGATGTGAGTAGTTCGAGACAGTAACGGACGTTGTTATTTGCCCTGTCCCAATGATCAAAGTCAATTAGGGATAAAGAATTTATAGAAAATCTTAATAGAACTAGATGAATGTTTGAAAATATCATTAAAATAGTTGCCCAACAGATTAACTATCGAAAAAATACCAGTAAACTGCCCAAAAGGTGGTTTCCTTTGCGTCCAAAAATGGAAAAACGTAGTTCCATCTTTGCGTTTCGAAAGGGTAGATAATCTGCGAGAAAAGGTTAGTATAATTATAACAGTAACAAATATATCAACCAAAACAAGGATCTAACTAATTCTGAAAGAGAAGCCTATTTCACGAAAATTCGATTGGACGCTATTGGGACCTTAGGGACCTTTGGAACATCCAAATTAGACTGAAAAAGATTTCACAGACACAGACACAAATAAGCAAATGCAGCACAAGACATTATCTATATCTTTAGTTTCAACTTCGTTAAGGTAACCACTACTATGTATGTACATATTATCTGGAGTCTAGCACTAACGTCCTAGTGCATATTTAAACAAACCAATGTTTTTAATGTTAATATTAAGCCTCCAATATTCTATAAAATATCCGTAACTTACTTTTTTAGCAGATTTGTAAGCATATTTTATCCTTAGCGGCTCTACTATTTTTTTTTGAATACAGCTGTATATGCTGTGTATGTACTCTTAAGTCCACATACATATGTACTATGTATTAGATGGCGTTTAATTGTAAGTGTTGTTGGTGCTAGCAACTGTTGCTTTTGTTATTGCTACCGTTTCGTTTGGTCAATGACATTTTAAGTTGCCATCATTTGTTTTAAATAATTTTCCAAACACCAAAAACCAGCTTCACGGAGCTAAATAAATATGTACATATGAATGTACATACGAAGTGCCGCGCCGCTGCCATATCTACGCTCTGTTGTTCTTATATTTTCCACCGTCGTTTTAGTTGTTATGTTTTTGATGTAACTTCCTCGGTTGTCACTCTTGTTTGGTCTGAAGTAAAGGTTTATAGTCTCTTTTTAGAACGCGCCATGCTCTACATCCATACATATCTACCCTGCGGGAAATGTATCTAACTAGTAAGTTAGCTTGAAGTACATTAGAAAGGAACTCTAATGTATATTTTCTTTGAGGAAAGCTAACTATGTACATTAGGGTGCCCAACGAAAATGCTTTTTTTTTGGAAATTTCAAGACCCTACCCCCTAATTTTATACGTTTTTATGCGATATATTATTCCTATTTTTATAGATTTTTATAGGTCATTTAGAGGTCGCGACCCGTCGATTAATGTCAGAAAATACGATTTTGTAGATATATGAGTTTTTGAATGACTATTTTTGATTCGATTTCAAAGATCTGATCTGAGAAGAGGATATATAGGCCTTTAAAATGGTATATAATAATCTATTGTCGGACTAGGCTTGTTGGGATTTTTTATCGGGTTTTACGTGTATTTTATATAGGAAATCATTGCACGCCTTGGGCGAGTACTTAATGTTAATATTAAAGGTTCAAATTTTCAGGGAGCTTTTTTTTTTAGTTGTTTTCCACAAAATTTTGAGGTAGGAGTGAAAAAAACAATAGTCGCAAAAAAATCGTCCTAATACACACATATAAATTCAAGGCCGTATTTAAGAAAAGTCGCCTAAATTCGACAATTTTTATGCGATTGCAATAAATGAGGTATCAGTTTATGTATTTCAAAATAGATTTAATTTTAGAAAGTACTCCATATTTGAAATTGTAGAAATTATCGATGGTCAGAATTTAAGGGTGAGATTGCGCGCTTGCGTCCACGCGTTTCTGGTTTTGGAACAAATTTTAATGCGTTTCGGATCATTTTGTTCGAACAGCCACCTGTTCGGCTCTCTTCTGCATAAGTTTTGCCTTGAGAAATTATTTAATAATTTCGCGTTTTTCAGCTCTGCAATGTTTTCCACATCCCGTAGCTATTCAAACATTTTACAAAATTCAACTTTTTACACAACAGATGTATTAAATAAACTATATTTACCTTTATTCGCGAACAAAATTTCAGCTCTCAAGAAAACGGTCAAGAAAAACATTGCCTTTATTTCGTGTGTATGTCCAAGGAATTTTGACATCTGATACTTCACCAGCCTGTTGCCCCACTCTTTCCTCAAAAAATAATGGAACGGGTATATATTTCTGTTGCAAGCATGCTCTTTGTTCACAAAAAAACTTTAGAAAAGTGTAGTAGAAAGAGGAGTAAATTTCTTAAGAACTGCGTACTGCCTCAAGAAAATTTCTTAGCCATTTCTTTTAAATCCTTTTATATGAACTTTTAGCTTTTCTTGAGAGCTGCATACTGGCCTTAACTGTTAACCCAAAAGAAGCCTGAAAATTTTGATGCTCCCAGATTCTTTAAATCGAAATGAAAAGTTCATGGCGCTAGTGCTATTTTTTACCGGCACTGTATGTATTTCTATGGCGATGGCCGCAAAAATAAAGCGCAGTTAGCCACGGACGTAAAAACGTAGAACGTGTCAGCTGACAACAAGATCTATCTTATGGGATCTGCGTGTTAACAAAAACTCATCACCGCATCACCGTGACGTAGACGTTGCTTCTCTCTCTTTCTATCAACAGCCAACTTGCTATGTGTCTACGTACTTCTACGCTACGGGTAATTACCTCTGCATTAGGGTAAGAACATAGTGGAGCAGCGAGTAAAGAGCAACGAGCAAAGCGTCGATTTCAAACGCATATGTTTCAATGGGAAAGCACATAGTGAAGAGCAAAGCTTACATACACGTTTGTAATTGAAGCTATGCTCTTCGCCTTGCTCGCCGCTCCACTATGTTTTGACCCTTAGATGTCAACTAACTTGTAACTAACTACTTTTGGACATAAAAGATCAATAAGAAAAATATTTTTTTTTTTTAATTTTTTTACTTGTTTATTTACTTTATTTAACATTCCCTCAGACATAACTTCAAAATGATAATATAAAATTTCGATCTTCAGTTTATTTGTCCCGAAATCGAAAAAAGGTATTTGTGATTTTAAACAGAAACTTGTTTAAAGATAACAAACTCCTAATTACGTCTGCATGTTTCATGCATTACTTTTCAACTAAGTTTCAAGTTAGTGTTTTGTAGTTAATTAAAAGTGGTATGTATTTTTTATCAATTGATAATTTTTTTCTGCAGGGTATGTACACATAATATGTATGTATGTAACTATATTTACCTATTGTGAGCGGCAACCTAATTTACTAGGGAAAGATTTAAACTCTAACCCTTTTTGCTGAAGACTGTGCGGCTTTCTAGTGTAACCGAACTCCTCAGCTTTAATTTGCTTTTACCGAGATTAGTTTAACTTCGCATTTGTCCAAAAATTTATATATGTATTTACAGTAACGAGAAAAATTGTCAGAATGGAGATTTTTTTTAGAGATTCACAATGATTTTCAAGTGAATTTGTTCTATTGCTCATGCTCAGTATAGAAATTCAACACAAAATCAGTCTTGCCAACAAGTGCTACTTTGGACTGTCTCCTCTCTTGGCGTACGAATACCACACTCTGTAAGTCACTCATCATGCCGGTGGATTATTCGAGAAAAAGATTTCACGGAAGATTTACCGGCCTTTACGCATTGGCGACGGGGAGTTCCACAGACGATGGAACGATGAGCTGTATGAGCTTTTCAACGACATGGACATTGTGCAGCGAATTAAAATATGGCGGCTCCGCTGGCTTGGTCATGTCGAAAGCGACGCTCTGAAAGTATTCAACTCGGAACTTGCTGGTGGTAGCCAATGTTGCCGTTTTAGCCCTTTGGTGGCTAGATTTAGCTACCACATACTTTTTTGGCCACATAAATTTAAAATTGTCCCTAGCCCTTTTTTAGCTCTTTGGAGAATTTATTCTTACTTTGCATGGAAGAGTTGTATATACTTTATTTGATCTCTTTTTTTCATTTATGTAAGAGATGAATTTTTAAACTAAGAAAGACAGATATATATACATATATGTATGTATGTTCCTTACGTTTTTATACATACATACTGTAAACGTGTTAGGGCTGTTAACTTATCTATTAACGGTTTAGCTATAGTTTAAAATAGATAAGTTTACGCCCCTTAATATGCTTACTTTGTTAAATGGCCCATCAAGTCGATTGACCGTGTATGTTCTTGTGGTGTGATTGTACCAGCTGCTGGTGCGACTTCAAAAACTATTTGAAAATTTTATCCTTGCACCAGCATGCTGGTGTCGTGAGTGGTGAAATTAGCTAAATTTTCTAAGTAAAAAGTATTTTGGCGGAAATTTCTTGTACTATATGAGTCAAAGCCGTGTTTGTGGAGGATTAAGTTCCCGATATTGCAGTTGTGAATTAAACAAAAAAAAAACTAATTTGTATATGCTTCGAGCCTGATGGTACAATCACTTGATGGAGCCAGCAAGCTGGTGTCGTATATTTCCCTTTTATACAAAAAGGTTTATGGTTGGATAAAATATTAGCTTTTCTCCCGAGTTCATTGTTTTTCTATACCATTACTTATTGAAAATGTTTGCGTGTATATTTATATATGTATATGTAAGTACAAAATTTTAGCTACCATTTTTAGCCACAACTACTTTTTGTTTAGCTCTTTTTTAGCGCCCTTTTTTCTAAAGGAATTTGGCTACCACTAAAAGTGATTCGCGGCAACACTGGTGGTAGCATAGAAAGACAGATTTTCTTGAAGAAATAAAAATACGAGTATTTTTTTTCTTGAGAGCTGCATACTGTTTTAAGAAATTTTGATACAAGAAAATTTCTTTTCCATTTCTTTTGCGTTATTTTGTATGAATTTCTCGTTTTTCTTGAGAGCTGCTGAACTGAAAAAAAGCGTGCGGTATGTACATACAGTCAATTGATAAAGTTTAGGCACAGAGTTTTTTGCAATACGGGCAACCGGTGTTTAAATATTTTATTTTGCGAAATTGTTTTACAAATTACAACAAAAACCTCGAAAATAAGAGTTCCAAACCTCTGCAAGTTTTCATAAAAATATTGCACTTTTTAATTACACTCTTCACAAAAAAATTTAGTCTATTCAATTTCAGTACAATAAAGGGAAAGTTTGAGATATCTAGGACTTACCATTGATTTTTGGGAAATTTTCATATTGAAGGTGTCGCTTATTTTTTCCGTAGAAAAAAATCGTCGATATTTTTTTAATTTTGCTTAAGATTTGGAACTCTCATTATTAGGTTTTTTTTACAATTAACTATATTTTAATAAAAAATTTGCGAAAAATAAAATATTTATGAAACAGTAACCCGTATTGAAAAAAACTCTCAGTACTGCACCTAGACTTTAGTGATGGACTGTATGTATATATCGACGGCTGAGTGGAAGGTCGACCTACATGCATATCTCGGAAACCCGTGCGAAAACGCCCTATCTCAGAAAACTTTTCAAAAACGCCTTACTCCAGAGCTTGGTTGAAGAACGCCCCATTTCAGAATTTGATTAAAAACGCCCTACCTCGCTTCAAAATGTATTGAAAATGTGCTGTTATAGGGCAGCTGAGAAAAGGTCGTTTTTGAAACGATTTCGGAAACAGCGTTCTTAACCAAATTCTGAAATAGGGCGTTCTTGAAGTTTCCTGAATAGGGCGTTTTCGAACTGAATGCCGATATAAGTTGAACATCCACTCAGCCGTCGATATGTAGGTAATTTCCCGTAAATTTTTTTCATCAAAGACCCAAGTAAGAACTGCTTACATAGGAATTATTTCGATTCTTTATCACGCTAATCTTCCCGAAAGGATTACATCCGAAACGCATTTGGAACTTCTGTCTGAGTCACATACGTTTTTCTTTGACTTTGGTTTTATTTTGAAGTCCATTCAGCTGTATGTGGATGCATATGTGTGTATATATTAGGGTGGTTCCTAAAAAATCAAATGAACGATTTTTTAGTCTCATCCCTTAAATCGGAAGTACCACGGTCATAGATATCACATAAATTTTGGTCCCAATTGCAGTCGGTTAAGGCGTGTCGCACAGGGGACAAAGTTCTGGCTCCTCTATAGAGATTCAAAAAATTAAAATAAATTTTTAACCGACTTCAAAAAAGGAGGATGTTATAGTTTCGTCGGAATTTATATATATATATTTTTTTTTAAATGTATGTTGCCGCATAACTTTGAACCACGTTAACCGATTTCTATAATAATAATTTTTTAAAGGAAAAGTGGTATGTACCTCCGAGCTGGTCAAATAATAATCTGGTTTAGATTCGATCTTTGGGTCATGAAGAAGTTAACGATACTCTTAAAATTTTATATGAGAAATGAGGTCGGTTTTAGTTTTTGATTAAAAATTACTTGTTTTTTTTCATCTAATACCCAAAATCGATATTATCATAGTCCAAGATATAACATATAAATTTTGGTCCCGATTGGAGTCGGTTATGGTTTGTCGCAAAAGGGTAAAAGGCCAGATGCCTCTATGGAGACTAAAAAATTAAAAAAAATTTTTTCTTTTAATACTGAAAGTCGATGCTACTAAAATCGAGAATATCACATATAAATGTTGGTCCCGTCCCGATTTGAGTCGGTTGAGAAGTCCTTATAGGGTAATCTGAACTTTGACCCCTGTGCGACACGCCTTAACCGACTCCAATCGAGGCCAAAATGTATATGTGTTTTCTTCGACTATAGTAGTATCGATTTTGGGCAGGGTTTGAAAAACTGTCAGCAAAGCAGCAACATCATACTATTTTTGCTTTTGCTTAGCTTTGAAATTTTCGATTTTGATTCGAACTGCTTTGCTTTTGCTGTGACTTTGAAAAGTTTATTCTGTTTTTTTTATCGGCAGTTTATTTAAACCACAGTATACAGTAATCCAGATAGCCAAAACAAAAAATGTAAATATGCTTATTTGACATATTGTTTGAATGTATTGGTTGATATTTTTTCACAGTTGTCGTTTTCGTTAACCCAAATGAAATCCAATTTAAATATTTTCTTATAGTGAAAAATATTTTCAAGTCACATAAAACAAAATAAAGAGAAAAACAAAATTCCAAGCAAATCAAGCGTGAAGCGTAAGCGATTATAACCGGGCGCAGTTCCTACATAAGTCAAACCGTGTTCCGAACACGTGAGTGAGTAATGGCGGGCTGACTTTTTAAAATGGTCCCATCGATTAGGCGGTAAAACAATTATTACTTAGCTTAAGGTAGAACTCTCTAATTTTCAAATGCGCGAAATTTGTATGTATTTGTTCAGCCGCTTATTCACATTTGAAAGGGGATAATGCATGAATTAATCCAAGTAAGGACGGTTTATGCAAATAAGCAAGCGCGTTTGTTAACCGTATAAAATGTATGTACATATATACACATATGCATACATATATATCAAAATATTCAAAATTACGAGATGAACTAGTTCAGCCCTCTCTGTTTGTAAACACGCTAACTCGAACAAAATTTAGATATTTTAACGAAAGTCGGTGTCGAAGTTGCCTTTGGTATAAGTTAGGATAGTGTTAAACTTTGGCGAAATCTGCCAATAACCACGCCCACGAAGTAATTAAAAATAGTTTTGTTTTTATTATTTTTTTACGAATTTTGCTGTTCAAATTTACATGTCAAATGCATCAACAAACATTTGTGGGTACTTTTGCATCAGTCGTTGCCTATGGGTTAATGACAAATAAATCCTATACATTCACAATATTTCATGTATTAATTTTCAAATAAGCATTGTCAATGGCTGGTTTACTGTATACTGTGATTTAAACAATTTAATTGCTTTTGATTTGCTGTGATAGTGCTTTTGCTGTGCTGTTATCTGCTTGGCTGTGCTGTGCACATGACGCTTTTGCAGCATGGTATATACATATTAACTCCGCGATCAATGCAAAGCTTATCAGGGTAAGCGACTAGTGGATTTGCGCACGCATACATATAATATCCTCTGTTTCTGCCAATTCGATGTTTCGCCGCAAATTTATAGTCAAATTGATGTTGATTTGCTGCTGCTGCGCTGTCTTTGTGCTTCCACAAATTGCTTTCGAAATTTCATAGCAAAACGGCAGCCAAAGCATTTGTTTTTTTCTGAATTGCTTTTGCTTTGCTTTCGATATCATACATGCCGAAGTCAAAGCACAGCCAAAGCAAATTAAACAAAAATATTACAGCATTTTAAAACCCTGATTTTGGGTATTAGATGAAAAAAAAAAAATCATTTTTGATTTTTTGCGTCTCAATAGAGGAATCTGAACTTTGACCCCTGTGCGTCACGCCTAAACCGTCTCCAATCGGTACCAAAATTTATATGTAATATTTTCCACTATAATAGCATCGACGTAGGGGTTGAGACTTAGGAAATCTGATGCAAAAATTTGCTCCCTACATTTAAGGACCACCCTAATATACATACATATGTAAATGCATGCACATTCATATACCATTTCTACATCCATCACTGTTTTGTTATTATCAACAATTCATTTCCAGCTTTATTGCACATATTTTTTCGGGTTTGTCGGGTAACATTCTTCATACTAAATTATCAACTTTTCTTTTCCTACACTACGTGAATAGCTATCACCGTATTTGCTGATACTTTTGTAAATAAAATATGTACTTTTGTATGTACCTTACTCAGCTAAATTCTACGCAGTTGTAACTCTATTCCTTTTTAAATTCAGAGCATCTCCCGTATATTGTAAATGGTGTGTACAATTATGAAATAATTTCCTTAATTATTGTTAATCATTAATGGCACGAACTGCATGCCACTACTTCTGTGTCCATTCTTTCATACTCGAGACTATTAAAATTATTTTATTTTGAATGTCAATGTCTTTTGGGTATGTAGTATATATTAGGGTTCCCATCGATTTTTTCTATTTTTTTTTTTAATTCAAGACCCTACCGCCTAATTTCATTCCTTTTTATGAGAAATATTATTGCCTATTTTTATAGATTTTTTAAAACTCAGTCATTTACGTAGCGTAGAAACATATTAAGTTTGCTGTTGATAGAAAGAGAGAAGCACCGTCTACGTCACGGTCATGCGGTGGCGCGGTTTGTTAAGTTCGAATGCAGCCAAGCTACATATTATATTTTTTTACGTTTAGGTTTTTATATTTTCTTCTTGTAAAGTTACTTCAACAATAATTTATATACTATATACATATGTATATTCAGAATGCTTGAATCGAAATTTTTTATTTATGTATGTTCATTTATTTTCATGTCTGTTACAGGTGGAAACTGCCCCGATTGCGGCTAACATCGTTGAAAGTCTAAATCCATTCGCTGCTCCAGAATCCGAACAACATAAAACGGTTGAAGAATTACCAATTGATGCGGATCAATCGTTTTCAAATGAATCTCACCTACACGCTGACTTTTTGCAACAAAACGAACAATTTTATCACAACGAACAACAAAATGATCACCAGGCAAAAGAGATAGCATCAGAGTCCGTATATGCAGGCTTTGAAGGTAACTTGTTTTCGACCCAGCAAGAGGATGAATCATCAGAATACCCTGCTAAGCAAGAGCTTGAAGTTAAGGGATTTGAATCGCCTGTTGCAGAATCTATTTCTATTGCTTCTCCCCCAGAACCAGAGCCGGTTTCTCTCTCAATTGAGACCCCACTTGAACCGACATCTGTAGGTCACCTTGAATCGGCGGCTGCTGAAGTGGAGGCTGAGCCTGTAACTGAGCCAGAACATATATCACAACCAGAATCCTTAATTGCACTTGAGCCTGAGCCCAAGCCTGACAATGCCTTGCATGTGAGCAATGGCATTTCAAATGTGTCCACAATCGATGAAGCATTGCTGGTGATAACTAAAGACGTTGTCCCCACCACTCCAGAAGCTTTTTTGGAGACCGCTATTGACGAAACCAAGAAAGATGCTTCCGAAACTGTGGTTGCTGCCGCAACTATTGGTGCTATTGCGACTACGGCTGCCGTAGTAACTGTTGCTGCAACTGCTCCAAAGAAAATTGAAGTTAAAAAATCCCGTACTCCCACTTCGACAAAATCAAAGACAGTTGATATTAAAAAGGGTGCAGATCCAACAAAAAAGACTACTGGTGCTCCCACTAAAACGTCTGCTTCTACCGTATCTTCAGAAAGGCCACGTACAGCCCCGTCTAAGACGGCAACTGCCCCTGATAAGAAAGTGACAGCCACCACAGCTGCTGCTAAACCACCGACAAGCACTACTACTCGAAAACCCTTATCCTCCATTTCAGCAACATCTAGAACCGTTACTAAGACAACCGCTTCAACACGTCCGACTACAGCACCGACTGCAGCTAAGTCATCTGTATCGCGCACTAATGCTACTACAATTACACGCCGTTCGGCGCCCACTAGTACTTCTAATGGCACAACCGCCGTCGCTAAACCAAAAGCTGCTGGCAGTGCCCCAACTAAGCCAACTACTTTGGGTCTTTCGGCTACAGCCAAGCCGAAGTTGATTTCTCCCCGTACAACTTTAACATCACAACTTCGAAAGGCGGCACCTGCAAGTACAGGCACAGGCTTAACCACGGCTAGGAGTCCACTAAAGACTACGGCACCAACTACCAATGGCGTCACAAAGAGCGCAACAAACACAACTACTGCTAGTCGCGCCAAGAGCTCGACTTCTACCACAATAACAACTACAACTACAAAGACTTTCACTGCGCGGCCTGCACCTAAGACTACGCATTCATCCACTATTTCATCGACTACAACACGTCGGACTGTGGGCGTCGTTTCGAGTAGTAGCACAACCGGGGCAAGAACTACAAGCAGTATGTTGCAGAAAAAGACACCACCGGGCACCGGTAGGCCTATATCAGCCACCAAATCCTCACTTTCGCCGACTAAGCCATCAAGTGCAACTCTGAAATCGAAAACCAAAGATGTGGCTAAGAAACCAGTAACTCCAATTAAATCGGCAAATGAGTTAAAAGCGAAAGCTACCGAAGAGCAACCCAAGTTGAACGGTACGCCTAGTAAATCAGGAGTAGAGGAACTGGGGAAACAAGTGGAGCACCAACCGCATTTGAATGGTGAAGGTGATGGGCCACAGAAAGTGTTTGAAAATGGTATGCATCATGAGGTGTTGGGGAACGGCGAGGACTCTCTACTGGATCAACATGCACAGGCATCTCTACTCGATGCCTAGAAAGTTAAGGTCTAGAAGACTTTGTAATTTTAAAGTGCATTAAGCAAAATGAAGAAATGGTAGACATCTAACAAAGCGTAATCATTTGAATGAAAGGTTTTTGTGGGGAAATTAGCCTTGAGACGAATACAGACCGCTAGGATTGGGGGTAATAATAGTAGTAGCAGCAAGGAGAAACTGGCATTATTGCTATGCAGATTGCTAATCAATCATAAGGGAAACAAGTGAAGGGTGAAAAGTGTTTAGCTGAGTAGATGAAGGAATGGAATCTAACGTCAATAAGCGGTACACTATGAAAAACCGGAAATAACGTAAATCTGTCATTGAAAAATGCATGTAGAACGAAATCACAATGTTGAAATCAGAAATAACTAAAATAACGACTAACATACAGAATTAGAAAGAGAAAACAAAATTACATTTTGTGAGGAAAATATTTTCAATTTGAACTTGGGCATGTTTGTCATTGACTTTCATTCTGCCTAAATTTAAAAATTTTGCACGTTTTATTTCTTAATGTTTACATATACATTATTTGTCACTTTGTACGACAAGTTGCACGTTTGTTAGTGGTATTTTTATTTTGTTGTTTCTTCAGAATGAATATTTTTCAAAAATACATACTTACCTACATACATACATTAATGTTTTTTTGCTTTGCTGTTATAAAATTTTGTTAGTTTGATGACTAATATTTTAATTACCTTTGTATGGCTTTAGTTCTTGAGCATGATATTAAAAGCGGTTTTTGTTTTTTATGGCGCAATTTTCTATGTACATCGTCTATAATTTATATTGCACATTTATAGACCAAATGACAAAATCAATGTTTGTATACATTTTTTATACTTATGTATGTATACTCAAAATCTATTTTGGATTGAGGTTTTAGTGCTAATCGTTTATTATGTTTTCCTTAGTATTGTAATCAATTTTTAATTCTTTCTTGTCAATTTGTTGGTTGATTTTGTGCTGGTGAATGTATGGAAAAACACGAAAAACGAAATAAAAATTATAAACTATGAAAAAGTAAACTAAACAAAAAAAATCCTACTACTTACGTGGAAGCCAGTAATTTTGGCCAAATAACGGTATAGTTTACACTATCGAACTTATACTACACAAAGTCTTAACTTGTGAAAAAACGAAAATAAAAAGGCATTAAAAAATATAAATAAACGAAAATAAAAAATCAAGTGCGAAACGCGTTGCACGAAAAAATTATATGAAGTAAAAATATCTTTTATATACACATATAAACATGAAGACCTATTAAATAATAGATGGCATGCAAAAAGATATTAAATCACTGAATATATATAAATCATATTAACGATCGAATTGTGCATTTTTTTGATATATTTTTGTACTTCATTATTCTGTTCCTGCTTACAACTAGTGAGAAAATGTATAACGCAAGAAAACGACACAGTATACTTAAAGATTTTAAATTTATTTAATTTTTATTTGTAAATCAAAGTATGGACTACTCCTGCTCCTACCCAGTGTGTTATTATTATTACTTTCTTTGAAATTCATAATTTAACCTTGGCTGATGTTACCCTTTGTATTATTTTTTTAATTTATTGATATTAAAAACGAAATTCTCAACTTAAAAGTCTGTCAAACATATATACATATAATATTATATTATTCTGAAAACTACGATAATTTTACGATAAACTTGTATGCAAAGAAAAATGATTAAAAAGCTACAAAAAAAGAATAAAACTTATTTATGTGTTTTTTTTTTGTTTTTAACATTTTTGATTATATTTTTGGTAACCGCAGCAACCAAATTTATTATTTAAATATTTTCCGCAAAAGTAATGCAAGGCAGATCACTTCAAAAAATTTAAGAATAGTTTTCAATTTACAAACTGCGGGGGTATGTAAATGTTTAAGAGATAACACTACTGTAATCACATATCGTCGCCTGGATAATAGATAATCGCTATTTTGACAATTTTTAGTTAAAGATGCAGTGACACATTAGCGCACACAAGGGGTGAGTTTTGAGGTTCAAACACCCCTTAAAGCTAATAACCTCAAATATACAAAGTGTAAAAGCTTATAGCCTTTTCTTTTCTCGAAATAATGTTACATTTATTCTGCCCTGCGCCAGGGCTGTAAAGTTTTCGTGTTCTTTTCTCAGCATCTTGATATGCATATTGCGTTCTCTTTCTTTAAAATGTTGCACTCTGATAATGTTGCCATATAAGAAGGTGAAATCATTTTCGAGAAAAGAAAACGCCATTAGAATCCAGCTCTCAAGGAAAATCACAAGAAATATTTGTTATTATTTCTTTTGCTTTAAATAGCACTTTTTTTTGCTGTAAATTTTCTTGAAGAAATAAATATGTATACGAGCATTTTTTTTTTGTAAAGCTGAACTTGAAATTTGAACTGCGAATGGAAACATTCGACCTTATGCTGAATATCGTCATCGCCAATAAAAGTGACGATACGGCCCTCGTACGCCATGTTACTGATACGCTGACGATCGTCGACGATGACAATGACGATATTCAGCATAGGGCCGAATGTACTGAAAATATGCAATGCATACTCACTTACTGTTTTTTTTTTCACTTTACAAGCTAAAAGAGAAACAAGGATTCGAAGATTTAATTTTCCAACTTCGAATTCGTTCCACCAAAATGAGCTACATAATAAAAATACAAGTTCGGTTAATTTTCTCGGTTTTCAAAATATTTAAAAAAAAAATGAGATAATCGTGAAAAATCACCATCTCTATCGAAAACCAGAAATCGAGGAAAATGAACATATTAGTGTAAAAATTTCATGGACTTAATTTATTTATTTTTATTTAAATTATTTTTAAAATTTTTTGGTTATTTTTGAAAATCTTGTGTTTATAGAACTTTTTATTAAACAAGTTAAGCTAAAAACACAACCGACTTCAATTCTCATATACAAATTTAGGGGTACCGCTAATTTCGTTATAATCCAATGATCGGTTCTAAACCAAACTACGGGACGACCCTTGAAGTACCACCTTTTCTATAAAAAAAAAATTATTATTGAAATCGGTTCACGTGGTCCAAAGTTATGCGGTAGCATACATAAAACAAGTAAAGAAGTACATATAAGTGCGAGTCAAACCAAACTTTATATACCCGGTACACTTATTAAAAATCGATTTTTCACCTTTCAGTAAACTACAATGTCAAGCCGTGATATATTGAAATAGGACCAGGTTTGGTGGAAACCGATAAGGCGGTTATCGATAACTTATGTATTCCTAAGTGGGTAGTGCCACGCCGATTTTACAAAAATCAATAATCATACGTCTTGTTAAGACATTGTAAATTGGAGTCTTTAGTTATTGAAATATCGGAGTTTTCGTAAGTGGCAAGTGGCGGTAATTTTAGTCCGATTTCAAAATTTTCAACATATTGTGTTTTTTCGCCAAGGTTGATAAATGTGAGTTTGGTAGAAATTGATGAACTGGGTATCGAGAAACACATATGTAGGCGCTAGGGCGGTGCCACGCCCATTTTCCAAGAATTTCCCTAAATATCATCTGCTAAAAGGTCATTGCATATATCAGGGGTGGGTAATGCCGAGGCCGAAAAGAGCCACATGTAAATTCTAAATTCTAAGAGCCACAATAAAACCAACAAAAACAAAAAATTTATTTGTAAATAAAATTATTATTAGAAATGAAAAACATTAATTTTATTATTATTCTAATGCACGTAAGATAGATATTACAGAAAATTCAAAAGATCCTTGGCCGAATTTTCAAAATCTCGATTTACCTCAGTTAAAGCCGTTCGTAACAGTTCTGTTAAATGGTGGTTACTTAATTGTGAACGGTATTTTGACTACAAATTTCATTGTAGAGTACAAAGACTGACAGTTATACGTTGTACCAAAAATTGAAATTATACGGCACGCAGCTGTTTTCAACAGCGATATTTTTAATCTGGTACATGTTGCCGGAATTCAAGCAGTTGCAAAGCTTTATGTAGCATCACCAGTGTCTTATCCTCTTTTCATTCCAAAAACGCCAACTCTTTTTCGCTTTTCTTAAAAAGGAGTATTTCGGATATTGTAAATTCATCCTCAATTATGTTACATAGAAAAGGGTTTATGAAGTATGCAAATGTACATTTAAATAATTTCAAATCGGCAAATCTTTTTTCAAAATCTGCTTTTAAATCATGTAGTTTAACGACATAGTGGTGCAATTTATCCTCTTTGACATGTGCAATATTTTTTTCTAGTCATGGAAAATGATGAAATATTCCTTTTTTGAGATCATGTATAAGAAGGCGTAGTTTAGCTTCAAAACTTAAAATAATTTGCGACAAATGAAAAACATTTTTATTCTCTCCTTGTAGAAACGTATTAAAGTTTTGCAATGTTCCATCCAGCCATGTCAGATGTACAGATTTTTCCGTACAGTATGGATTTGCAGGGGTGAAAATGGTTGTACGAATTCAACGTACGGATTTTTAGCTTTCCGTCAAGATGTACGGATTTTCAGAGTGTTTTTTTTTTCATATTGTAAAAATTTTCCTTCTTTACAAATATCTCATAGGTTTCTTATAGTTCCAGAACCTTCCATGTTTTTATTAAAAAAATGCGTTGTTTTCGTACTTGAGGGACCTAAGCATTATACTGTGACTCGGTAGGTTCGAAAACCTACCTGAAAGGTGTTGTTGCATTTACATAAACTAAGAACACACTGCTTTTTGAAAAGTTCTAGTCAGAGAAATAAAAAAGGTGTCTGTGAAGCAAGAATTGGCTTAATCGATTTCCCTTTTCATTCTGAGCATTTATGTATACATTTGTCTATTTCTATCTCGATTCCTTTTGCCTGTTACAAACAACCATTTTGTGAATAAAGTTATAATACCCTTGTGCACAAGTGCGCTCGGGTATAAAAAGAAAAAATCTGCCTCATCGCGTAAGTCGTACATTTGGCTAAATTGTCCGACTCGGCAACAGTAGCATTGTCTATTGTCGTACTGAAATAATTAAAAGACCAAAATCATTGAAAACTATACAGTGCTGCCAAGTTTTTCCGTTTTAATACACTAGTCGAGTGAAAATTTTAGACAATGACGGGAAACTTTCGACTCTCGAAAAACGACTTGCATTCGACACGACTCTCGCAGTTCCGACGAATTAATAACCTCCCGTTTTTTTTTTGAATGCGGTTAGACTGTGTTTATACACGGAAACCTTTGTCGACGCGATTTTTCACATTCCCTTTTGGTGTTGCTCGTTTCATTTACACACGGCTATTTTTGTGTATGCAATTGTTGTCAGCTGTGAATCGCTAACTCAATTATCAATTATCACAACTAAAGCACAGAGAATTTTTTACAATGCATGAACCTTTTTTATTCTTTATAAAAATATAGTTTGTACTAAATATATGAAAAAACATAAAAATAAAATTGTTAAACTTTGTGCTAAACTCGGGAAAATTCAATAAATTTGCATACAAATTTGCAACATTCTAATCAGACTTTTTATAAAAATGTTTAAAATGAAGTTTTGCAGCCCATTCAATTTTGGTTGATTTTTGGTGTTGTTTTTACTGAGAGTTTCTTCCATACAAACTATGTTTGATAATTCTTTTTATATGGAAGACACTGTTAGCAAAAAATAAAAATAAATGCTAAAAATCAACGAAATTTGCTGGCAACTTCTGACTTGCTCTTTATTAATTGGCTCAAAAGCTACATTTTAAAAATTTTTCTAAAAGATCTGTTTAGAAATTGTGATCTGATTAAAGAGCCTCCGAGCCAATAATTTTGTACGGCACTGTACTTATAAGTAAAAGAAAGTGAAAGAAAAAAATATAAGTACAAGATAACATTAAAATATCAGTCATATTTTTCGTTGCTGTGAACTTGTTTCAAAACTTCCAAGGCGAATTTATATAAGGTGGTGTTACTAGCTCAGCTGATTTTGTGTATGTGTTTCGCCGCACGGCTTCTGATATCAAATTGAAAAATTTTGTTTGAATTTCTATACACACTCTTACAGATTTTGACAGTTTATGCCGCCAAATCAAAAACAAAATACATGTAAATTTTTGTTTTTGTACTCGTGCTATCATCTTATATTAATTCGCCTTGAAAACTTCTGTCTTTTCCTTAATATAATTGTAAAACTCTGTGAACTTTGCACAAGCAATAGTTGATGATTAGTATATCGATGGCGGTGTGGAAGATCGACCTATTTCGGCAGCCAGTTCGAAAACGCCCTATCTCAGAAAACTTTTCAAGAACGCCCTACTTCAGAATTTGATTGAAAAACGCCCTAATTCAGAATATTATTGAAAAACACCCTACCTCAGAATTTGGTTGAATACATTGAAAATAAGCTGAGATAGGGTGTTTTTGAATCGGCGTCTAAGATAGGGCGTTCGAATTAAAAAAGCGTGCTAAATTAAAAAAACAGGCATATGAAAGAGCACCAACCCAACTCGTAATACATTCAAGTATACAAATTTTAGTATTTAGTATAGAAATATTCAATTCAAATACGCCCATATTAAAATGAAGCGATTTGCAATTACCGATTGATTTTCATAATTAAGTTAAAAAAATATTTAAATTCCATGCTGGTTGTAATGGGAATTGAACCCTGACCCTCTGGAAATTAGCAAATTGTGGCAATCATCGTCGCGTACTCAGCTACAGCCAGACATGTAAATGTGCATTTAAATGTTGACTTTGAATCAACACCACGCGTGCGTGTTATGAAATTATTATTTTTAAATACGAACATTTTTAAACGATAATCAAATAGAAAATATTCAGTGAGTGAATTCATAACATTTTTCTGAATATTAAAACGCGTTTTTTCCCTTAGTGTAGTGATTTTTGAACTTTTATTCAAATTTGTGCAATCAAATCAAAAACCGGGACATTTTAAGGTTGGACCGGGACACCGGGACAAATAGTCTAAAACCGGGACATGTCCGGGAAAACCGGGACGTCTGGCAGCTCTAGCATAATGAGATAAACTTATATAGTTATATGTACGCGGTAGCACGCCCATTTTCCAAAAATCCATAATAATATTGCGTCTTTTGAAGAGATTGTTGTTAGTATCAATTTTGTATAAATAAGCGTCCTTAAATATACAAGTTTCAAGCATTTCTGAAATTAACCGTTATATGAAAAGTGAACATTATTTTAGCCTGATTTCAATAATGTTTTGCTTTTATGTGGCAAGCACAATATCATATCGAGTTTGGTACAAAATTGATTTAACCGTTACCGAGATACGCATATGTAGGCGGGGCTACGCCAATTTTACAAACTTTTATCATAAACGTATTCTTGCTAAAGAATTATTGCAAACATAAACATAGACTTCGTATTATTCTGAATTACCGTTGTATGGGATGTAGGCGTGGTTATTGTCCGATTTTAAAAATTTTCAGTCGGTTGTATGTTGTTGGGTTGGGGGTGCCACGCTCACTTCCCTTTCGCCCACCGCCGCTTTAACGAACGCCCTAAAAAGTTCGTGATTTTTTTTATTTTTTTTGTAACACCTTAAAATTTAGTACAAATTGGGTAATAATTCAGTCATACTAAACAAGTCAAGGTCTTTTAGTTTCCGCGATATTCAGGCAGGCTGCAATTCACTTCCAGGTGATTTTCAATCCCTGCCAATTTAAATTCAAAGCTAATTTGACTACAGAGCCTGCCTAATTTCGAAAAACATTTTGGTTAATTTAGTACTAAGTTTTACCACATTTGGTCTTATATCATACAAAGTGACTGCAAAGTTGTTCTCAAATGTCACATATGACGAAATCATACTAAAGAAAATAAACTTCAATTTCAATTTATTTCAATATTATCCTGCAAAAACAATTAACAAGTAGCAATAAAAATAAAATAATTAGAGAATTTCGTGAACTACTAACATTATCCGAGACTTTTGAGAAAATCTATCGTCACGTCACGCAAACTTCAATCGCGATTTCCCAAAATCTGCCGAAAGTAACATATGGCAATCTTTTAACCAGGCGACGGTATACGTGGAGGGATGGAAGTATATGAAAAAACTGGAGTTTTTTGAGTAGGTACATACCGTACATATGTATTTAAATACAATATTCAATGAAAAAATTCCAAAAGACTTGCTGGACTTCAGGCACTATTCATCATAAGTATTACAATTTTTACTCAAATAAGAAAAATATATGTATATCGACTACTGAGTGGAAGATCGACCTATCTCGGCAGCCAGTTCAAAAACGCTCTATGTCAAAAAATTTTTCAAGAACGCCCTATTTCAGAATTTGATTGAAAAACACCCTATTTTAGGATTTGGTTGAAGGACGCCCTATTCGGTTGAAGAACGCCCTCTCTGACTTCAAAATGTATTGAAAATATGCTGATATAGGGCGTTTTTGAAACGAATTATAAAATAGGATGTTCTTCAACTAAGTTTTGAAATAGGGAGTTCTTTAAAAGTTTTTTGAGATAGAGCATTTTCGAACTGGCTGCCGAGATAGGTTGGTCTTCCACTCAGCAGTCGATATGTATTTGACTTAATCGACATTAATAGATGTATAAAATAATAAATGCTCATATTTGTGTAATTGGCAAAAAGCTTGATTGGACCAAAAACAGTTGTCATTAATATATTGAAGATCTTGTCGACCCATTGAAAATTCCGGGTTATTTGAATTATGCGAAGTGTCGATTTCGAAAACCGTGTTTCGAGAAAAACGCACTTAAAGTTTCGTCACGTGGTATAAATGGTTCAGTGTTTTCGTAAAAAAGAAACAAATGAGATTTTCAGGAAAAAGGTTTTCGTGCATGTCTTCCCATATTCAAATATCAATTTTTGAACCATATCGACTGCTGAGTGGAAGATCGACCTATCTCGGCAGCCAGTTCGAAAAAATGTTTCAAGTACGCCCTATTTTAGAATTTGGTTGAAGGACGCCCTATTTCAGAACTCGTTTCAAAAACGACCTTTTCTCAGCTGCCGATTCAAAAACGCCCTATAACAGCACATTTTCTATACATTTTGAAGTGAGATAGGGCGTTTTTGAACCGAGTTCTGAGATAGGGCGTCTGCAACCAAATTATGAGATAATATTTTTATATAAAATTCTGAAATAGAGCGTTTTTGAAAAGTTTTTTGAGATAGGGCGTTTTCGAACTGGCTGCCGAGATAGGTCGAGCTTCCACTCAGCAGTCGGTATACTGTAGTGTTATTCCTTAATACATTTAGACTTTATAAAATTTTATATTTGATTAATCGATGATTTGAATATCTCAATACCAATTGACTGGTAGTATCTAAGGTATAGATTATGTTTAAAAACACTTACGAATTTATTCTCATTGCCTGATTCTACACATACATATGCGCATACCTATAATTATATATGCGTCTACTCATGAGCGAATATTGGCACTTTACCTTAATAATTATATCGCTTCAAAATAAAAAGTAGATCACAAAATTAAAACAAAAAATTTATATTAGCCTTATATGACGTTTTAGGAAGAAATTCATTTTACATAATTTTGCTTGCTTCAATTGTAGTACTCTTTGCCTCTCATTTGCCTTATCGTTGTTTGTATAAAATGCAATTTACACATACATACATACATACATACGTATTTACCAAAGAGTTGATGTTTTGTATTGCACTTAGATACTTTAGGTACTTTTGTAGGCTTATTCGCTGTTATTGTGTTTTTAGCTTAAATTACTTAAATAAAGTTTGCATTCAGTAGATATGAAGTTTTAATGAAATCTTTTGAACAAATTGAGACTGATGACAACAGCCCCAGTTAGCTGCCATAACTCGAGAAACCTCTTGGACGCAGTGAGGTTACTTCATAATGCCCTATGCATTTGCACTCATTCACTTGATTATTTTCTGTAAATGTAATACTTGCATGTATTAAACTAATAGAGAATCGGTGGAATCGAAAGCAAAAAATTGCTGCTCCATTTAAATAATGCAAATACTTATTAAATTACACAGCATATAAAATAATAACTGTAGCACTTAAACCGATCCAAAAATTTCTTCAGAATTACATAACCACATAATTTAATTTTTGTTTTTACGACGTCCATTGATTGAAAACTTTTAGGTATTATTAATTTTACGGAACGAGAAAAAGGAAAACAATAGTGCAAGCAATGTTTAAATATTTTGGATAAGATTCAGAAGAGGTTTATAGAAGAGCATGGGGTCTACTGTCAAACTGATTTTGGAAAAATTCAAAATTAGTCTTCCGCCAAAGAAGGTTTGAATACAATAAGGGGCATTGAAAAAATAGTAGCGAGGACAAAAAAGTATACATATGTATATATAATGACTCAAACAAGTGTTGACATTTTGACTTTTTTTTCAATATTCGCAATGTTTTTTCAGTTAAAATATTTTGTTGTTCATGCTTTAACCAAACTTATATGAACTAAAGTTTCAAACCTTACACAAAATTAAAAAAAGACCGTTCGCAAAAAAATAAAATAAAATAATTAAAGTACGATTTTATAAATTGCACACCTGGATCTAACGAGAGCTGACACCAAAAAATTTTGGGATAATTTTTTGCATAAATCAATTCACAGGACATATCTCCAATTAATGCAAATATTTTTTCCTCGTGTTTATATTCACTAACTAAATCTGTGAATCTGTACGATCCACCAGTAGTTATATTTTTATATTTAGGAGTACGATATGAAAAAAAAACTACAAAACTGCATACTCAAAAATTATTTAAAGATTCATGTTTATGATACATAGCGCAGGTGTATACAATTGTAGTACTTACACTATTATTATTTTTTATGATATTGTACTAATTGAGGCCTCACCGATTTTTATAATTTTTTTGTCCAGCAGTTTTCGAGATATCGAACAGGGACCGCAACGGTTATGACTTTTATTCAAAAAATTACTTTTAATAGTTATTATAGTTTTATTTTTTGCTTGAAAAATAATCATTATTTTTTTTTAGTTTTATTTATTGCTCACGAAATAAGAGTTGTTTATTGAGTTTTATTTTTAACTCGAAAAATAATCGTTTTTTTTTTAGTTTTATTTTTTGCTAGAAAAATAATCATTATTTTTACAAGCTTTTATTATGTTTCACCTGTGTGTAATCAAATCTTGCAATCAATTTTTTACCAACTTGTCGATGAGCTAGAGACTTGGAGCCTGATGACAATGTAATAAGAAAGAATTAATCAACTAGGTGGCGCAGGTGACGAGATATATGAAAACCCCGTATTTATTAACCGATAGTGTTCATATTTGGAATATGTATTACATATGTACATATGTACATGAAATGGTATAACTCCACAAAAAAAATTTCCGGATAGATGGGGAACGAGTCGAGATATTTGAAAAATTCATATTCATAGTCCGATTCGTTTCATATTTAGAATATATACAGTCATGTGAAAAATAATAGGAGCACGACATTTTGACCAGTATCGGCTATTTTTCTTTTTTTTATTTAATGTTTATTATTTTTTTATAAAAATACAGCTCACTATTTAACAAACACCACTTAAGTCCAAACTTCAAATTTTGTAAAAAAATTCAACAAAATGGTCTTATTATTTTCTTCCATACAAAAACAAATGTCAAAAATATTTTGTATGGAAAAAAATGAGTGGCACCGTCAGAAAAAAAGTTATCAAAAATCCACGCGATTTCTTAGCCACATGAAACTTGCACTTTTTAAGCTAGAATTAAATGGGCTATAAAACTGAATAATTAGATTTGTTCTGAAAGTTCTTAATAAAAAGATTGTTGTCATAAACGTTTGTTGAATTTATCGCTAGGGTCTGATACTTGGACTTATATGGTGTTTCTTAGATAATGAAGTGTGTTTTTATAAAAAAATAATAAACATTAAACGATCAAAAGATGAATTGCCGAAACTGGTCAAAATGTCGTGTGCCTATAATTTTTCACAAGACTATATATGGGCCATTTCAAGCAAAAATTATACCTCAATATTTTTTTGGTAAGAAATATTTTTTTTACATTCTTTATCGATAAAAAGAAAACCCCTATTTTTTATTTCATTATGATATTCGAAAATGTCGAAAAAAATCCATAATTATAAACCATCTCATACTCTAATGGAAAGCCGAGGTAATTACAACATTTTAATTACTTAACTGATTTTCTCCGACAAATAGTTTATTAACTGCAAAAAATTGAAGAAAGATACTTTTCTGTGAGTTCAAAGTTTCGAAAGTCTTATTTCCAGATTTTCGAATATCATAATGAAATGAAAATTAGGTGTCTACTTTTTTCGATAAAGAACCCTAAAAAAACATGCCGTTTTAGACTGACCGATTCTCAATACACTCAAATAAAAACCAATACACATAAAAAACGCTATAAAAATTTCCCTACAATTTTAAGGCAGTAAAACAGAGACCTTAAGTTAACATCAACTTGTACACTAAAGAACTGGTCAGATTTTTCAGAAATCCCTTCAATTCTGACATTAAATATGATGCAAAAAGGCTGCCGATCTCCCAGTCATACGACCGGCAGATGTCTTGTAGAGAATGTAAACAAAAAAAAGTATTTCACTCCAAAAAAATATTGTGGTGTAAAAAATTTAGCCAATAGTTGGTGCTAGGATCGAATTTTCTTCTTTTACTTTCCACTAACAAAAGCGTGTCTTTAAATTTTTTTATTAGTTATTTTAGTTTTATTTATTGCTCACAAAATAAAAGTTATGTATTGAGTTTTACTTTTACTTGAAAAATTATCGTTATTTTTTTAGTTTTATTTTTTGTTAAGTAATCGTTATTTTTTGAGTTTTACGTTTTACTCAGAAAGTAATCGTTATTTTTCGAGTTTTATTTTTTGCTTAGAAAATAATCATTATTTTTTAGTTTTTTGTTTTATTTTGCTCAGAAAATAATCCTTATTTCTTGAGTTTAATTTTTTGCATAAAAAATAAAATAAAATAAAAAGTAGCTTCTGGTTAAGGAATATGGTTGCTTGGTAGCAGCGTCGCCTGAGCTTCCCTCTAGATTGAAAGTGCGAGACCGTGGGTTCTCCATGTTCGCCAATGGGCCAATGTCCAGTTATCGTGACAGTTAAACTGACTTTATCTTTCCTTGACCTCTTTAGAAGTTCCTCTATCTTTGGTTGTAGATGCAGTTCCCTTTTGATGAGTCCGAGTGGACGGTTTAATGTCTCAGCTTCGGATTCATCAAGAGATGCCCCGGCCTTAGTCAACTCGTCGGCCCTCTCATTTCTATGTATGTATGTTATATGGCCGGGAACACAGATGAGAGATTCCTATTGACTCGGCCGTCGAGCTTAACGTGCACTTGCAATCTTACTGTGTTAGGCACGGTGCACATTAGAGCGATACGATGCGCGATGCGATATGAAAGCGACATCGAGATGCGCGTAGTGCACACTAGACCGATGCGACACGCAATACCATGGGCGGTGGGATAGTAAACCGTGTCGTACGTCCGATACGCATGCGATATTATATCGCAGCAGTGTCGCACGGCCGATACGCATGCGATATTATGTGGTAGCAGTGTCGCTCGGCCGATACGCATGCGATATTATGTCGCAGCAGTATCGCTGTCGTGCAAGTGTGCACAGTTTTCATCGCTTCCTACCAATTCTCACGTACTCAACATGTCGATGTTGCTTTCGTATCGTATCGCATATCGTATCGCTCTAATGTGTACCGTGCCTTAGACTTTGTTACCGGTGAGGCAAGTGCCAGAAGTGCCGTTTAGCTATCTGAGAAGATATATGCTTTTTGCACCACCACGCAGTCCCTCCGCTTGGAAGATGCTAGCAGAGTTCGGTACCCGTAGCGAGGGAGACACATTCAGCATCTCGGAGAACACCCTCGTAGCCACACCCCAGTCCATTTTGGACCTGTCAGTATAGATTCCAGTGGAATTCTCCTCAACAATCCTGATCTTACTCTAATCCCGTCTAGAAGGCAACTTCCCCTGAAAGTTTTTTCTGAACTCTATCGTAGGAGTGGTATAGTCTGATTGTTTCTCGGATTCGTTAAGCTTTCAGCGCTTTCTAGTAGCCTGACGCTTTGGGGCTGATTTCAGAAAGCGCAGGCATTTTTCTTAAGGACGCTTACAGGTGTGGATTCTTTAAAAGGCTATAGCTAGAAGTTTTCCAGTTTACCTATCGTGTTATCCAGCACTACAGCAGTTTTAATCCGACACGAATGTTTCAATGGATACTCTCCAGTCATCTACGACAATACCATCTATTGTCAGGGTTAAGTCCAGCACTCCATCCCATCCAGAAAATCTTTGGGTGCTGGACATATGAAGGTAATATAAAATGTAAGCGATGAAGTGTTCTACCTCGTTAGGGGGCGGCCCTGTCATGAACCAGGTGGGCAGCTGCCAGGAAGAGGTTTTGATGCCCTTCCATCTCCACCTTTTTTGATTAGAATGCTCGGTCACGGTTTACCTATAGAAGATGTTATATGTGCTGATTTTAAATCTGTGGATCGGATCATCATATCTTATCCACGGCTCTTGGATTAGGGTGATGTCGATGCTTCCCTCTCCTGGAAGGATTGACAGATTATTGTTATATTGAGTGCTGCAGATTAATGCACTTCACCAGCGTCGGAGTCTGCATCGACATTGACGTCTTTCAGCAACAGGCTCCCATCATCGACCTCCTTAGGTTCGTTTTCATTAGAAGCCTTGTCGCCTTGAAAGATTTTCATCTTGGCCATGCGGATGCCAAAGCGAATTTTGCTGTCCCCATTTGACAGTGCCTCAATGGTCTGCTGGTCCTGTTGAGCTGTTCAACTTTTATAAGTTGCCAGTCTGCTATACACTGCACGTGTTTATTCTGATGCATTAGGCACCTCAGCAGCTTCTCGTCTGGTTCCTCCAGAGAAGCAAACAAGATACGCGCACGTGGCCTATGAGGGACGTGCTTAGCTGGAATCAGCCTTAGTTTAAAGTCGACGAGTGTTTCGCTCATTTTAGCGACGCAGTCAGCGATCTGATAACCATGAATCCTCGGAAGGATCCAGAGGAATCAAATTCCGGATCTGGACCCGCGGTTTATCGAGAACGTAGTCCATAACGAGACTCGATAACTTGACGTCTATCCCCACCCAGGGCCACGGTATGGATACCGGTACTTTTGAGTTGTCCAAAATGGCCATCAATAAGCTACTTTGGCAACGTCAGTGGCATTGCAGTGAGCATGATCAGACAAAGTAGCCTGTTTAGGCTTCTTGATCTCTTCGCAGGTACAGCTGTCGTTTGTGGTTAAGGAATATACTAAGATTAAGACTAAACCTACGGCAAATCCAAAGACAACGACAAATAAGATAACGATGGGGAGGCCGAACACGAAAGCGAACACGCATACGAAGGTGATCACGAAAACGACAGCCTCAGTAGTGTGTGCTCTGTTATGAAATGAACATATGAAATTTTGTTTTCTACCAACTCACCTTTTCAGCTCACTTGTTTTCAATGAACTAAGCCAATAAACTCAATACACAGCGATATACACGAGTCAGCATAAAGCCAAAGACGAATACCATAACGATGGAAAAGCCGAACACGAATACAAAGATGGTTACAAAGGCGAACATGAAAGCGATCACGAGGCGAAGGTGACGACGAGGGAAACGAAAATTAACACGAAGACGCATACGAATGAAAATGCGAACACGAATACGAAGTTGTGTATGAATTCGAACTAATAATAATTATATTTACCATTGCAATTACGAACACAAAACGACGATTGGCATTACAACTACCATTTCCATTATCATTACCATCACCAATACCACTACTATTACCATTACCATTTTCTTTTTCTTTATATTCATCTTCGTCTTCATCGTTATCATTAGAGCTTTATCCTTCAATCTAGGTTGTGAGTGTCTCCGGCTTTGTTGTTGCCTTTGCCTTTGTTTTTGACTCAGTCTTGGTTTTTGTTACATTATTTTCAGAGCAATAAATAAAACTAAAAAAATTACGATTATTTTCCAAGAAATTAATTTAACTCAAAAACTGTTCTTTTCTGAGTAATAAATAAAACTAAAGAAATAATTATTAAACTTGATTTTTTTAAATAGAAGTTAAAAAACAAAAATCAGGGCTTCTGAACATATTCCGAGTAAGAGGTAGTATGTTGGTTTGCTCCTTATGCTCGCGATATTACACCTTCAGTGTGATTTTTTGAGTTGAAGTCTAAAAAAAATTATTATTTGCGGTCCCTGACTTGGAATTATAAATAATAATAAAATGTTGATTTCCAAAAACACGTACCGATCGATTTACTTGTAAAGTTTCTGTCACTCATTCCACAACTTTTAAGCCTAGTCTTATAATGGGGCAACAATGGAATCTATTTTTTCGAATTTTTAAAGTTCCTAAAAATGTCAAGCTTTTTAACTACTTTTCTTAGTAAGATTTTGAACATGAAGTTTTGTAACCCATTCAATTCTAGTACAATAAACTGCAAGTTTGAAGTAGCTCATACTAACCGTTGATTCTTGGCAGTTTGGTGAAGGTGTTGCTAATTTTCTTCCATATTAAAAAATCGTCGAACAGGAATATTTTTTGTATGGAAGAAAATTCATTACATCGCCGGCAAATAAAATTGCCAAAAATCAACGGTTAGCCCCAGTTATCCCAAAACTGCTGCATTTGAAGAAATCCGAACAGACTGCGTTCCCTGAGGCAAATTTTGGTTGGTTGATAGTAGGTAGACATTACAAAGCATTAAAAAAGGTTTGATGTTAAAATAAATTGTGAAGTGCTATAGAGAAGTTCCAACCCAGTGGGAAAATGGGCATCCATTACCTTTCTCTACCAAGGAAAGATTAACCACTACGGTTGAACGAAAAGATGCATCGCAATGTAAGCGAGCGAAACGAACTCAAGTATGTTTTTTGTTCACGCTATCTCAACAGCTGCAGTAGCCGAATGAATACATATTCGACTGCTGTGTTGTTGGTCACGGCTTCAAAACCTGTGGCACGGACTTTATTTACATTTTTATTTTGATGTATTTAAAAATTCTATTTATAGATTCTATTTATAGTTTCGAAAAGCGACATGCTACACATTACTTTCGTATGACAACGCTGTAGAGAAATGCTTGCATAGGGGCTATCCATTACTTTTTGCATTCCCAAACTTCACCTTTCCCACTAGAAAATGTTGAACACAGACATTTAAATATTCAAAAAAACTTGAAAGTGTTTAAGTCAGAAACTCGGGCTACATATGGGTGTTTCCATGATATCACTTTAATCGGAAGTTTATCACGTTAAATGAATACCCAAAGTGTATTTTATTGTTGTAAACTGAATAAAAAATGAAACCTGATGATAAAACAGGTTTGAATCCCACGCGATAATAATATTCGTATATTTATCGAGGTTTTTAAAGCGCTTAAAATCAATTTGATTATGCATATTTTTCCAGCCCCGCTCATTACTAACACCCCTACTCTGCAACTCTTTCGTATTGGGATTTTGCTACGAATCGTAGAAATAGTATGCTGCAACCCGAATCGTATTTTCGAACTTTCGAAATTCGTAACAATGGCATGCCTTAAAACGAACGAGTAAGCTTTTTTGCGTAATTTTGTACGAAAACAATTCTGTGTCGGAGGCGAAATAAAAGATATAAATCGATGTATTTGCAAGAAATATTGGTAGTGTTCATTTAAACAGATAAATTTGCCTTTCGCATATACGTATATTTTTATCCACTGCTTTATATAAACGAGCAAAAAATAATATTTGTTGCCCCTTATCGAGAAACTTGGATCCGGTTTAGTTAATGTACAACGATTTTCGGTTGTTGTGTCCAAACGCATAACCCGAATCCAAAAACTTTAACATACACGTGTAATCAAAGGATTCACATTTTATTTAAGATAAATGTGTCAAATTTCCTACCAGTAGTTTATTAATAAGTTCGGTTTGCACTTTGCACTTTTTTGCAAATTTCGACGTGGGTTCTGCGGCGTAGCCGGAGTGATATGCACAAGAAATGTTGTATACCTTTGACATGCGGAAGCCCCTCTTCCCCGCAACACAGAAAGGAGAATTCTACTTAGTAAGGGTTATAATCCGTAAGCGCGGCCGAAGGCAGAAGCAGCGCAACAGGTGGTGAACCTAACAAAGTGCATGTTTTCAATGGCTTGGAAGAACCTGTTATCGCATTAACTGGATTGAGAACCAGAGCTGCAGGCATAGGAGGAGTTCTGGCTTGTGGTTTAACAATTCAACCAGAAGCTGCCATAGATGCGCCCATGGTTACTATGCCCGATAGTTCCGCATACCTTTGTGAGAATCCATTGCCATAGCGTCCGCTTACTCTGCTGCTATAATTGCAAATACATCATTTTCTTCAAAATATGTAAAATTAACCAATTTTACAATAAACAAGCACATGATGCGTGTTTTTTTAATTCCTTTCCACTTTGTTTTCCTTCATTCAGCTATCTTCGAAAAACAACTGATAGCTGGCAATGCTGCACATGTTTCCGCAAGGGTTGCAGCATGTGGATTTTTCCTTTTTCGTAGCATAGCTACGAATTACGAATTCCGAAAATTCGTTCAAGAATAAGGGGGTAAGACATTCGGGTCATGTAATACACATTAATTCACTTCCAGCTCTGGAAAATGTTTATGCTATTACAATAACAACAAGCATTATCCGAAGTAGAGCATTCCGTTCTTCGTTTTCAAGGATTCCGCCCCTGCAAATAAAGTGCGAATTGTGCATAATTGGTTCCGTTAGAATTTCCCAGGTTTTATCTCACTAACCTCCATTTTTACACTTAAACCCATGTTCATATTGTATTAGAACCTTCGAGTAATTTAGCAAAAAATTTAAACGAAATACCGAATATAGTCGGCCATATCGTCGGCGAAAGTCTTCCGGGACATTTCAAGCAAATCAGTTGTGAAACGACTAAAATCTACCGATAAATTTGTCATAAATTACTTACATATGGGTGTTTCCATACAGCCGTACGCGACATTCGTACGCTTATAGAGTAACGTAAATCTATCAAAAATAGAAGTTACAGAAAAAAAAGATTACGGTTATGTTGAAACCAAAGGGTACTATGTTTGAGAAAAAAATAAGCAGCCTCGAAACTTTGGTGTGGAAAATATCCGTTCAAAACCAGGTGATAACGTACGCGACAAAAAAAGAAGTGGTTTTAAGGCACATATACATATATGCGAAAGTCTGCGAATCATGAGAGTTTTTCTTTTCTTTAAAAATTCCTAAACTAAGCTAAATAATGTACCTTTACAATCCTTCCATTTTTTGATGGAAATTATCTCTGGTTTGTTTTTATTAAAAAAAAATATAATAACGTACGCGACATAACGTACGCGACAGATTTTTCACCCATACAATATTTTTACTAGTAACACATACTAAATTAAATTTTTTCAGTTCTTTCCACGGTTTCGCGTTTTCAAAACCTTTTTCCCCCATCTGAATACGAAACTTAAAGTTATAAAGCCGTTTGAATTCATTTTCTTGCATTTTCGGTTTACATTTTCATGGAAACACGCATATATGCGAAAGTCTGCGAATCATGGGAGTTTTTCTTTTCCTAAACTAAGCTAAATAATGTACCTTTACAATCCTTTCATATTTTAAGAGAAATTATCTCTGGCTAGTTTTATATTAAAAAAAAACAATAACGTACGCGACATAACGTACGCGATAATTTTTCTCGTAAGTAATAAAATTTATTTATTGAGAACTCTTCTCGCCACCGTTTCATTGTTTTACAACTATTCTAAATAATTTAAATGGAAAATTTGCAATTAACATTGGTTTTGATGTATTTGATTGAAATTTTCGTACTTACAATAACGTATGCGACAAACTTTAAAGGGTAATAAAATATATTTTTACTTCGGTTGGAAAGAAAATTTTACTGTATATCTTTAACTAGAAGAATTCTCGCTTAAGAATTGTAATCTGCATTACCTGCGACTGCCAATATAAAAAATGACATAGACAAACAATGTTTTTGCATAACGTACGCAACATTCGAATACTATCAGAAGCAAATCAAAAAATTACCGTTATTCGTTATTCTCTTTTTTCTCATTTTTATAGTTAGTTGTTATTGCAAATTTGATTTTAAGATGTAATTGTAATGTTTCAAGTCTCTTAATTTAGTTAATAGGAAAGAGAAAATAGTTCATTTCATTAGAGAAAACTGAGTCGAAGAGACATTCAGTTTTACTCTTCCATTTTTGAATTTTAAAATTCCAATAAGTTGAAATACTTCTATAATATAAAAATTCGAGTATTTTTCTCTTATTAATTCGTCTTAAAAACCCTTTTCAGTTGTTTTTATTTTTTTAGTCCTGGTTGACATTTTCATGGAAACACCCATATGTATATTTTTTAGCAAGGAATCATTTACACTCTACAGCACTCGACTGGGTATTGGACCAAACCAACTTTTTTTAAGAGATTGAGTCATAAGTAAAAAAAGTAATTTTTCCGTTTTTCGAAGTTAGCCTCCGAAATCGAGATGTGGGCCTTCGAAGTTCGAAATTGGACCTTTGGTAAAAAATTATTTTTAATTATTGCATGTAAAAGCAAGAAAAGTATAAATACGTTCGTAGTCCGTAGTTTGCTCTTATTTATATGGTATATAAATTTTTTTGAGAAAGCTTATATTACAGGTGCTATAACGGGTCAAAGGTTAGGTCTTCGAAAAATTAAACACTTAATATTTTAGAAAATTTTGAACTGTTTTTTAAAAAATTCATATCGTTTTAAAGGTGATTTAATCCCCTATCTTGTGATATGCATATTTGTATGCTTCGTATATAAAAATTTTAGAAAAAAAAAACATTTAAATGAAATAATACCTCTTTTTTATAAAAAAAGTTATTTTAAACAAAAAAATTACTCACCGATTTTTAAAAACCTGCATCGTTGTTAAGGCGATTAAACCCCCTTTCATGTAATATGCGCATCTTTGTATACTTCATATGAAAAATTTGAGAAAAAACACTTAAAAGGAAAAAATACCAAATTTTTCTTAAAAAAAAAAAAATTGTACAGAAAACTGACTAATTAGTAATACAATTGAATATCGTATTTAAATAAAACAAATAATTATTAGTGTATTAAGCATTAATTCGTTCTTGTTCGCCCACTGCCCTGTTAAAAATGGAGAAAAAAGTATATGTAACAGAAGTCTAAGGCACTTAAAAATATAAAAACACCATTGTTTAGAGGTCATATATAAAAATTAAAGGTAATTTTCTCTTTTATTTAAATAAAGTATCCAATTGTATTACTAATTAGTAATTTTTTCTTTAAAATATTTTACATTATTATTTTTTTCTTTCAAGTGTTTTTCTCAAATTTTTATATACGAAGTA
>NW_023458558.1:70793154-70797749 GCF_013731165.1 Rhagoletis pomonella
TATTTTTTTCTTTCAAGTGTTTTTCTCAAATTTTTATATACGAAGTACACAAATATGCATATCAGAAGAAATGAGGTTTAATCACCTTTACAACGGTACCAATTGTTTAAAAATCGATTGGCAGTTTTTGGGTTTAAAATATTTAATATTTTTTCTTTTAAATGTGGTGTTCCTCCAATTTTCATATACAAAGGATACAAATATGCATTTCAGAAGAAAGGGGTATAATCACCTTTACAATGATACACAATTTTTAAAAATCGGTAAGTACTTGTTTTGTCTAAATTTTTTTTTAGAAAAAAAGCATTTTTTCCTTTAATTGTGTTTTTTTTTTTTTATTCTGATATACGAAGTATACAAGTGTGCATATCAGAGGAAAGGGTTGAATCGCCTTTAGAAAGATAACACCCTTTTAAAAACCGGTTAGTAATTTTTATACCTTTCATGAGCATGAAATGGTATTATAACTTTGGTCCGATGTTTGTAAGTACCAGAACAAAAAGAGATAGACCCATGAAAATGTATACTTATATGATCAGAACGTCGAGCTGAGTTGATTTAGCCATGTCCGTCTGTCCGTCTGTCTGTCTGTTTGTATGCAATCTAGTCTCTCAGTTTTCGAGATATCCAGATCAAATTTGGTAGGTGGGTGTATTTTTATAATGTATTAATCATTTGTCGGAACCGGAAGAATCGGACCACTATAACATATAGCTCCCATACAACTGATTGTTCAGATATGAGATTCTTCATTATAACTTCTCCATTTATGCAGCTACGAACATGTATACTTGCACCCATTATCAATAGAATACTTACAGTGAAAATTACAAAGATCGGGTCACTATAACCTATAGCTCCCATACAACTGATTGTTCCGATATAAAATTTTGCGTTATAACTCCTCCATTTATATAGCTAGGAACATGAAATTCCGCTCTGTTTTCAATAATTATCAACAGAAAACTTACAGTGAAAATTAAAAAGATCGGGTAGCTATAACCTATAGCTCCCATACAACTGATTGTTCAGATATGAGATTTTTCGTCATAATTCATCCATTTCTGTAGCTAGGACCATGAAATTTCGCGCTGTTTTCACTCATTATTAACAAAAGACTTACAGCGAAAATAACAAAGATCGGGTCACTATAACCTGCAGCCCCCATACAACTGATTGTTCATATATGAGGTCTTTTATCATAACTCCTCCATTTATGCAGCTAGGAACATGAAATTTCGCACCATTTTCACTCATTATTAACAGAATACATACAGTGGAAATAAAAACGATCGGATGACTACAACATATATCTTCCATACATCTGATTGTTCAGATATGGGATTTTACTGTAAAACTCCTTTATTTGAACAGCTAAAACCGATAAATTTCGTAAGATATTTTATAAATAATAATACAAAGTCTACTGGGAAAATCGTCAAAATCTATGCTGTATAAGTTTTATCTCCTATAGCACTAATTGTTAAGATACCAGTTTTTGCCATATATCTCCTTTATGTACGAAACTAAACCCAATAAATTGTGTTACCGGTTTACATACCGATCACATAGCGGTGAAAATCACTTAGATTAGTGTCATATAAAGTATATCTTCCATACCTCTGATTGTTTAGATGCGATTTTTTATATAAGTATGTAACTCCTCTATCGATGTATGCAGATGTATTCAAAAGCAGTAATCTGTCAAAGTAAAATTTGCAGATGTTCATGAAAGGTATGAAGCCTTCGGCATAGCCGGAGACAGCGCTGCTCTTACTTGTTTTGTTTAAAATTGTTTTTTTTTATAAGAAAAGGTATACTTTCCTTTAAATGTGTTTTTTTCTAAAATTTTTATATGCGTAGTATACAAATATGCATGTCAGAAGAGAGGGGATTTAATCGTCCTTACAACTATGGTATTTCTTTTATAACTGTTAGTTTTTTTTGTTTTGAATATTTTTCTATATAAAAAAAAAATTATTTTTTAAGTTAAATGTGTTTTTCCTAAAAACTGTATATACGAAGTATACAAATATGCATATCGGAAGAAAGAGGGTTCAATCAGCTTTACAACGATATAAATTTTTTTTTAAATCAAATCAACATTGTTTGGAAAAAAAGAGAAATCACTGTTTTACCTACGACTCAATCTCTTAAAAAAAATTGATTTGGACCAATACCCAGAAAAAAGTTGATTTTGCCGTACAGTGTTATCAATATCTAGGAAATTTGTAATAACAATGTTATTCATAAAACTATGAGAGGCAGTTATTATTTTATATGCTACAAATACACATAAGAGTATACTTTTTAAATTGAAATCGTACGAGTATTCAAAGCATATTGAATGCAAAATTATAATCCGCATAATTTTAAATACTGAAGATGAAGCTTTGCTTTAAAACTGAAATAAGGCTCGCTCGCTAAACAAATATCCGATTCGACAACCATTGAGATTTTGTTGTCCTCAATTTGAGATACCGAACTGATTTTAAAGGCGCGGACACTCAAAGACGCAGCGTAAACGCAAGAATGATAGACATCATGGCGTAAACGTAGGTTGACGGACGTAGAGAGCAAAAAATGGAAAAAGTCATGTACGTGGCACTAGCGTAAAAGTCAGCTGTTATCTCTCATTTTCAGCGTGCAGTGCTGCCATTGAATTGTATGCATGCCTGTTTTTATGTAAATTTATAATAAACTATTTCCATAACTTAAAGCATTTCATATTTCCCATTTTCGTTGTTGGTGTTTCCGACAGGGTAGGAGTGTGATTTAATGTGGAACAATTTTCCGTCATCCCTTATGATATAAATAAGAAAAATGGAAGTCAAAAGCAAAGTCTCAGGTTTCTTATCACTTTCTGCAATGATTTTCATTTATTTTAAGAGCAGCTTAGATACTTCTTTATTCATTTGATTTATTTTGGAACGAATTTCCGTCATCCCTTGTCAAGTTTGGTTTGCAGACCAACACCAACACACTTCTTTATTCATTTTGGAATAGCTCAAAGGATTGTGATCTGGCAGCCCCTCTACAAAAGTGTGTGAGATAGCAATCAGCTGTCAAGATTTTCCGGCAAAAATCAAAACGACATGGATTTCTACGTCAAAGTTTTACGCTACGTCAAAATTCATCGTCGGTGAGTTTTCATTTGCATGGTGCTCTCATAAGATAGATCGAGTCAGCTGACACGTTCTAAGATTTTACGTCGTTGAGTGCCTGCGCCTTAATATGGCCCCGTCAGAATGGGTACTTTGCGTATGTTCCGCTCAAGGATGAAAGTGACAGTTGGGTAGACTGTGTTTGTTTGCATAGAGAGCGTCAGATTGGCGACCCTTGCGCCGACGGACCCAACGAACGTTGGCCAACACTCAACTTTTGACGCACGTAAGTCGGTCACTGCTGACAGTTGTATAACCTTGCGTTTACCCAAGTCAAGGCAATTGAGAATATGTATTAATTGTCACACTGTTTGTGTAAAGTAGGCATCCAGACAATACACTGTCTTCGAAAAGTCAAAGGCAGTGACGATGGCATCAAGAGATGTGTGAATATATTAATAAAAAAATGTGTATGTTTTGCTATTGTATCTGCAAAATTGACTTGTATAAACCGCAAGTATGCGGCCATAAGTAACAGCTGATTTTTGTTTGCAGACGCAACACCTTCATTGTGGCGTATTTCTATGTTACGTACGCCACTTCGCATTCTTTTCCGTTATTGACGTACAAGTACCCATTCTAGCGGGCCTAATACACACTAATTTATGTAATAGAATTATGCAATTATGGTGCGTGCTCACAGTTGTCTATACTCACTGCGTCGTTAATGTTAAGATCCTTTATCATCTACATATATTTTCGTTTAGAAAACATATCAAAATATGATTCCGCCAATTTCAAAAGTTAGCATGTATTACAAAATAACTGTGAGCATCTTCCAAAAATTGTGTGCGCTTGCTGCAGTAGGAATTTATATATGCATACATACATACATATATGGATATATAAAAACGTGCGTTTAAAAAATTGAATTACCATAATTGATCATTCCCAGCTATTATTAAAATTCATTATTGACTTGGAATTTTTATATTTATCTATATATACAATACATATATTTATAAAATCTAGTACATTTATACAATTATACATATACATACATACATAAAATTTAAAATTTAAATTTGAAGAAAATGAAATAAATAGGATCTTGGAAATAAAGAAAACTTAATTGTAGAAGGAAGTGTACCCTAAAATCAAAGGGATAATTATCAATTAATATTTGTAACTTAGATATTAGTAAGATTAAATATTGTCACTTATCATATTAAGATACCAAGAATGATATAATATTGGGAGTAAATATGGCCGATTGCCTGATAAAAAGCCGAATTGAAACAGTAAAAATGAAAAGAGGTAGAAGACGGACATAATAACAAGTATGTAGCTAACAACAGTAACCAATGAAGGTGACCGATATTAGAAATACAAATAAATGTTAAAAATTCAAATTTATTTTACAAGAGTTTGCCTTTTTCCTACATATGTTTGTATGTACATTAGACTGCATCACTCCCTATAAAAAAAAAA
>NW_023458558.1:70797849-70800335 GCF_013731165.1 Rhagoletis pomonella
ACATGTGCCTTGTATATGACATCACAGCTGCCCGGCGGAATGTAGGACACACAAATGTACAGCACACCACAGGTGCCATGTAATTTTACACAAAGCTGATCCAACAGGGAGTTGGCATCTAGCAGCGGATAAAAAGAAGCTCGAAGATATCTGCGCGCAGCTATCAGTACACCACCACCCCTACTAACACCAGTTTTAGCAAAATCTCTGTCTTTGCGAAAAACGTCAAAGAGAGCTGGATTAAAGAACTCCGCATCGAAAAAGTTAGCATTCAGCCAGGTTTCTGTCAGAACGAAGCAGCCATAATCCAATTGTGAGCTGAGAATGTAGACAGATTCGGATTTTGTCCTGAGTCCTGAAGTATTTTGGTGATAGATACTTATTTTCCGATCACCAGAGGTGGAATGACTTTTTACTTCTTGGGCTGCGGCTGGGCATCTTTTTGAAAAAAATCAAAAGGCCGGACAGCAACGTTGGATGGATATCCGATGACAGAATTTTTGAGTAGTCAGATTCTGAAACTCCAAGCTTGAAATTAATGTGCTTAATAGTTTCCAAATCAGAATCCTTTTGACCAGTTTATAGCATACAATTGTCTTCTTATCGATAGCTGCATATTTAGCCACATAGCCAATGATGTCATCAGTCCTTACAGTAGGCAAAAACGATGATAAGTGCAGCCATTTGCGGCGAACAACAACTCCCAGCTCCGAGTTATCATTTGACCCAAATACACACCGCCTATGTCTCTTATGAGTACGCTTTTTATCCATAGCGGGCCACTGTGCATTATTTGCTTGCGCATTGTTAGTTGCGTTTTTCGCTAGTGCATTGCTCAACCTAGCACTGTTCGCCAAAGCCGCAGCAGCGGCATACGTAGGCACAGCGTTAGCGGGGCCAGTTGGTGAACAGGGAGAAGTACAAGCGGGCGGAAGAGATGAAGCAGAAAAACCGATGTTATTACCAGGAGTAGTTGGCGAGCGAGTAAAAGCAACAGCAGCAGAAAAACCAGTATTACTACTAGGAGTAGTTGAAAAACCGGTATTAGTATCAACTACATCAAGAGCGGTATAACCAGTATTTCCAGCTCTTCTTAACCGCATAGCCTCTTGCAGTATCTTTCTTGTAGCAGAAGCCGGACTCTCAAATTTAGAAAGAGTACCTTCAAAACCAACAACATGTAGAGAGACTGCAGATTTAGTTCTCCTTCTGTAGTCGCTGAAAGCGCGGAGAGTACGGTTGCGATCAATTGATGTATAGAATTTGATCGTCACTACGCTGCTAGTATTACTATTCATGCGCTTGATACGGAAATGTCTCTTATTTGCGGAACATGAAAATCAATGGACAAGCACACCAAATTAAACGTGCTCTTTAAATTCTCTCCTTCAATAAACGGTATGCCAAAAACAACCGCATCAGCAGCAACTTCGGGAGCAATTTTCTGTGCTTCCACTTTCTCAACCATAAGGCGCAGCTTCTCAACTTCGGTTTCACACCTCTGGTATTTTGTCTCCAAGGCAGTAATCCGCTCAGCAGAGTCATTCACCTTGGAGGTAAGCACAGCGACTTCTGTGTCTATCTTCTTAACTAGTGCAGCCTCTACTTCGGTTATTTTGCTACAGATACTATCGAAAAGAGACTGTAATTTCTCTGTCTGACACTGTATTTTCTCCTCAAGTTCACGAATCGCAGTTAATATTGACGGCAAAGCAGCGACACTCATTTAGTTTCAATGTCTTAGGCGAAGGGGAACCTTACTTAAGCGCCTTTTAAGTGCAGAAGGGGCAGCTGGTGACATACCTTAGTAAATTCAAAAACAATAAACGCAGGCAGTAACAAAGTCAATCGTAACGCTAGAGCTTAGAGTAAAATTAGCTTATAATTCACTCAGGTGAACTGCCGGCTCAACAGCAACATAAAGTTATCAACTTTGTATCTTATATTATAGAAATACCACGTAAATTTACTGATTAAACGGAGCAAAAACACTATGCACGTCTGTACTCATGAACGGCTATTTATTTAATATTAGAAAATTTGTTTACAATTATTTTGACCAAAATTAAAGCATTTAATATAAATGTCTATCAATTTTTAATAATAAAGTGGTAAGTGCATGGACGGCCGAAGAGGTCCTATTAAACTTTGCGAAAAGCAATGAATGCCTATACAACATAAAAGCACAAATCTACGCTACGTTCATTTAGCTTTACATAAAAGCGGTACCGCTATTAGCATTGAGAATAGCGTTCGGTATGATACGGTCGTAATATTACGGCACCGCTTTTTGAGGAAACCAAAGCTTCACCAAAACGTTTACTGCTAGGGAAAAGGGATATTTCCATATCCCGTAGGGCACTGTCACACGGTCAGTATTTATTGGCGTGATCCAAGTAGTTGTGTTTATTGAGACCGAAAAAAGCTCAGAGCAGCTCAAGTTAAGCAGAATCGAGCAGATGTCAAAAAATAATAGAGCACGTTAG
>NW_023458558.1:70800435-70808223 GCF_013731165.1 Rhagoletis pomonella
ATTGGTAATTAAGTTAAATAATTACAATTTTTCAGAAACAAAATCGAGAGGCGATATATAAAAAATGCACGCAAAGAGGAAACGTCTGGCAACACCAGCAAAGTTTTGAGACGATTTTCCGACGACTGCTAGAAAGGGGTGCTCACAGTTTGATGCTAAAGATGTCTCAAAATGTAGACGTCTACATTTTCAGACACAATTTGGAACGAACTGTGAACACCCCAAGTGTGACAAAATGTAGAGGGCGTCGTTTTCCAATTTGGTATGGGAAACAACAACACCACAGATTTTACGGTTAGAAAACGTCTTAAAATGTAGACGTCTACATTTTGAGACACTATTTGGAACGAACTGTGAACACCCCCATTGAATTGCACCCATATTTACAATAACACCACGGTGGAGAGAATACAGAGCACGATCCAGAAAATAAAGGCCCGTCCACATACAACTTTGGCGTTGCGTTGGCGCTGGCGTCGCTTTGACAGCGGCGCGCGTAACGCCCGTGCTTGCTACAATGAACGCTTAGCACAGAATACTTTGGTCACTAAATTAACATACTAGCGGCTGATAAATCAAAATTTTTACATCAATAATTGCATTAAAAACTATATTTCTTGCCCGCATTTGATTAAAAATTAAAATTAAATCACATAATTTTGATTATTTAGAACAGCTGACGAACGACGCGCGCGAAAAGTTGAGAGTTGGCCATCTTTCTGCGTTGTGTTGGCGTTGGCGTTGCCCAACTTTGGTTATATGGAGACTTTCATATAAATACATGTATTCATAGTCAGCTGTCGAAGCGACGCCAACGCCAACGCAACGCCAAAGTTGTATGTAAACGGGCCTTAAAGGTCGCGTCATTCGCGGACCGCTAACCCTCTCTTCGTCGATTTGACAGCATCCACCCAATCGCTGACGTCATAAAATACTTTTGTTTACATTCACTGTTGCCAACTTGATGCTTTTCGCACCAAATTTAGTGGGTATTAAAAACGTGAAAATTTTTGAGTTTCGCGCTAGGTGCGTTTTTGGTGCTTTTGTTTTTAGTTTGAAGACACCAAATTAGAAAATCTCAAAAAAAAATTAAGCAAAATTTATAGCAATCGTAAGTGTGGTAAGCAATTTTACAAAAATTTAAACAAAATCATGGCACAATGACAATCATAAGTGACAAAGAAATATGTGGCAGCACCTTCAATCATGCCAGAAGAAATCGACCGTTGTGCAAGAAACATTGATTTTTGAATCGGCATCCTTACAATAAAATTATGTATTCATATAAAGTCCATAAAATACATCAATACAAATTTGGTGCTTTTTCAAAGTCAAAACTTGGCAACACTGCCTTTTGGTCGATGCTTCCTCTTTTCCTTGTCGAGTTCGTCTTGCTCTCTCATTCGGGTATTTTTTGACGTCACGGCCAGTTGCTCTCAGCTCGATTGGCGCAATCTTGTATTCTATCATTCTTGAATACAGAGGTGGCGCCGATGACGATACCGCTACTCGGCTCTCAGTGATTTTGACAGAATCAGCTGTTTTGGTGACGTCATAGTAGAGATGTGCTGAGTCAATACTTTTAAGTACCCAATACTCTCGATACTCGGTACCGAAACAATTAGGTTTCGAATAAAAGCGCACATAGGCCAAAAATATGGAAAAAACGCCTAACAAAACCCGAATGTAAGAGCCAATAGAGCTTTTTTACTGACTCAAATGAAAGATGTATATATGTCGGTTTGATGCCATAATACAGAGAAACCCTTACTTGTTTGAAGCATTTTTGTTCCAGCTGAATCGGACGATATCATTTTTGTAGGCCTGGGACAGATTCTGTAACCAGTTAACGACAATTTTCGAATCGGTATCGGTTTTGACGACGTTTGATATCAAATATTTGTAAGTCAACAAGTGCGATATCGATCCGAAACTTGTCGCTAACTGGCTACAGAATCTCTCTCCTGAAAGGCTTCTTCATCCGTCAAAGTATTTTTCTTGAACCTTGGATCGACTAAGGTTAAAACTGATAAAATAATAAGGGTATTCATCAAACCTTATAAATGCATTGTAAACCGTATAAACTTATAATTGTGTAAACCTTATAAATGAACTGTCAAAATTTGTATGGAAACTTGTTTACACATTTCTGATATATTTATCCAGCGATTTCACGGAATAAACTTGATAAACTGAAGACAATGCAACTCTGTCGAAACTCTAGCTATGTTTTCTTAGGCAATAATCGGGATCCGCATACAAATTTTGCACGCAAATTCAACAACGATATGATCCTGATAGAGATCTGGTTCAATTATTATCCCGTCTGTTTGTTTTGTTTCGCTGATAATTCGCAAAGTTTGGTAGCCGTGACAAATGAATTCATACACAAACAGACATTCTGCCATTGTTTCTTATAACTTACTTCAAATAAATAGCCTTATGTTATAAGCACATTTATTTAAATAGATATCTCGTAAATATAATTTTTTCCAATTTAGTGAGGTAGATTCTATAATTTCTTTATCCCCGTGCTAGTAGTATAAAGTTAGGCACACTGCGCTTTATAACCAAAGAATAGTCGTGTTTTCTTTGGTTATAAAGCGCATGTGTAAACGAAAAGAGAGTGTGGGTCGTTCATGTAACAGAGTGCATAAACTTATAAGATTATCTGCTTGATAAAGTTATCGGTTTAGATGAATACCACTAATATTTTTCTGTGGCGATAAGTTCAAGTGTTTTAGCTGATATCATATAAATTAGTAATGAAAGTTTTTTCTAAACCTGAAATGCATATAATGGCGAGGGTTTAATGTAAATAATCGGTATCGGATACCGAAAAGGAAGTATAGGGTACCGAAATCTTTTTTAAGTATTGGGTACCGAGTATTGGGGACAATTTAGCACATCACTAGTCGCCCTCATTCTCGCCTCTCTCAGTTGTCAAGTCTACGATGACGTCACGCTAAAATTACTCTCTGCTGCAATCGGCGCAATCTTGTATTCTATCATTCTTGCAATAACACATGGTTGCAAACTGACACATAATATGTGTTGCCATATTGTACAATCCAATACATACAAAGAAGGCAATGTTTAAAGAGGAATACAGGGGAAATCAATACCAAAGAAAATGAAAATTTACCGCTACTTTTATTCTGGGCGTTTATTATTATCAATGAGGGTTTCCGGTCACGAACCCCTGTGCAAAAATATTGCCCATGACGTAGGCGGTGTTGGTCCCGCCCGATTTGTTTGCTTTAAGTTCGGTCGAAGGCCGCCTACGCAGAAAGGTGTGCTCTGCAAAAGGTGTTCAGCTCCTTTTCTTCGCAAAACAGAAAGGAGAATTTTGTGCCTGAGGGTTATAAGCCCCAAGTGCGGCCGAAGGCCGCCTACGTAGGTAGGTGTTCTCTGCAAAAGGTGTTCAGCTCCTCTTCTTCGCAAAACAGAAAGGAGAATTCTACTGCCTGAGGCTTATAATCCCTAAGTGCGGCCGAAAGCCGCCTTCGCAGAAAGGTGTTCTCTACAAACGGTGTTCAGTTCCTTTTCTTCGCAAACAGAAATGAGAATTCTTCTTTTATTATTCAAAATTCCAGTCTGGTAGCACCAAGTTGTATGTTATTTTGCTATCTTATTCATCGTTTATATGAAAACTTTAACAATAAATTATATAAGAACTATAGGGTTGCTAGAAAAAAGTTTTTTTTTTAAATCAGGGGGTCCTATTCTACCCCCCTCATCCCCCCTTTTTCTAGAATTTGCCGTCCGTCTACTAACATTTTCCCCGAAATTTGGTTACTGGCAAGTTATTGCATATTTTTTGCTAGAGATTACGAAAGCACAACTAATGGTAAAAGATTCGAGGAATGACGTAAAATCAAGGCGAATACTAACAATGTGGTGTTGACAAAATAAAAACAAAATTTACAACAAATTATACGTCAGTACAAAGCAAAATTACAAAAATTACATTTAGGTGATTAGCTTAAACTCGTAAAGTCCTAAACCGTGTAAAACTCGTAAGTTTACGAGGCTTTTATGGGAACGCCCATTTTGAAAAAGTATAAATAGTTGCGTAAAGTGACTGTTTAACAGATCAAACAGGATTTTGTGAAACAATTTTTGTTTCGTAATAGTTCCCATAACATCCCATCATCTTGTCTCTTATCACTCTTGGCTAAAATACAATTAAAAATACCAAATGCAGAAAACCTAAGTCAATACATACCACGTTTATACGTAAATAAGATATTTGCAAATAAAAATAACTTGCAAATACCTAACTCACCGTTTATTCGATGGTGAAAAATCCTCTTTTAATATTGCCTGATTATAAAAAGGCAATAATATGACCACCGCAAAAGAAAATAGAGTTAAAAATCGCAACGTCTTGATTATTAAAAGGCAATAAGTTGACCATCGAAAAAGAAAATAAACCTAAGAATGGCGGCTACTTGTGCTTATTTGTAAATAGTACCACTAATAATATAATAATAACAATAATAATAATAATAATAATAATAATAATATATTATTTATAATGTTGGCAAACTTCGAAAAAAAACATGGCCGACGAATTGAGAGAATGGTTTTACCTTGAAATGTTTTTATCATGATAATAATAATAGATTGGCGCTTACACATATGTATGTTAGGGTTTAGCCGAGCTTCTCCTCCGACTTGTGGCGTGCGCCTTGATGTTGTCACACAAAGCAGAGGGAGTTTTACGCCGACTCCGAACGGCGATTGTATTTTAATGAGAGTCTGTTTTTCATGGTAGAAATACACTCGGAGGTTTGCCATTACCTGCCGAGGGACGACCGCCTAGGGAAAACCTTTTTTCTATATTTTTTTGGGATGTTGCTTTGACCAGTGCTTGAACCCAGGTGTTGATGAGTGAAAGCGCGCACTGCTTACCACTACACCACAGCGGCCGACAACAGTATACTAGTATAGTACCACTAATCAATACTTATTTGCGTGATTTAGTTATTTGCAAATAAAAAATGAACTCAGCGTCCATACGGCAAAATTTACCATTTTGCGAATTGTTATTTGTAAATAATACGTGCGTATAAACGTAGTAACAGTTAGTGGATGAAATACATTCATTTTATTCATATGTTATTTTAGTAGTTTCATTGTTACTTTTCGGGCGCCATATTAACTACCTGACAATTAAGCAGATTGTAATATTTCGTGCTGCCACACGTGCAGCTTGGCCGTTTCTTTTTAGTCTGCAGGTGGTCTTTAAGGCTTCCCCACGTATGAAGACACAAAGTGACGGTAAGTGCAGCAGTGCAACAAGAGCAACGCCACGTGTTGTAGAGAAATCTTTCGTACCGCACACGGCAGTAGTTCTTTGAAGTCAGAGTCTGGAAGTAAGTAGTATGTTAAGTGCAGCTTGGCCGTCACGTAAACTCCTTCCGCTCCACCTATTTTCCACTACGTAGTCCATATCCTTTAGGATTGCAAATACCTCAGCCTGGAAGACCGAAGCATACTTGCCAAGAGAAAAGTTAATAAATTTAAGCGCAGCAGTGCATCAAGAGCAACGCCACGTATAGTAGAGAAATCTTTCGCACAGCACACGACAGTAGTTCTTTGAAGTTATGCAAGCAGACCTCCTACGCTCTTGATTGAGAATCTGCTCCACCATACCACTGACGCATAGCTAATTATGGGTCTGATCATAGAGGTATAAATCCAGAGGATTCCCTATGGTGACACACCACACGTTTTACCAAAGACCAGTTTACATTGCCAAAATGCTGCCCATTCTTCAGAGGTTTTGTGTTCCTTGTTAGATTCCCACGATAGTTTTGTATCCAAAGTTACTTATAGAAACTGCTTTTCCGGGTAATTCTGAATTGTGACTCCTTTCATTGTGAAGGCAATGAGACCATTCAACCTTCTCCGAATCCTGGTTTGGGACTGTGCTGTAACATCGAAATATCTAACAATTCATCTTCTTCGGACTATTTAACAAACAAACAAAAAATTTATTATGGAAATTTATTTGTTTTGTTTAAAATAAAATGAAAAACAGCTGTTTAATAAATAAATGTTTCAAAACTAGATTTTATTTCATTTCTTCTTCTCTGCACATCGATATTATTCAAAGGATCTTTAAATGCTTGAGAAAAACGTTCAAATTTGGTTATCGAACACATGAACTTACTATTGTTTGTATGTTAATACTCTCCCCTATCAAAAAAATTTAATGTGGCAAAGCTATGCTTAATGTTTACATCTGGATAAATGTCAAAAATCTGCTTTATAATCAAAAAATAGTAGTAATGAAACTAACTTTTTTTTGGATCATGCATTTTAGTATACAAATTTCGGCCTTTCGGCAACACTGATGTTTACGAGGTCGTTTGCGCATAAAATTTGCCTCGTAAATTTACGAGGGGCTCGTAAATAAAGCTCCATACAAATTTTGACAGTTCTTTTACGAGGCTCATAAATTTACGAGGTTTACGAGGCTTTTACGAGTATAAGGGAAGAGCCCTATTAATTTGACAAAAGTGCTATTACGAGTTGCGATCCCGTACGAGTCCGGACTAGTCAGAGATAGTCAGATGTTACTAGAAATCGATCCCGTACTCGGTTCTCTGACAATTGAGAGGACAAAAAAGAAAGTAAATAAGGTCGTCTCTCTGTCAGAAGTTATCAGTTTTAGTCCGAAGATTTTCTGCTGGTAAATTCTGGTATATGTGTCAAACGATCAGCTGTAGTGTGTTTGGCAACCAAATTGTAAACAAAAGACTCTACTAATTCATGTTGAAAAGTATTTATTTACTTGTTTAAGTGGATTCTGCTGAATTTGAAAGTATTTTTGGTTATTTACATGTGTGAGCTGAGTGTGCTTACATACAAAATAAGCAAAAATGTTCAACCAAAATTTGGGGTTATATTGAAGTTGACAGAAGTTACCATTTTTACTAGAAAGTGATCCTGTATATTTCAATGTTACTCTCTCGCTCTGAGTGAATTTTTATCTTTTGACAGTTTTACTAGTTTTAGTCCGAGGAATACGGGATTGTACCTACGATTATCTTTGACTATTTGAAGGGTTTACCCAAGACCGATAGAATACAAGATTGCTCTGATTAATGTGAAATTCGGGAGAGCAACGTGAATATGACATGTTCGCAGATTTTCCGGTGAAGAGAGCTGAGGGAGATCTATCAGTGCCCAGTAGAAATTTTATGCATATAAAATCGCTGTTGGTGGCATGAGCTTGCTGCTGTATATACATGCCATTATAAATGAACCTTCATTTCTATTTAACACGCGTGGTTTCTCAGAGCGTATGCGTACTCTAACCATACACTTGTACTGCTGCAGTATGCATATGGCTGTATATTAATGGAACAGTATTGTTACGATTGGGGTGTTCACAGTTCGTTCCAAATAGTTGGGGTGTTCACAGTTCGTTCCAAATAGTGTCTCAAAATGTAGACGTCTACATTTTAAGACGTTTTCTAACCGTAAAATCTGTGGTGTTGTTGTTTCCCATACAAAATTGGAAAACGACGCCGTCTACAATTTGTCACACTCAAAGGTATGTTTTTTACGCGTCTACATTTTGCAACCTCGCAGCAGGGTTGCTTTATGGCAATACTAATCGCATTTTTTTTATTTATTGGGCACGTTTTCTGTATTTGCATTTAATTTGAGCGCAATTTCTGATGAAAAGAAACAAATCAATGCAAAGAAATAACAAATATTAGGAATTGGTAATTAAGTTAAATAATTACAATTTTTCAGAAACAAAATCGA
>NW_023458558.1:70808323-70813374 GCF_013731165.1 Rhagoletis pomonella
TATTGTGGCTTATTAACATTTGTTTCCATATTGTTATTGAGCTTTGTCGCACTATTATGTTTTTAGGGAAAAGGGAAAAAGCAACAAAGTCTTAGCGGTAGAAGTTACCAAAAAAACAGTTATATCGTTGGAAAAGCAGGGCCAGTGGCAGTGAACCACAGACGGGATTGCAGCAGCAAAAATCACTGGGGAATAGATGCATAGTTAAATACGTAGTTCTTGTTTAAATCTTCCATCTAAACTTACCAAGAAAACAGTTATATCGTTGAAAAAGCAAGGCCAGTGGCAGTGAACCACAGACGGAATTGCAGCGGAAGGAAGCACCGACCAAAATAACTACAAATCTCTCTATTCTAAACCGATGTTTTTTTGCCGAATTAATGTTGAAATTTCTAATTTAATTTTCAGTTGCCAACGATAAGAATAGAGTAAATGTCAAAGAATTGTTCAGTGATTGCAAATAAGTTTTGGAATAGGGAATGAGGTAGTTTAGTACTTTTTTAAAGGCGATAAAATGTAGTTTTTTCAAGAGGGAAACACCGATATAGCTAAGGGAGCCAAGATGGCGGATTAGAGCGAGAACGCTGTCAATATCCAACACCTTGTATTATTCCACCATGGGTAATTATAAGAAAATTAATGAATTGTACAAGATTGATTTTAATTAACGTCTGTGTAGTACTATTTTCTTTAGCTATAAATTGCACGAAAAGTGGTTTAATAAATGTAAGTTTTCTTTTAAGCATAAAAAAAAAACATTTTATTGCCTTTTGCAACAAGAACTTATATACTTATTAATTTTGGTTGGCATGTTGTTATACCGTCGATTCAACGTTACCGCCGTCTACAGTTTCTCCAAGAAGCTCGCGTCGTTTCGCCTTGCCTCGTTGTATGGCTGCTTTGAAAAGATTACAGTATAATTCAACAGCGGCTGGCGAGTCATCGTTACCTGGCACCGGATATGTGATCAAATTGGGATTGCTATTACTGTCCACAATACCAATAGTGGGTATAGCCATTTTCGCTGCATCTTGCACTGCTACATGCTGCGTCAATATATTATTTTGGGTATTCAAAAAGATACACAAATCTGGCAAACGGGTTACTGCTCCAAACTGTACATTAGCATTAGTGAAAATACCCCCTCGCCAGAAACGGGTGTGTGAAAATTCACCCGCTTCCATAGCTTTTTTGTCTACCAGATGTGCATTGAGGGCATTTCGATTAAAAAATAATATAATGCCATCTCGGAAAGCAATATGCGCAGCTATATTCAGAGCATCACGTAGATGTGAAACTGTTATATCCAAATCAAAGATAAGATGGCCCAGGCGACTGCCATATATGTAAAGGCGCATTCGGTCGTCCAATGATCCCTCTTTATGACCATAGTGTACTCGTGCATTGAAAAGATCACGTACGGTAAACAGATTATGGACTTGGAAATAGTCAGGGTGCTTCAGAATACGATCCTCGATATCGGCGATGTTTTCAGGTTCTGTGGCGGTTGCATCTGCTGCATTTTGAGTTTGTTGAAAGCGCTTTGGAATGGCACAAGCATTGCGCAAGTTTAAAAAAGGTGTAGCTATAAATAAAGTATTGTTTAATTCAGCTTTTTAATGTAATTAGTTACAAATTTACCAGATTTTAATGAGTTTTGTAACATCTTGGCCTGTTTTCGCTTATAACCCAACTTGCTGGAAAACACAGCGCCTTTGACGCAAAACAGCTGTTTAAAAAATAGGTTGCCAGAAGTGTAGTTTTTGTGGAAAAAAGATAAAAAGACCTCACATATACCATGAACGAAAGACACAAGATCACGCTGGAAGGAAAAAACGAAAAAAGTTATTTTCTAGCTGCCGAAATCTCGACGCCATCTTTGTTGTAAGAAGTAAACAACGAAGAGAACGGAGAAAACCGCGAAATTGTTGAACGCATGAAAAATCATTTTTATTATGCAAATTCTTCTATAAATCATGCCGTTACTTTTAAACTTTTTTCCTAAATGCGATTCTAACGGGCTAGTCTCCAGCCCGCGTGATCTTGTCTTTTTGGTTCATGACCTATACTACGTTTATACGCACGTATTATTTGCAAATAACAATTTGCAAAATGGTAAACTTTGCCGTATAAACGCTGAGTTAATTTTTTATTTGCAAATAACTAAATCACGCAAATAAGTATTGATTAGTGGTACTATTGGCAAATAAGCGCAAGACGCCGCGATTCTAAGGTTTATTTTCTTTTTTGATGATAATTTTTTTGGCTTTTTATAATCAAGACGTTACCATTTTTAACTTTATTTTCTTTTGCGATGGTCATATTATTGCCTTTTCATAATCAAGCAATATTAAAAAAGAATTTTTCACCATCGAATATGTTAGCAACCCTGGTAGTTGCTAAAAGTGGCAACGTCGCGAATAAGAACTGCAACCAACTTTGCTATGTTTTTCTCGTCGGCCATTAAGCTGAAATTAGTCGAGAACGCAGAACGTATACTTAAACGCAGTCTGTATACGCAGAATTTTGTCGATTACTGGAGCCCTCAGTGTTGCTTACTACACTGTTGCCACTCATCAATGCATTTTCATAAACTAACCCTTTCAACTACAATTTTTCGTGCTATAATAGATTTTAGCTAAATATAAACTACTTAGTTTTCAACAAAAACCTTATTCAATAGTAAATTTCAAATATTTTAAACATATTTTGAATAGGAACTTATATCTTTTTTACCATCTGTAAAACTGACGAAGTGGCAACCATCTAAAGAAGGAGAAATCAGCTGACACGGAAAAATCTAAATTCCGCAGATTTCTGCGCTACGGGCTACAACTACAGAAAAATTCTGCGGAGTTGAGTTTTCATTTACATGGCGCTTTGGTAAGACAGATCGTGTCAGCTGACTCGGGTTTACGTACCGGTAGGTTTACGTTCTTGACTAATTTCAGCTTAACTGGTTTTGAGAAAAAAGTTTGCGAAAGCGGGTTCGTCAGCTGAGCGTTTGTTTACATAACAAGCACCACTATTTTACACGTTTATTCAAGTAAAGAAGAGTTAATTCAACATGACAACACATTTCAAAGCATTTTGTTGCATCATTTTACCTAAATTGTGCGTTTAAAGTGGCTGACAATAATTTTGGCTAATCTTGGTTTTCGTTGTTTTCTTTGCTTTGTTTACTTTTCGCTCGTTTTCCAGTGAAACAAGGTGGCGTAGAACCCGCTAAAAAATCGACTTTTTTTACTCTCTTGTTCTTACGTGATCTTGTGTCTTTCGTTCATGTGTTGATACGCTAAAATAGAGGGACTACATGTTCCAATGAGGAATTCAATGATATCGAGTGGGATGCATATAATACATTTTTTCATATGAAAAATTTTGGGGAGATACTAGGTTCGTATAGTAACCAATAGTCAGTACTTTGTACTGGAACTGGAAAAGAATACTGGAAAAGTGTATGATAACCTAAAAAATTTGCAGGAGAGCACCATGAACGAAAGATACAAGATCAAGCGGGAAGGAAAGAACGAAAAAAGTTATTTTCTAGCTGCCGAAATCTCGACGCCATCTTTGTTGTAAGAAGTAAACAACGAAGAGAACGGAGAAAACCGCGAAATTGTTGAACGCATGAAAAATCATTTTTATTATGCAAATTCTTCTATAAATAATGCCGTTGTGTTAAATTATTCTTTATTTTATCACAAGCGAAAATGAAGAAAATTGCAGTTAAAAGCCACCACCAAATTGTAAACAACGAAGAAATGTAAACAAACGGCTAATGTCAAAATCGTTCAACTTTTTTCCTAAATGCGATTCTAACGGGCTAGTTTCCTGCCCGCGTGATCTTGTCTTTTTGGTTCATGGGAGAGCACTGAATCGAGAGCGTAACAACAAGGGAGAGCTGCGAATTCTTGCTAGTGAAATTTCTACTAGCAGAAATTAGCTAGCAGAAGAAGAAGAATAAATTTCAAAAGCCGCCATTTGTTGAATTGGTTTAGCACAAATAAAAGTAAAGTGAGTGGAAATCAAAATATTAATGATGTACTGGACTTTATTAGTGCTTGTGTGTAAAGCAAAGAGTGTAAAAGTGATTTATAAATAGTAAAATGTTTACAGCAGATTGTCAAAACGGTGCAACAACTATTCACTTGCAAGTTTTTACTAGTTTTGTGTTCAATAACTTCTTCTGCTAGTTTTCTTTTCATCTAAATTTTAAGGCCTGTATGCAGCTCTGAAGAAAACGGTCAAGAAAAATTTGCCATTATTTCGGGTGTGCGTCCAAGGAATTTTGACATCTGATACTTCACCAGCCTGTTGCCTCACTCTTTCCTCAAGAAATAATGGAACGGGTATATATTTCTGTTGCAATCCTGGGTTGCCTTGTGCTCCTTTTTCACAAAAAACTTTAGAAAACCGTAGTAGAAAGCGTAGCAAATTTCTTAAAAACTGCGTACTGCCTCAAGAAAATTTTACACAAGAAAATTTCTTAGGCATTTCTTGTACGTCATTTTGTATGGAATTTTTGCTTTTCTTGGGAACTGCATACAGGCCTTTATGCAGCGTTTTTCCTGCATTTAAAATGCAACATTTAGCACTTTCGAACATATGTTTTCGAAGAGCGTTCATGCTATAGCATTTAGCAAATGTACATTTACGCGAGTTCGAAATCGTATGCTTTTGACAAACAGCCCTGTTTCAGTCTCTTATTTAGATGCGTATATATTACGATCAATTCTCACGCAGAAGATAATGTGCAAAAACCCTACTGAAAAGGAAAAAATAAATTTTAAACCAAAAATTCAATACAAAAACTTGAATTGTTTTAACCATAAACGAACATTTGTTTGTGTATATATTTATTTGTCGGTGCATTCAATTAAAATTTCCTCACTTAATTAGGAAACAAACCAAACAGAGTTGATCACAAATTGATCCAGATTTCTATCAGTATCAAATCGATGTTGAATTTGCTAAACTTTTCTTTATCCAAATATGTAATGCAAAATAAAAGAAATCTCGATCGGCGATCACTGAAACGCAGCTAGCAA
>NW_023458558.1:70813474-70816622 GCF_013731165.1 Rhagoletis pomonella
GACAATATACTGGCACTCCACGAGAAAATTGGAAACAGCCAACTTTGTGTTTTAGGTGACTTTAATTTATGTAATATTTCCTGGAGCTTTATTGATAACAATATTTTCCTCACCCCATCAAATGTTACTACTTTATCTGAATCATATTTAATTGATAATTTATTATTTGAATTTGAATTTGAATTTATTTATCAACAAAGAGTTACATTAGTACAATAAGAATTGTGTTCTTTTTTAGTACAACAAAATTTGGTACGCATAATTAGGACATAGGAAATATTGGTGATTACACAGGACAAAACAAAATAAATAAATAAGTAGGTAAATAATAAATAATACATAATACATAATTCTTAATTCTAAACTAAACTAATTTAAATTCTGATGGCCTGCTTGGGTTTTTAGAGAAGTGCGAATATATGAGAGTTTTATAGTTGCTTTTATTTAACTTGCCTCTTAGTGCAGTCGGAATGGAATTCCAACTTCTAATAGTATTTATGAAAAACAGTCTAGTCGATGTTGCGAAATTGAAATCGGGTACAATAAGATCCCTGGTGCGCTCAGATTTTGGGAATATCAGCTTGTCATAAAGATAAGAAGGCGACTTGGTAATGATTAGGCGGTAAAGAAATATACAGCTCCGGGCCGTTTGGTAATCATGTATTTCACATCCCAGCAAACTCGTTCTCCACTTCGAAATGTGGTCAAATTTTCTTAGGCCGTAAACGTACCAAGTGACATGATTGGATAGCACAGATAACTTATGAGCTGAAACAGAGTCCAATTTATTGTAAACCAGCTCAGAATAGGTCATTAATGGTATTATCAATTGTAGTGCAAGCCTACATGTGTATTGAATTATTTCAAATCAATGGTTTTTTTTAATGAGTTAAACCGAATTTTAGGTTTAATATTTATTAGCTCTAATATAAATTTCAAGCTCTCTCATGCGGCCAGTTACATCTCCCCTCCAAATCAGCATCATAGCCCTATGGTTTTGGAATTTGCTTTTAACTACTCTTCTTGTAATTTTGCTGAATTGAATAATTTGTTTGATTTGGATTGGTCCCAGCTCTTTGGAAATGTGGATGTAACTGGTTGCTACGATATTTTTAAGTCTAAACTTTGTGATATTTGTGTGGGTCACATCCCAATTCTTAATTCGAAAACCGCTAAGCGTCCATGGTTTACTAAAGAACTCAAACGTATAAGGAATAAGAAGAATAAGTTCTACAAAAGACAAAAGCATTCCAACGATGTTAATTTGCGTGAGCGTTACGTGTTTTATAGAGCTGAATTTAACAGGCTCAATAAATCTTTGTATAGGAATTATATTCGCGGCGTAGAAAGCAATATTAAATCTAATCGCAAGTTCTTCTGGAGTTATATTAAATCAAAGAAAAATTGCTCTAATATACCTGCATCGGTCCAGCTTAACGGGGTGTCAGCCAACTCCATCTCCGAAGCTGTTAATCTTTTTGCTGATTTTTTTTCTTCCAACTTTATTTCAGGTAATTCTGATAATGATTTTATTCCTGAAGATCTTTTGTCAAATTTAGATACTCCCATTAACTTCGGGAAATTAAAGCTGAAAGACGAGGATGTAGCTAATGGCATTAACCAGCTTAAACTATCCACTAACACTGATGTAGACGGCCTCTCGGTTATTTAATTTAAAAGTTGTCCTTCACTAATTGCGCCTTTGAGGCACATTTTTAACATGTTTCTATCTGCCGGAGTTTTCCTCGATGACTGGAAATTGACTTTTATTACGCCAATTCTTAAAAGTGGTAACAAAAATTGTATTGAGAATTATAGGCCGATTTCTAAGCTTACCACTGTCTCAAAACTGTTTGAGTCCATAGTAAAAGATAAAATTTACTTTGCTGTTAAACATTTATTATGTCCCAACCAACATGGGTTCGTGCCGGGCAGATCTACGTTAACCAATTTAGCTGCTTTTACAGAGGACTGTTTGGAAACCTTTCAAAAGGGATTCCAAATTGACGCTATATATACCGATTTCTCTAAGGCTTTTGACAGGGTGCCTCATCGAATATTGATAGCTAAACTTGAAGGCCTGGGCTTTCATTCAGAGTTTGTGAAGTGGATCACATCCTATCTGTATAACAGACGCTGTGTTGTTCGTTGTGATAATGTATCGTCTTATTCTTTTGTCTCCTCCTCTGGTGTTCTTCAGGGTATTGTCTTAGGTCCGTTATTATTTGTTATTTTTATTAATGATATATCTTCCTGTTTCTCAAAGTGTAAGTTTCTTCTATTTGCGGATGACCTGAAGATATACTATGAAATTAAAAATAGAGAAGACTCATTGATTCTCCAGGGTGAGCTTGATAATTTGTACTGTTGGTGTGCGCGTAATCGTTTGTCCCTCAATAGTGGTAAATGTCATTATACCTCTTTTGCAAAAGTGATTAGTATTGTTCCAACCTCTTACTGTTTTTCGAATGTCCCGCTAAAATCAATTACTGATTTTAAAGACTTGGGTGTTTATTTTGACTCCAAGCTCACCTTCACCACCCACATAAACTTTATTGTTTCTAAATCATTCGCGATGTTGGCCTTTATTCGTCGCAACTGCTCGTCATTTTCCGATCCTTATACTCTCAAACAGTTGTATTCGTCTTTAGTTCGGTCGAGGTTAGAATACGCTGTATTTGTTTGGAGACCTTTTCATACAGTTCATGTGAACAGATTGAAGTCTGTTCAGAGGGCTTTTATACGCTTTGCTTTGCGTCCGTTGAAATTTGTAGACCCTATTCCGTCCTATCGTTCTCGTTGTTTGTTGATAAATCTCATGTCCTTAGAGTCCAGGCGTACTTTGTTATCGATGTGCTTTGTCTTTGACATAATGGTAGGCTCTATAGATTGCTCGCACCTCCTTATGAAAATTCGTTTTAATGTTCCCTCACGTATTCTTCGTTGTAATGAATTGTTTTTTGTGGGTGTTGTTAAATCTGTTTATGGTATGAATGCTCCTTTAAGGAGGACTCTCTCCCAATTACATGCTTATTCTTCATCTTTAGACTTCGATTTTTCTTACTCAAAGTTTACTTTTAAGAATTTACTCATAAGGCACTTGTTAGAAAAGATACGGCAACACCCTAGTGAATCGAAAGGAATTTAT
>NW_023458558.1:70816632-70842885 GCF_013731165.1 Rhagoletis pomonella
AGCGTTTTGAGAATTTGGGCGTGGGATCCATCACTGAATCCGTAACAGCACTTGTCATAAGGGTTTCCCTTATTCTATGTATATATTTGTCATATAGTCTGTAAGCGTCCTGTTTGTTGATAATAATAATAATAAATAATAAATAAATAATAAAATAGGTCTCCGTATTTACTCTGCGTGGTGCTGTGTATGTTAGAGTTATCAAAGGTTCTCCTGCTATAAAAATTGACAAGCAAAATGATTTGCAAAAATTCTTTTGACACGTTATATTCACTCTCTTTAATGCTTTGCTCGTGTACTCTTAGTTTAAGTATGTATATGTTTTCTTTAACTTCCTTTGTAAAGATGGGTCATCTTTTAATTATTTACTTGGTATTAGAATGCGTTTATTTTTCCTTTTGTTTTGTAGTTGCTCCTGTTTGTATGCTTTATGGTAGCTTCTAAAGGCAAACTCAATAGCATTGGTGACAACAGCCTAGCTATGTTAAATATTTTATGTAAGCAACAGAACGGGCGTAACATTGTCCATTTCAATGCCCGAAGTTTAAATAATATGAAAATGGACTATGTTAGATATGTGTTTGAGTCCTCCGCAGTTGATTAAATATGTGTATCTGAAACCTGGTTCTCCAATGATGTGGTTGATGATCACTTTGATATAAATAATTACAAGCTTATACGTAATGATCAGATCGGTAAAAAAGGCGGTGGTGTTGCGATTTCCAGCAAAAACCACATTGATATGAAACTTGTATGTGAGTCAAATAGTGATGGAATCGAGTTTTTATTTGTTGAATTGTCTGACCGTTTGCAAAAAGCTCTTGTATCGTGTCTATAATCCATATATGTAATACTTCTATATTGGCAGTAAGCTAACTTCTCAATGTGTAAGCATTCCGAAATCAAAGCGAGACAGTCTACTACCATTTTTGTCAATGTATTGTGTACTTGAGTGCCGTTTTTGTATATGTGTTGTGTACATGTATATTTATAAACGTATGTGTTCCTTTTCTTTCGTACGTGTTTATTGATATATCTGTACTGTAGTGTTTTCGGACGGTACTAGCTCTTACTGCCAATATATATAATCCCAATAAGTCTGTTTGTCTCAGTCTTTTATTTGAGCAGCTATCTAAGGTGATTATCGATTATGAAAATATCATACTTTGTGGTGACTTTAACGTAAATGTTCTTGTTCGTGATTCGCTGTGTTCCTCGTTCTTTGATAACGTCTCAAGTATTGGTCGCTCTGTTGTCAACACCACGGTGCCTACTAGGTACAGCAACAACTGTAACCCTAGTATTCTTGACTATTTTGTCGTCTCCGATCGCTCTTTTGTGTTAAGGTTTGATTAGATCTCTTATATTTCTGACCACGATTTAATTTTTTGTTCCCTTGACCATAATTTTAATGTCAGTAAAGCAGAAAAAATACATGCCTATAGGGACTTCCGCTCACTTGACTTGAGTGCTCTATACTTAGAACTAGATAATGTTAATTGGTGTGACTGTTGGTATTATGAGTCCATGAATGATAAACTTGATTTTGTATCTAATTTGTTTTATCTCGTTATAACGCTCACGTTCTACTACGATATGCCAAAACTACTTCGTGTCCATGGTTTACCTCCAAAGTCTTAAGGGCCATACAATTTCGTACCGCAAATGGAAAAGAAGTCGTACTAGCGCAAATTGGGATGCTTTTCGCGCAGCAAGGAATAAAGCCACTTCAATTATTAGAGCTGGAAAGCAGTGTTTCTTTGCAGCCAAGCTGGATCCTTTTCTCCCTTCTGCTACTTTGTGGCGAAATATTAAAAACCTTCGTATAAATTCCAAGAACCAACCTAAGTGTATGTTAAATGTTGATAGTTTGAATGACGCTTTTCTGTGCAGTGCTTCGTCGGATGGGTTACCCATCAAATTTATAAAATTAGTAATGCTTTACATTATAAAACCGTTGACTCATATAATTAACCACTGTTTTACTACAACTTGTTTCCCAAACTTATGGAAAGTTGCCTCTGTTTGTCCTGTTGCTAAAAACAAAAACGCACGTTCCCCGTGTGATTTTCGTCCGATTAGTCTCCTACCTGTTTTGTCGAAAGTGCTAAAGTCCTTAATGTCTGAGCAAATTTCCTCTCAACTGTCTACCAAAAACTTGTTATCACCTTACCAATCAGGCTTTAGGAGAGGACATGGATGTTCAACCGCTAAGGTTACAATTATGGACGATTTGCGAATTTCTTTCGACAAAGATCACATATCCCTGCTGTGTTTGCTTGACTTTTCAAAAGCATTTGACTCAGTCGAACATTCACTGAATGCACTGTCGCTAATGACGAGTTACTTAACGGGTAGAAATCAACGAGTTAAGGTTGGCACGGTAGCCTCGCAGACTAAACCTCTGATGAGTGGTGTTCCCCAGGGGTCCATTTTAGGTCTTCCATTATTTAGTGCCTTTATAAATGATATTTTCTCTACCTGTCAATATGTAAACATGCACGCATATGCAGATGACATCCAGATATATTTGTCCGGGAAAATTAATGATGTGGTCAGACTTAGTTGTAATCTGAACAAGGACTTATGCTCCATCTCTCGATGGGCTGCGAATAACGGCCTTCGTGTCAACCGCCTAAAATCGTATGTTCTGCCTGTCTGCAAAACCAGAATAAGTTTTAGCAGCATTCCATCTCTTTGCCTTGTTAACAATACTTTAAAGCTGGTCGAAAAAATAACTAATTTGGGTTTTGTTATAAATACTAGCCTTAGCTGTGCTGACCACATCAACTCCATCGCGTGCAAAATATATGGCACCCGCATCATATACTCTTATGCTCATTAGAAAAAAACTTGCTCGTCAATTAGTTCTTCCCATCATCACTTACTCTGAGGTGGCTTATAGCAAGCTTGATTCTAGGTCATCTCATAAAATTGATACCTTATTCAATCATATTACGCGTCATGTTTATGGAATTCGAAAGTTTGACCACATATCTGCTTGGAGATGTAGCTTATTGGGCTTTCAGAATTTTTATTTGTTAAATTTTCGATAACGTTTATAAAGTCGGCTTGCAAGACTTTTGGACAATTTTCTAAAAAAGTCAAAATAAGAGGTGTGTGAGAGAGGACAATTGCGGTTGTATGCGCCGAGGTGAGTAAACTGTCGAAGGTAACTCCGAGGATTTTCGGGTTATTCACCGTCGGAATTGGTTCGCCACCGACGTGAATCCGCAGGGTTGTCGTGGATTTCGTAGGACGGAGGCTCCTTGCAGCGAAAAAGCGAGAAATTTCGGAGAGTTAACTGTTTAAACAGCAACGGGGAGAGGACACCCCCTGTGGAGCCCCTGTTAAATTTTGTTCGGTTTGCTGGTTTTGTCTCTGGAAATTACTGATGAATGTCGACCACACAGATAATTCGCCGGCCACTGTTTAAGTCCCTGTGGGATAGGAAACCTCAATGTATTCTAGTAGCGTGGAGTGGCTGACGGCATCAAATACCCTTGACAGATCCAATGCTACGAGGACTGTTCTCTCACAGGGGCGGTTTCGGTTAAGGTCACGAGTTATCTGGGTGTTTATGGCGTTAAGAGCTGTTGTGCTGAGTACTTTACGGAACTTATGCTGATGCCTCGCTGGGGTTGCGTGGTGTGTGTAGTGCGGGAGTAACAAGGCTTCAAGTGTCTTCGCTAACGAGAAAGTGAGTTATCGGACGACAAGACTCTCCTTTGTGTGTGGTTATTGTTGTGTTGGTGTTGTCTTGCTCGGGCGAACTCCAGTGTGCTGTGGAAGCGGTCCGATTTACACAGCATGGGCGACGTGGCCACTGCCGGTGAGTTCTTTAGCGCAAGCAAGTGCGAAGGTGGCAGGTATTGCAACTCACCGAGATGGGGTTAGGGTGCAATCGTCTTTGGCATACGAAGCAGCTGTAGGTTTCTGGGCCTGGGTTTGAATCAATGCCAGCCCTGAGCAGAGGTATACGTAGCAAATGTAGCCCCATATGCAAACAACGTTTGAAGCATTTCGCCGAACTAAACGCTGTTAGATCGCCGAATCAATAACCCATGGTAGGTAAAACCCGGTACGTAGAACCGGCTGTCGTGGGAATGCGCAATGTCTGGTAGGAGAGAGTTGTTTTGCCTGTACGCCCCCTGTGTATGCTGCTAATATGCGATTGAGCAGCACTTCCACAGCTGATTAATTTGGCAATTTATTCTCTGCTTGGTACATTTCACCAGATTTGGCATTGTTTACATTTGAATACTTTTGGTTAAGAAAAACGTTTTTAACATATAATTTTATTATATCGGAATGATCAAAGCTGATGCCAGATAAAACTTTGTAACTTTGTGTGACATTTATAACTTTTCCACCAAAGCGCCCGACGCAAAAGGTATACCATAATGAACGCCAAGAAAACCATTTTTTACTTCTTTTTTACTCGTCAAAATTGCTGTGGATTTTACATATTTTGCTTTATAGTCCGGTCAAATTAGACCAAAAATAGGAGTAAAGTTACAAAAATTCCCACCCAGCTGAAAATTGGTAGGATTGTTCATACCACCATCATAAATGAAATCAATAAAGTCCTCATCGATCCGATACCATGATTCAATAACTACAGGTTGTAGCAATCGTACAAAAACAACATTTACCGTTGGTATGAACTCCTTGTATCATCAACATCTTTATCTATTCATATTCGTATGTATATGCATACCCTGCATACCAGGGCTCGAATCTTAACATCCGTTCACGGATCGAAAACGATACGAAAGAAAATTACGTGATACATCAGGCAGTATAAACTAAATGGGACAAAGAGTACGTTCACGTATGTCATAATCCGAAAAATGTGTTTTTACGTGACAATTACAACGATATCGTATGTGACGATTCGAGCCCAGGATTTCATAGAATTCTGAAAGGTTTAACAAATTTTTTTTAAGGAATCGTACAGAAATTTCTGTAGTAGTTCTTGTTAACCGCTTCATATGTTTTTCTTTAAAGATTCCTAAAAGGACCGTAACAAATTTCCGATACTCTTAAAGGTTTCGGGACCATTTGTTTTCAGGGTATATATTTAAGTATAAGGGGATGTATACACGAATATGTACACAAAGCAAAACAGACGATAATTTGACACAAGCGTGCTCATAAGAAGAAGCATAGCTTCAATCAGAGTGTCCAGATTTGGCGATCTCGCGCCCATTTGGCGATTTTCTCCCTTCAAATAAATTTTTTCCAATTATAAAAATATACAAAACTTAGTTTTCCACGATAATTTACAGAAGAGGCTAATAAACTGCGTGATAAACTTAACTTAAGAAGCATATTAAAAGACTATCACAAATGTTTAATCACCCTAATATAAGAACTTTTGTAAGATTACCTAGTCAATTAAATAAAAAATCTTCGATTTTGTCACCAGAAAAGTGTGTGCATCACAAGAGGGCGAGTTTCAGGGACCTGCCAATTCACTGTTTGACTTTGAAGGAAAAAAAGCAGCGGAAACTGAATATTTAAATCTTTTAATTTCCCATGGAATAACTTTTCTCAGAACCATTCCATCCGACTATGAAGAATTTTGGATAATTACATACGGAGTGAAAACCGCAACAGACAAAATGTTTGGAAATATAAGTAAATTCATACTATTACCCACATGATTTCTTGAGCGCGTTTTTTTCCGTAATGAATTCAACAAAAACTAAGATTCGAAATGTGATGAGGTTGGAAAGCCTTAATTCAATAGTTCGAATAAAGTGTTATATGTAGGCTAATAGTTTCTGCTGCAAAACGTTTCAAATATCAAACAGTATGTTATCAAGGTTGAATAGCTCAATGATAACAACAGAAACGTAAATCATTCAGACACTACAAGCGATTTTGAAGAAATTGTGGAAATAGCTGATCTCGCCTATTATAGGTTTTTTCAATTGCAAAATGTGTTGAAACAAATATTTTTAAAAAGTATGCGTATTTTTAAAGAAAATTGTTTGTACATCACTATTATATAAGTGATTTGTGTTATTTTATTACCCTCTGAAGGTATTATATTCTTTTTTGGTTTTAAAAACTATATTATAACATGATCTCACTTTTAAAATACATAAAAGATTTGTTAAATCGAATTCATGAATTTTATTTAAAACAAAAATTGGCGATTTTTTTCAGAAATTGCGCCTTTTTAAACACCCTGGCTTCTATCGCTATCACCTGTAATTGATACGCCTTGATCCGATACCTGGAAAAAAGGTTACTCGGGGTCAAAGGTCACAAAAACGGGGTTTTCGCGATTTTCAGCAAAACGGTAAGTTTATACAAAAATTGTAGATCAGATAATTATCTATAATAAATGTCTAAATACTTTTTGTCCTAAGGGCCACCGTTTCCGATATAACGATTCAAAAATTTGCAAGAGTTGTAATGGTCATAATATGCACACGTTTCCACGCCACCTTTGTTGTACTTATATTATATTATGCCGATTACAACTCTTCCAACTTTTTGAATCGTTATACCTCGGAACCGGTGGCTCTTAGGAAAAAAAGTATTTAGACATTTTTTATAGATAACACTGGATCACAAATTTTAATTTGGTTTTTGTTCTCCAGACGCCACTATCCATTGCCTACGTAGAATTGCTCGGTGATTCCGAAAATCGAGTTAATTTTTTTATGGATACGTTTTCGAGATATTTGCAATTTACCGTTATTCAGCTTACAGCAAAAATTGGTTCCTTTTAATCACGTATATCTTACGAACCAATTTAAAAATCTTAATATGGCAAATGAAAGCCAATAAAATCCTCCATAAACCGTAAATATATCACTTTCCGCTAGCGCTTATAGTTTATGAAAAATTAATTAATCATTCCAGCTTTTTTTATTTTTTTTTATGAAAAAATGAAAAAAATCAGACTTCAATAGAGGAAAAATTTGAAAAATAACATGTTCTGTGCCAAATTTTGGCATTTGTACTAAAGCCCGTTCTGTTACAAAAAAATCAAGTTACTGATGAAGAAAATCGATGGATAAATACGAAATATGAGTGGTCAAATGAAAATGCGCAAAGATTTTTTGTATGAAATATGAGCAGTAAAGCGTGTTACTCATACGCCACGCACACCCGAACTTCCAACTTTTTAAATCGTTATATCTCCGGCACGGTGGCTCTTAGGACAAAAAGTATTTAGACATTTGTTATAGATAATTATCTGATCTACAATTTTTGTCTAAACTAATTTTATGATTAACTTATCGTTTTGCTGGAAATTGCGAAAACCCCGTTTTTTTACCGTTGGCCCCGAGTAACTTTTTTTCCAGGTATCGGATCGATGAGGACTTTTTAGATTTCATTTATGATGGTGTTTTGAACAATCCTACCACATTTAAGCTGGGTGGGAATTTTCGTAACCTCGAGTGTCTAAATTGACCGGACTGTTAAAAATATCAGCAATATAATGAAATTTTTTGTGTCTACCCGAAAAATCGAATTTGGACGAAACATAATAGATATCAAACCGGCTGATTGTCAAAGCGCGGCAAAAGATGGGAGTCGGCCATCTTTTCGCTTCGCGCCGCAGCTTCAACAATCTATAAGGCATGCTTTGTGCATTTTCATAAAATGTAACTTCTTCTTTTTTGGCGCTGTAACCGCCTAAGCGATTTTGGCCGAGTTCAGCAAAGCACGCCAGTCGTTTCTCCTCTGTGCTAACTGACGCCAATTGGAAACGCCAAGTGAAGTCAAGTCCTTCTCCTCCTGATCTTTCCATCGCAGTGGGGGCCTCCCTCTTCCTTCGAGTTGAATACTTTTAGAGCTGGAGCGTCGGTGTCCATTCGAACGACATGACCAAGCTAGCGGAGCCGCTGTATTTTAATTCGCTGCACTATGTCCATATCGTAGTAAAGCTCATACAGCTCATCGTTCCATCGTCTGCGGTACTCGCCGTCGCCAACGCGTAGAGGCCCGTAAATCTTCCGCAAAATCTTTCTCTCAAACACTCCAAGAGCCGCCTCATCGGATCTTGTCATTGTCCATGCTTCTGCGCCATATACCAGCACGGGCATGATGAGTGACTTATAGAGCGTGGTTTTCGTATGTCGAGAGAGGACTTTACTCCTTTAAACGCCAGGACACCAGGTGGTTGATTTATAAAGAATAAATGCCAAGTTTATTAACAAGTCATAGAATTAACAAATATAGTTAAGTTGAATGGAAACAATAAAGTATATTGATAAAAGATTAAATTGTATAAAGTGAAAGTGCTTCTTTCATAGTACGCCTTGCACTCGTACGTATGACTTCGTTCGTTGCTCGTTTAACACTATCCTTCCTTTACCGACTGTGACAGCTCGGCCTCTCCTGACATCTCGTCGTTCCAGGACGAGTCACTATCGTCATCTTCGATGTCCAGCTTAGGGCTGGTGGCGCACCATGGCTTCAGGTGATCAACTGACAAGACATTACAATAGCGACGCAGTGTCACCGTGGTATCGGGCAAGTCCTCGATGATGTACCGGTCGTAGTTTAGGACTCTGGTCACCTGGTATGGACCCTTGTACACAGGATCCAGCTTGTGAGATTCACCAGTGGCACTTGCAACGTAATCCACCACAACCAAATCTCCAATCTCGTACTTATGCGGCGCCTGATGCCGTTTATCATAGCGTTCTTTCCACTTATTCCGTTCGGTTTGGATGTTAGATGCTGCCTCTGTTTGCTTCTCCTCCATATCGGATACGTGGACCTCTTCATCATGAATGGCTTGGACCATTCGGTTATACGTTACATTGGATGGTTGTCAGACATTCGTCCCATAGTTTATAATCTTTCACCATGCAAAGCGTTCGTTAGTCTTAACGATGCGTTCCGCTTGTCCGTTGGCTCTCGGAGTTCGCAACGCTGTCTTCACGTGCTGAATACCTCGTCGTTCCACAAATGCCTCGAATTGCTTTGATGTGAACGCCGTGAAACGGTCTGACGTGATGCGCAGGCGTTGTCCGAAGATCGACATCATCTCTTCCATCGCTTTGATGATGGGCTGACTCTTGGTGCTCCTGGCAGCTTTCAGCATCACATACTTACTAAACCCGCAAACCATAACCAGGATGTAAACATTTCCAGATTTACTTCTGGGAAACGGACCCACATGGTCGATGTAAATATACCTGAATGGGATCGGCAAGACGCTTGCCACATGTAACTGACTCTTCTTTTTACCTCCCTTCACCTTATTTAGACAGCACTTCTCACAGCCCGCAATGTACGATTTGACGTAACGGCGCATTCTTGGGAACCAAAAGTGTTTTCTCACGCGCTCTAGGGTTTTCTCCAACGCGAAGTGTCCTGCATCGTCGTGACTTGTTTTCGTTACTCGCCATCTGACTCCTTGTGGGACAACCAGTTTGTATTGTCCATCAATCGTCCGGAACAATCGTTTATTCCTTAGCTCGTAGTCCGCTTTAACCTGCTTCATGACATCTACAGCTTCCTCCCCATTAAGGATTGCACATAGTCGTCTGATTTTCTCGTCTTTACGTTGTATGGTTGTCACCCAATCCTCTGGCTCCATGTCCTTACTGACAGCTAGAACCTTGTCTGCAACTGTATCCGGCTGTGTTGGTGATTCGGCTGGTAGTCTGCTCATGGCATCAACGTGCTGCATGTTGACACCCGGTCGGTGTTCGCATGAGAAATCAAATTCCTGCAGGCGTAGCCACCATCTTGCTACCCGTGGTCGCAGTGGCGTGACCTTCTTCGTCGTAACTACGGCGTTACATTCGGTTCGTACCACAAACGTCGTGCCCAGAAGGTAGACTCTGAACCTTTCCAGTGACTCCACAATTGCCAGTACCTCCAATTCATGGCTTGCATATCGTGATTCGGCTGAGCTACAACGCTACTTCCAACCTTCCTTCTCCAGGTGTAGCTAGACTCCTGATACTCCCACCGCACTTGCATCGGTGTGTAGCTCATGCTGCTTCCCTGGATCGAACATGACCAGAACTGGTTGCGTAGTTAAAACTTCCTTTAGTCTTGCGAACGATTGTTCTTGTTCTTCCGATCACTCGAACTTTGCTTTCTTCAACAATGTGGCCAGTGGCTTGGCTATGAGACCGTAGCCTTCGACAAATTTCCGGAAATATCCGGTTAATCCCAGGAACTGCCTTACTTCGGTCGTTGATCGTGGTCGTGGGAAGTCTCTGATGCTTTTTGTTTTCCCTTCCCCGGGCTGCGCACCATCTGCACTCACGATATGTCCCAGGAACTGGATCCTAGTTGCCAGAAAGTTACATTTCGATGGCCGCAATGTAAGTCCGGATTCTTTGACCGCTTTCAAAAACTCGGACAATACCTCAATGTTTTGCTCCACCGTCTTCGTTGCAATTATAACTTCGTCGACATAGCTTACAATCTTGTCGCGATGCTTTAGACCTCTTACCATCTTTGTGATCATTTCCATCACATTATGCTCAAATAAGCCCTCTGGTGTCAAGAACGCTGGGAATCTGGTAGTATCCTGCTGTCATGTCCAGCGTCGTGAAGACCATGTTTCCTACCAGTTTTGCTAGTTGTTCTTCAACAATAGGCATCGGAAAGTGTTTTTTCGTCGTTACCGCGTTGAGAGCACGGTAATCAACACATAGGACTTCTTCACTAGAATAACGGGTGCCGCGTGTGGTGATGAACTTGGTCTAATAATGCCATTATCCAGTAGATCGCTGATAATCTTTGCTAGTACTGGACGTTGATATAGCGGAACCTGGTATTGCCTTCCCATTACCGGTTGATCTGTGGTCACGAGGATCTCCATCTGTGTTGTCTTACATCGTCTAGTTCAGTCCAACTTTCCGTGAAGCAACTTCCGTATTACTGTAGAATGCTTCTCACCCCTTGAATGTCTGCTTCGTCCAAATATTCGTTGATTATGAAAGATGATTCACTTTGCTGATGCACTTGCATTACGCCTGACTCGATGGTTAATCTACAATTTCCTTTGCCGATATGCCCATATTCGTTACAGTTGAAACACTTCACTGGCTTCCTGTCCATCGTCGCTCTGGAACCTGCCTCGCTTGTACTCTTTTCTTCACTCGAATTTACCCTAGGCTGTGTCGGACCGACGACCATACCCTTCAGTGAGCGTAGTAAATCATCATGATGCAATAGTACAAGGTGGTATCAGTTGTGTCAGCTCGATTTGACACTTCCTTAGCTCAGTAGAATAAGAAGAAAAACGGGAAGAAATGAATCCCCATTTGGGGGAAAAATATAAGATTTCATATTTTCCACTAAACAAAATTAGCTTTTTTATAGTATATTCGCAATGAAATGAAATAAAATAAGATGTAATACCTTTTTGAGAAAACAAAATGTGTATACAGAGAAAAAATAAAAAAAATTCAACTATATAATTAGGCGAAAAATTGTTAAACAAGTAACACTGTTTCAGCTAAGGCAGTCAATATGGCGGAATTAGAGCGAGAAGTTGCCAACCGATAACACCTTGTATTAGGAGCGTTCCTTATCTCCCAGAAATAGTCAGAAAAAGTCCGAAGTAGTCAGATTTAGTCCAAAAAGCGTTCCTTAACTCGGAAATGACAGCAAAAATGAGAGAGCAACAGTCAGTGAGAGTGACTCTCATCAGTCCGAAGTAGTCAGATTTAGTCAGAAGAATTTTTTCTGGCAAAATCCTGAAAAGTGCCAAACTCAACTGAATTTAAATTAACGGAAATTAAAGAATACGCTAAAAGTGAGAATAATCTAAAAAGTAAAAGAAGTGAATTGAAATTGGAAGGAGGCAAAAAATAATTGATATAGCAAGTGTTTATTGTGCTTGTGCTTGCGTGAATGTGTTTTGTACATACATTTCTGTTCTTATTTGACGTTAGTGTTGTTGTTGCCATTCTTTGGACTAAAAATTTGGTTTTTTGCGTTCCTTTACTTTTCCTGTTATTCTCTTTTAGAGAGCGCATTTTGCTTACGCTCTGGCATTTTGACACTTTTCAGATTTTAGTCCAAAAAGATAAGGAATGAACCTATTATTGCATCATGGGAAATCATTGCATGTTGGTAACTTAAGGGCTAGTAGTGTGCGTGATAACATCGCATCGTTCAAGCCTGATATGACGTATGCATTAATTGACTCCTCGTCCATCTTACCTCGTCGACCCATACTCAACATCACATAATAATATTCTTCAAACGTTTCACGTGACTGTCATTTCCGTTGACATATTGCGGTGCACCTGTGCTGACGTCATCGATGCTGGAAAATCACGTTCAAACGCTTGAACAAAATCCAACCACGATTGGAAAACCTCTTGCAAAACTAGCCATTCCTTGGCGACACCTTCTAGCTTAGATTGCGCAGCTACTAGTCTCTTGCTCTGTCAAATCGTATGCCCTGCGTAACTGTGTTACCTTTTCGATGAACACTTCACTGCTTAAGTTATTCTTCAACGGATCGTACTCCGGCATGAGCGCATAAATTTCGCGTAGACTATTAGGTCGAATCTGCAAATGCTTGGGTTGTTCCTCGTGTTAATAGTTGCGTTCCAGATGCTTCACGATTTGCAGGTTTTTACAGGAAGTCGTTCCAGATGACCACCTCCCATAAGGTTTATTAATGGAGAAAACAGCTGTTCCTGCAAATCGTGAATTTCGTGAAGCATCTGGAACGCAACTATTGTTGGCACTCCGTTTCCAACCAAACTCTTTGTGTTGAAAACTTTACACTGCCTCCCTGCTACAACTTCAGTAACGACTGCCGTATCGACATGCGTGCCGCAACTTTAAGCGCGATCCCGTACGAGTTCGGATTGGTCAGAAATAGTCAGAATCAGTCAGATTTTACGGGAAATCGATCCCGCACTCGGTTCTCTGACTATTGAGAGGTCAAAAAAGAGAGTAAATACGGTTCTCTCTCTGTCAGAAGTTACCAGTTTTAGCCGAGAATTTTTTGCTGGTAAATTCTGGTAAATGTGTCAAACGATCAGCTGTAGTGTGTTTGGCAACCAAATTGTAAACAAAAGAAAAGTGCACTCTGCTAATTCATGTTGAAAAGTATTTAATTACTTGTTTAAGTGGATTCTAATGAATTTGAAAGTATTTTTGGTTATTTACATGTGTGAGCTGAGTGTGTTTACATACAAAATAAGTAAAAATTTACAACCAAAATTTGGAGGTTATGTTGAAGTTGACAGAAGTTACCATTCGCTCTCGCTCTGAGCGAATTTTTATTTTTTGACAGTTTTACTAGTCCGAGTCCGAGGAATACGGGATTGCACCTTTTGTTTGCTTTGCTCTTCTTTGAACGAGTGGCAACTCCGTGTCGATATTATACGTTTATCGGCACTTAAGCTGAAATTAGTCGAAAACGCAGAACGTATACTTAAACGCAGTCTGTATACGCAGAATTTTGTCGATTACTGGAGCCCTCAGTGTTGCTTACTACACTGTTGCCACTCATCAATACCTTTTCATAAACTTACCCTTTCAACTACAATTTCTCGTGCTATAATAGATTTTAGCTAAATATAAACTACTTAGTTTTCAACAAAAACCTTATTCAATAGTAAATTTCAAATATTTTAAACATATTTTGAATAGGAACTTATATCTTTTTTACCATCTGTAAAACTGACGAAGTGGCAACCATCTAAAGAAGGAGAAACCAGCTGACACGGAAAAATCGTAAATTCCGCAGATTTCTGCGCTACGGGCTACAACCATGGCTACAACTACAGAAAAATTCTGCGGTGTTGAGTTTTCATTTACATGGCGCTTTGGTAAGACAGATCGTGTCAACTGACTCGGGTTTACGTACCGGTACGTTCTTGACTAATTTCAGCTTTATCTTTTCCTTCGTTCTTCTCTGCAACTTGAGCGATTCACCGTCTAATTTGTTGAGGCAACGTTTCTTAGAATACTGTTTTCCCTTGTTTCACATTCAACGGCTGTCTTTCCCTCCCGTCTCCTCTGCAACTTCTTATGCAGACTTTTGTAGGCTGTGAGAAACAATCTCACTTCTGAGGTGTAAACGCCAGGACACCAGATTTTGCTTAGTAACTTTTCTCTCTTTTTCGTTGTATGTAGTACACCTACTTATAAAATTTGCAATAAATAATTAAAAAATGTCTTATTTTTTTTTGTTTATTCTTGAACATATGTTTATGAACAGCTGATTTTCTTACTTTCAAGTGTTCGCAGAAATTTTCACCTCTAACACATATTGCCCTTTCTATTTGCCCTATTGTGATGAAAATTGTTTAGGTACGAGAACGCAAAACCTGTGAAAGTTTTCTAAAACTTCTAATAGTTTTGAGTACGAGTACACTACTATCATCTTGGAAAATTTTATAAATTTTAACTGAAATAAGAAAAATCTTCCATCTTTGCAAAAATCCATGCGCAAGCGCTAAATCGATTTCGCGCAAATATTCATTTTTCGCGAAACAGGCATGCCAATTGACCAAACCCGGTCTGCCCTCTGCCCATTGCTTGTCTGATTTCTGCTTCTCTTTTCGTTTTCATTTTTATTTTGCACTTTGATTTACTTACAAGCGTTTGAAACGCTAAAATGTAAATAGAAACTAATCATTTTTGTATGCCATTTTATCATACTCACGCATTTTAGCATTTATTATATATTTTTTCTGAAGGTTGTATACATACTATACATATATAACTAAGTTTAAAAATTACTTTTTATGGGAAAAGATATTAAAATGTTCAGGGCAGCAGGCTTAATATTCTTTTCTATTAATGTCTCTGTTTTGTCTAGTTAGTTTTTAACTTTTTGCTGTGGCCTCCTTTGTTAAATGGCGCTGGTCTCTTTCTGTTCTGATTTCTCAGTATAGATTGTTTCCTCTCCGAATATGGCTCCAAAAATATCAATTGTCCTCGGATATATGTTTCATTTAATAAGAAAGCTTTACAAAAGCTTTCAGTATCTTCGAATTTTACTGTAGCAAAGCCACCCAGTACATTTACACTCTCGATTGGACCCGTCGAAGCAAATATCTCGCGAATTTCGTTTTCAGTCACACCTAAAATATTTTATATAAATATAAATTCATATACATAACAAAGTGTCACAAATTATATTTGAACTCGTCGCCCCTAAAACTCTATACATGATCTATTAATCTCTAAAACAGAGCTGGGCAGCTTCGACAGAGAATTTTTGTAGTGTGCGAGAAATTGATGTCACTGTTTGCGTGCGAACAAGTCGTGTGGTTGAATGAAGCTTTCGCTGCCTTCTAAAGCAGAGCGTGTATGTATACGCGAATATGCCCGCCGGGCAGGCGCTAGGTGCAATTTTATTTAAAGTTTGCACAGAGGATCGAAAATGATAAATCTGTTCTCTCAAAGATCATTAGTTTAAAATAATAATAATAATAATAGATTGGCGCTTACACATATGTTAGTGTTTGGCCGAGCTTCTCCTCCGATTTGTGGCGTGCGCCTTGATGTTGTCACACAAAGCGGAGGGACCTACAGTTTTACGCCGACTCCGAACGGCGATTGTACTTTTATGAGAAGCTGTTTTTCATGGCTGAAATACACTCGGAGGTTTGCCATTGCCTGCCAAGGGACGACCGCTGTTAAGAAAAACCTTTTTCATTAGTTTAGCTAGAGCATTTTGGAATAGAACAATACTTTCTTACTTTGGAACAGTGGACATTAAATAGAGTATACCAAATAATCCTGGAAGTTGCCCAGGACTTGAGTATTATAAACCACACCTATAATAGCGCAATTATGCAAACTACAAAAAACTACAATCTTCCCACTCGTAATGCAGATAAACGGGATTGTATTTTAGGAGATATTGAACACCATCAAAACAGTTCGCAGTCTTCAAAATTAACAATTTGATCAAAAAATTACAAAAGCGTGTTAAACTCAGTCATTATATTATGTAAGTAATCTAGTAGTTTTGGAGTGAAGGGCTAAAAAATATGTATGCATATTTAATGACATAAATTTAATTGGAATGATTCGAACAGATACAAAAAACCTTCATAGTTTCAAATACTTTCACGTTGTTTTTGTTATTATGACCCGTTTACATTATTTCAGGCCATGAGCCAGGGCGGCGCTGGACTGGAATGGCGACCGCCTACATTACTTATTCCAGTTATTCAACGGACTCATGTTTTAGTGGCAAGGAAGCACTATCATGAAAAGTAAATCGAAATTCCAGTTATTGGCATGAAATTCCATTGGTTTATGGCATATCCGTAGCACAATTGTACGATGTTCAATTCCTCCAACATTAAAGGCTTGGGTGGAGCTGCAGCTCCAAAAACATTGTAGATAATACTATTCAAAAGTTTTCATTAAATCAGTTAAAAAAAAAAACAATGTAAACAGTCCTATATAGAACCTAATATCTATGGAATATAAAATCTTCTTAAATGTTAAGCAACATTTTAAATTTACATTAAATTCTTTGCTTACCAGGTTTGACATTTTGAATAAATACAGTAGTTTTGTGCTTAGGTGTGATCACCTTATACTCTTCGATTTCCAGGTCAAGACCCTGTGAGCTGGAACCATTTAATTTTAAAGCCTTCTTGGCACCTTTCTCATCCTTAAATGTTATAAATGCCAAAACGTTCTTTTTGCACAAAATAGAAGTGGATTCGATTTCTCCGCATTTAGAGAAAATTGAATCCAATTTTGCAGGATCAATACTTTCTGTAATTATAAGAGATATAGTATATTGTAATAAAGCTTCTTATATTTTGCTGTACCTAAACTCTGATTATTTTTTATTAGGATAGTGCGTTGAGGGTCCTTTGTCACTTCTTTCACTTGTTGATCACTCTGAAGTACCCAAATGTTCATTCCATTAAGAACTGAGTTATGTAGTTTGGTTGCAGCCGCAATTGAAGATTCATCTTCAAAACAAACAAAACCATACGAATGTTGGTGTCGGGAAAACACATTCACACTCTCAATTTCACCGCATTCAGCAAAATGCTCCCGCACTTGATCTTCAGTAGTACCAGATTTCAAACTTTTAATATACACAGTGCGCGACTTGCTTTCTTGAATTTTGCGTTTTTTATCTTCAATTGCTGTCTGCTTTTCTTCAGAAGTCTTTTGTTTACTTTCGGCTTTCTTAACTTTTTTTGGATTTGGTGTTTGAACGTTTACATTTATTGTTATACCCTTTACTTTTGCGTTATTATCTGTTGCTGCTTGTGCGGCTTCTGCTTCTTCAGGTGCCGTATATGCAATGTAAGCGACGCTACTAACTGGGCCATGAATGTTATGGATTGTATGCAAAGTACCATACTTTGCAAAGATTTCCACAAGGTCGATTTGCTTATATTCTGTAAAGGTATATAATTACATTATATCATGTTATCATTATATTAGGTACTTCAGGATTTGCAGGGATTTGCAGGAATTTACAGGAAACAATGGCGTTACTATCATATAAAGCACCAATTGCATTTTTATGCAAATTATCACGGGTTTTCACACGAAAATCTCTTAGGATGTTGAAGGAGGGTTAATTTAACTAAAGCTTTTTTTTCGGATACTTAAGTACCCTTTCCAAAAGGATATCTATACCTTCTATATATATTATACACGAAGGGATTTTTGGGATGTCAAATTAAAGGGCTTGCTCTGTAGATGTGCAAACTGGTTTTAGTATTTCGAACAGTTGCCACCTGTTAAAAAATGTAATTCCAAATATTTAATAATCAAACCGCTCCGTTCGTTCAATTTTCAAAACTGAGGAATCAAATTAAAGAGCTTGAGCTATAGATGTGCAAAAAGGTGTTACTTTTTCGTCGAGTTTCCACCTTTGAAAAATTACGTTCTAATTATTTAAAAAGTTAAACCATGATACAAGTTTCATGTAATGACATTCGTTGTTGTTGTTAACCATTTGACTTTTAATAAAATTATGACATTTCATCAAATTCATGCTATCTGATCACTAGAAGAAATATTTTTTTTTTTAAGCAGAAGATTTTATCAGTACATTCAAAGATGTGGAATATGATGAACTAGAAAATTATGCCGGCTACATGATTTCGAAAATGGGGTTGACGATAGGTTTCAGAAAGCATGAAGAAAGTGTATACTTACATATCGTCGCTTAGAGTACAAAACCGCGTATCGTCGTTCTGCAAAACCGCGTAACTGACATTTTTTGCCAAAAATTGGATTTGCTCACACAAGCTCTTGGCTTACGCCTTATCCATTCGTCCTGAAATGCGATTTCTTTGTAAAAAAGTACCTAATATAATGATAACATGACCATTTTGAAATATGAGTGTTTTTACTCTACCAAATAATTTATGCAACCTCACATACGCAGTTGTGCATTTTGTTGGTACACGGTTTCGTACTTTAAGCGAAGATCTGTTAGTTGTTTATCGAAGGGCGGACTGTTCAAGCCGACTTCAGGTGTTTTGCATAAATTAAAAATTTGTGAAATTTAATGATGATGCGCTAATCACAAAGCCAAATTTTTTGCAAAATCTTATGAGAAATTTAAAAGTAAATTTGAACCGAAATATAAAAAGGTTTTATTTGGGAAGAACATTTTTAAGGATTCGATTTTTAAATCCCAAGATTGCATTCAAAATAAAAAAACAAACAAATAACAGAATAATGGGCGCGTGGTTTTTATTACAAAATGAAAATGACAATTACGATGAAGTTTCCTTTAACAGTTTACATTTGAAATATTTTTAATAAAAAAAGGTGCGAACCACGTAAGTAAAAGAAGTACCAAGCACTGATAATGGTTTTTGATTTCAAATGTTATTACATTGGTATAAATATGGGAAAGAAAATACTCAGAGTTATTGTTTTAATATTATCAAAGTGGCAAGGCCGTTGAGTATACTTACAATTTATGAAACTTCAAAAGTTTTATTATCCGTCTAAGGTTGTTTATTGAAACTACCTTCTTTTTTACCTTCCTTTTATTAGCTCGGGATGTAACTATGTAATATTGATGCGCCTAAAAGATGCAGCGATTTCTATTCTCAAGTTACATACCTGATGACAGTACGAATGGCAATTATAATAGGAAGGTTCTAGTTTTTTAAACTATAATTTTATTGTATCATGAGTTAAGCCAATTATTACAAAATGATTATCAATCGAAATGGTTTTAAAAACTTTGTTTATCAACTTAACTGTAAGAAAGTTGCCACATGTTTAATAAATTAAATTCAAATTGAATTAAAATTACGTAATAGAAATATCTATCACCATATGGGCGCCAGACGAAGAGAGTTAAGAAGGTTAGTAAATATTTTGAAGAGGGTTGCCACCTGTTTAATAAAGTAAATTCAACTTGAATTAAATTTAAGTAATAGAAATATCTATCACCATATGGGCGCCAGACGAAAATAGTTGGTTTATAAATACTTGAAGAGGGTTGCCAGCTGCTTGAAAAGCCGAATTTAGTTAATTTATACGCAATAAATCATTAAAATATGTCAAATGCAAGAGTGTTAAAAAATCTGTAATTTGAACACTAAGCATATTTTTGAGGTGTTTAAAGAGGGTTGTCACCCGTTTAAATAGTTAAATTCAAATTATTTGGTAAGTTAAATGAATTACTATAATATTGGAATCAATCGAAATGTGTTTGAAAGGGTTTAAAAAATCAAAATCTTAATTCATCAGTTAAAAAAATATTTATCTATTTATTTATTTAGTCTAATAACGAAGTAATGTTTTTACAGACATAAGAGGATATTAAATACAGAGACATAACTATTATAAGAGAAAAGAATAAAAGTCAATCAAAAATCATTATATTAAGATAAATATTTTTCGAGTCATCTATAATTATTATTCAAAGACTTATATTATAAAATTATCAGACAGATAAATATTTTTAAGTCTTCAAGGATTTTTATTTTAAGAGCTTTATTATAAAAGTTTTTTCATAATAATTATCATTGAGTATTTTTAAGTCTTCAAAGACTTTCATTTTAAAGACTTATATTATAAAAGTATTTTCATAATAATTATGAGCACGAAAAAATTTTTTAAGTCTTCAAAGACGGGACTTGTTCAGGCGCATTTCCGGATTAGTGGGGACCTGTTCGGGGTTAGGTGGGGATTAGTTGGGGAGTAGTTTGGGGACCCGTTCGATACATAAAAAATTTTTTGGCACTCATAATTATTATTTATTTTATTTAATTTAATATTATATTGAAAACATTAGTGCATTAAGATGTAATCTTAACTTGCACAATGATACAAACAAATTGCAAGAAATAAAATAAAAAGTACAGATAATAATTAATATTACAATATAGATTAAGGTAATGTGTACGTTGAATTACAAATCATATATTCTAAAATAAAACAAAGGTAAGCTTATAACGACTATTCTTGATCACGCTTGGAAGAAAAAAAGTTAAATATGAGTTTTTTGAAGTTGCCTATGTGCAACGCGTTCTTCAAGGACAGTGGAAGGGAGTTCCAGAGCCTTACCGCATTAATAAAAAACAGTCTTGAAGTGCATAAATAGTTAAATCTCGGAAGAATAAGACCTGACGAACGTGTACTCTTGGACAACTTAAGTTTATTGTACAGATATTCCGGGCTCTTCGTGATAAATAATTTGAACATAAAAATGCAATTACGCGCGTTCAGAAAATTTTGTAAATCACAGCCAAGTATAGAATTACGCATAGATGAGAGATGATCGTATTTCTTTAAACCAAATACATACCTTGTGGCAGAGTAATGGAGTGAATGAGAGTCTAATTTGCCGTAGACGATTTCAAAGTACGTGATATAAGGAACAATTAAACTTGTAATTAACTTTTTCTTAGTGGCTACCGGTACATAAGGTGAGGTTACTCTAAGACATCGTAGAGTAAAAAATATTTTACTCACAACTTCATTAACATGATCATCACACGCAAGTCTAGAGTTAATAACGAAACCCAAATTCCTGGCTTTGTCAACTAATTTAAGCTGGTTGGCACCAATAAATAAGTTGGGAATATCCGATGCCAAAAATTTATCTTTAGCGACAGGTATTACACAAGATTTTTGAGCATTGAGGCAAAGTAAATTCTCCCTAGACCATGCAAATATTGAGCTTAAGTCCTCGTTAAGTTGTAGACAAATATCCTGAATCGATCCAATTTTATTAGAAACATACAGCTGCACATCATCGGCATAGGCGTGTAAGCGCGCATGAGTGCAGGTGCTGAAAATGTCATTTATGAAAATGCTAAACAAAAGGGGGCCCAATATGGATCCCTGAGGGACACCAGAGTATATATGCACGAGGTTAGAACAATTATTGCCGATTTTCACCTTTTGAAACCTGTCGCTCAAATAGCTCTCTATGAGTTTTACTGCAGTTTTGCTGAAGCTGAAATACTTAGCTAGTTTTTCACACAATGAATTGTGGTTTACAGAATCAAAAGCCTTAGAAAAATCAAGCAGACAAAGTAGTGTTAAATGACCTTGATCGAATGGCTGACGTATATCGTCTAAGACTTTAACAACAGCAGTAGAACAGGAGTGACCAGCTGTGAAACCACTCTGCAGAGGGTTTAGGAGTTTATTTTTATGAATGAAGTCGGATATTTGCTGCGCTAAAAGCATCTCAAAAACCTTAGAAAGTCCTGTTAATCTACTTATGGGTCTGAATTCACAAATCAGAGAGGCACCAGGTTTTTTGGCTATTGGTGTGCTATTGCTACTTTCCACTTAGATGGAAAGCACGAAGTGGTTAAACAGTGATTGAGTATGTGTGTAAAGCAAGCGAGAATGTAAGGCAAAATTAATTTGACAAACTTTATCGGAAGCTCATCATTCCCCACAGCATTAGATTTAATACTGCATACACATCTGGCCACTTCCTCCTCACAAACGGAACTAAATTGAAATCTCGAGAGGGTGTGTTGGTCAGAAGACGAAGAAGTGGTATTTGTTACAGACGTGTAATTAGTCAAGCAACTACTTGAAGCATAAAAATTATTGAGTTCATTGGGATCAAACGAGCAGGGTATTTCTGAGCTTGACCGCACGCCCAACCTTTTCAAATTTAGCCGAATTCCGGGCACGTTTCTGTACGGCTAGCTAAGAAGAACTTCTTCTGCGCAAAGCTTAACGTATCGTTGCCTCCTAAACAGCTCTGGGGAAATTTGAAAAGGTTGGGCGTTATCAAAAGACTTTTATAATATAAGTCTCAAAACAAAAGTCTTTGAAGACTTAAAAATATTTATCTCAATAATAATTATTATGACAAGACTTTTATAAAATAAGTCCACCAATAAAAGTCTTTGAAGACTTAAAAATATTTATCTCGCTGATAGTTATTATGAAAAGACTTCTATTGTATAAGTTTTAAAATAATAGTTATCGATGACTTACAAAAAATTTCTTTGACTTTTATAATTCTTACGAAAATTTTGATGACTTTTTTTAAAACTCCACCATGAAATAATTATTATTCTCGGTCTCTGATTAAATATAACCAATCAGTCTTAATAATAAATTGGCTACTTAAAAATTATCTTTATAAGGTTACTTACATATACACGAAATACAAAATTTCGACAGAGTAAGAAATTAGAAATTGGTAAGATGTTTTTGCATGGATATAAGGTATCTTTCCAAACCTAATGCGGTTGTCCTAGTACTGGTAAAATATATGTCTAACAAGTTTGAGAAATAGTATCAATCCGATAAAGTTCTGTTTATTGGCGCGTTTGCACCATAAACCGTTCTGCTTAACCCAACCTCAAAAACATCAAAGCGACGCAAATTACGGCTCGGAACATAAAAGTGGATGCTCTCAGGTAGGGACGCGGGCAATCCATTTTTTCCAAACCAATACTCAATAAAAACGATAGCATGAGTTCTCCGGCCTTTCCGACCATGTCCAGCAGCCGTCCACAGCGCAGAGCGGAAACGAGGTTGTGGTTGTTGTTGTTGTAGCGGCTACAACAACCCCGCCCAGGACGGTTGGTATCTCAGTCGTTGTCATCAAGTTCCACTAACGGCAGCCCTAGGAAGCTTGCAGCTTCTGTAGGGTTGGTCCACAGGGACAAGGCCGTTAGGGTTGTCGGGTTTTCCGGGCATGCGAAGAGATGTTTCGAGTCATGTGGGGTCTCTCCGCATGCCGGACACTAATTTGGCACATCCTCATTCAATCTACTCAGGTAGGAGTTTAACCTGCTGCAGTAGCCGGAGCGAAGTTGGGCTTTCCGCCTGCCTAACATCGACGAAGAAGTGGCAATGAAAGTATGAATGAAGAAAACGAATATCGCTCGAACACAGTCATTCAGACGGTTTGCTCAGCACGAAACCGAGCGGGAGCGGTAGCATATGAGTGACTTCGAGAACATGGATCGGAAACTCGGCCTTTCCGACCATGATCGAAAGCTCGTTAGCAGAGGAACGGAAACTAGGCCTTTTCGCCTGATGCACATTAAGGTAGACATTAAGGGAGACTGGAGACTAGGCCTCGCCAGCTACGCAACTAAATCATTCGATAGTTCTAGAAATATTGAAACATATAAATATATATGTATGTATGTATGTATACTTCGTAAGTGATATAAATATGCATGTACCTCGTGAATTCGCAAGACTGTAACAAAAATCAATAAGATAATTTAGTTTATAATTAAAATTTATAATGTCATAGCCAACTGGCTGTTAATTTTGAAATTTTAATTGTATATAAGAATAATTCTATTAGCCGTAGGCTATTTTTACCTTCCTTTTATTAGCTCTAGATGTAACTATGTAATATTGATGCGCCTAAAAGATGCAGCGATTTGTATTCTCAAGTTACATACCTGATGACAGTACGAATGGCAATTATAATAGGGAGATTTTAGTTTTTTAAACTATAATTTTATTCAATAAATAAATAAATAAATAACTATTATGAGAAGGAAATAGTGCCTGTTCGAGCCATGCAATAAAAGCGGCATTACTGCGTTACTGATGAAATTTTGCAACACTGTTGCATCTGCCCAACTGACAATACGTTGCTAGAAATTCACACTGAACGTGATACTCTAATAATTCGCGCAACACTGCGGTTATGATTGCAACTCGAACAAGCCCATAATTTCCATTGTAAAATAATCGTCCAGCGAGACGAGAAAAAAATAAGTCAGATAATTAGAAGATGAACAAGTTTTTAGTCTAACGATTGTCGTCTCAGGAGACGAAAACAACTTTTATAATGTTCAATGATAATTAGGCACAATATTTAATTTCATTTGTTATAATCGTTAAAAAATTTCATGGGAAGGCGATTTAACCGGCAGCTTTTAGTCGAATGTAGCAGAGCTTTCAACTAATCGCCTGTGAAAGTTGAATCATGTTAATTTCCTATTATATAGCCTGGAACAGAAGACGGGGCCCGCTTCCTTACCCGGCCACACAGACAAAATTCCGACGACGTGGAAAGAGTTATGTGCGAATTATTATTTATCCCATAGCCGTTGTTAAGGTAGGTATGGGCCTGTTCGAGGCACGTAATAAAAGCGGCATTACTGCCGTACTGATGAAAAATGGCAGCATTGATGCAACTGCCCAACTGATATTAGTTGCGTTTTTTTACTCATTTCCAGTAAAATCCAGTAAAAGTTTTTACGAATTTTCATGTTTTGGCGTTTTCGTACGCAAAAACTTGCAAGTAGGGGAAATGGAGAGAGCGAAAAATGACAGTTGAAGTTGCAAGTTTTTACTGGATTTTACTGGATAAATTTTTACTTGTAATCCAGCTGATCGCATGTTGCTGGATGAAATTTAAACCAATAAGGAAACTGTGTGTGGGTTTTTATTGTTGAATTTCACAAAATAAACCTATTTAAATACAAAATATATTGTTTTATTAGGAATTTGCTGCGAATAAACAACCAATTTATCAGCTGTTCATGAAACTTGCAAATTATTACTGGAAAAGCGTTCGCATACTTTATTGCAAATTTTTTCTATGAGAGCGAATTCTTAAAAATAGTTACTGGAGAGCTGCTGGCAAGTTACTGGATAATTTGTAATAAAAACACAACTAATATATTACAAGAAATTCACGCAGAACGTGATACTTTAATAATTCGCGCAAGACTGCGGTTGTGATTGCAACTCGAACAAGCCCTAAGTATGTGCCACCGACACCATTTAGTTCATTAAGCTTTTAAACATGCAAAAATTCGATATTTTAAAAACGAAAAAATTTTAAACTTTAAGCTCCCTGCGGTGGGGATATTCAGTTTTCGAATGTGGAGACACCTCTCTAAACCTTTTTTTCAGGTCCTGACACATTACTCGAATATTTTCCCAACCTGCAAACCCTTATATACCTGTATCAGGCTTTATATGTATGCAATAGATTCTACTTACGTTTGGGGAGATTTTTAACAACAAGAACTTGGTCTTGTGGGAAGTCTTTAGGAAGAGCGCCAGTCTTAATTTTAGGGACACCAATTTCGACTGCTGCCTTAGCCTTCTTAGATTTTGAAACTTTTTGTGTTTCAGTCGTTTTGCGTCCAATAGGGGCTTCAACAGGTTCGTCATCATCCTGCTCTGCATCATTATCTAGATCTCCATTTCCGCCATCCTCATCTTCATCTTCGTCATCCTCATCCTCATCTTCGGCGACGTCCTCATCTTGTTCTTCGGCACCGGAGTCTCCTGCATCATCGGCTACACCAGCCGCGACATCGGCGCCAGAATCTTCTTCCTCTTCGGAGTCATCCTCCTCCTCTTCCTCAACTTTCTTTGGTGGTACCACTTTTACTGGAGTTTTCCCCGTTTTCTTTTGGTTAACCTTTCCGGGTGTCCCTTTAGCAGGAGTATTTGCTCCCGAAATATGTTGCTTCTTCACAATACTATCATTTTTTACACTGTTTAGAGGTGATTTTAGGCTAACATTTCCCTTCTTTTGCTTCATAGTGAAAATAGAACTTGTATTTCTTCAAAATAAATCCTTCAACGAATCGAACCCACGACAAAATGGCAGAACCTCGCTTTTTTCTACCACACGTGTTTGTAGAAAAATTTTCAGCATTGCCGTATACACATTGTAAAGTTACCAGATGTTTAAAATTTATTAGAAAAGAATCTTTTCAGTTCAGAGGCTGGCAACACGAAATATTTATGTGAAACATTATGGTGCATTTACATGATATGAAGCCAAATGAACTGTTGATACCATGAACCAAAAATACAAGATCACGTAAGAACGCGACGTTGTATTTGTAA
>NW_023458558.1:70847885-70895477 GCF_013731165.1 Rhagoletis pomonella
AATTAATTCCGATTGTAAGTTGCAATTTGGTATACAGAAAAATAAATGAAGTATTAAAAAGAATAAAATTATTCCAAATATCGCCTGAAGCGATAAGAAAAAGACTCATTCAGGCAATAAGAAAACGACTCGCCCAGGCGAGTTGCCTTCGGCGGACGTTTTAGAGCGACCGGTAATAGGAAATCGATTCGATGGCAATATTACCGGCAATAAATTTGTTTCCGAGGGCGACACGTTTTCTTATTGCCGGCAACACAAATTGTTTGGTGGGTAATCACCGAAAAACATCGTTATCGACGTTTTCGGCTCCATGCAAATAACATGGTGTCGGTAACGTCTATAACGATGTTTAACCGGGGGTTAGTGTCAACCAGGCTTTGAGCAACCGGCCCTTAGTCTGTTCCTTTCTTTCGTCAGCTCTTCCTTGATTGTGCTAGGTCCAATCGCTAGGAAGGGCTCAGGCCCTATACGCGAAGAGGCGGCCGCCATTCTAGCTTGTCGGTCCGCTTCCTCGTTGCCCGCAACTCCTATGTGACCTGGTACCCAAGTTAATTGGATTTCGTTGTGCTCCGCCAGGCTGTTGAGCCTATCGATGTACTCAAGAACCTAGGACGACTTGAATTCAAATGATGAGAGGGCCTTGAGGGCCGCCTGGCTACCGCCCAATATTAAAATTATCTCGTTACGGTAATTCCTGCGTAGGTTAATCTCTGAACACAGACTGATGGCATAGACCGAGAGCTGTAGCCTCGCCCCGTAGACGCCAGCCCCAATGCCTTCCGGAGTCTTCGAGCCGTCTGTGTACCATTGCAACGAGCTCGATTGGATCAGCCTCTCCATGAGAGAGGTGCTCCAAGTCGACTTGGTGCAAAGCTCTATTTTGAAATTTCTGTCAAAGTTAACCACCTTAGGCCTGTCGTCTCTGGGGAGTAAAGCTAACGGAGCTTGGTAGCCTAGCTTGTCTCTGTTCCTAAATGATATAGTTCTGCCTCTGCCAAAGCCTTCTCTCGCAAAATTTAGTGGAGTTCGCTTTGCAGCCTGTTCTATGGTAAGGTGCAGCGGCTCGAGCTCGAGAATCACCTCCAGCGCTGCCGTCGGACATGTGCGCATTGCTCCCGTAATGCATACACATGCCAGACGTTGAAGCTTGGTGAGGGATTGCCTCACCGTGGTAAGAGTGGTTCTCGAGACCCAAGCCACTGCTCCATAGGTTACTATTGGTCTAACTATCATGGTATACATCCATCTTAGGATCTTGGGACTACAGCCCCAGGTCTTCCCTGCCAGGCGTTTGCATACCATTAGTGCCCTCGTAGCTTTGGAAGTGACCGCATCAACATGTGTCTTCCACAGAAGTTTAGAATCCAGTGTTAGTCCCAGGTATTTAACTTCGGTGGCGACGTTGATGGCGACCCCATTCAAAGAAATGTTCCTCATGCCTGGAAGCGTTCTTCTTCTAGTGAAAGGGGCAATAACCGTTTTAGAGGGGTTGATGCTGAGGCCCATGTCCACGCACCAGCCTCTTGCCAGGTTTAGTCCCCTTTGCACTATATCACAGAGAGTGCTCTCGAACTTTCCTCAGGCGATAATCACAATGTCATTCGCATAGCCTTGGCAGCGGATGCCATTGTCCGTGAAAATCCGTAGGAGTTCGTCCACAACTAAGCTCCTCAGGAGGGGGGATAAGACTCCTCCCTGCGGGCAACGTTTTGTAGTTTTTAGCTGTACCATGCTGTCCCCGATGTCGGTTTCAGCGATTCTTGAATTTAGTAGCCTGGCTATCCACCTGCGGATCGTTGCGTGCACATTGCGTCTTTCAAGTCCCCGGTCGACACTAATATGAGAGGTGTTGTCAAACGCCCCCTCGATGTCGATGGAGGCACAGAGTACTGTTTCCCCACACACAAAGGCATCTTGGACTACCGTAGACAAGGTGTACAGTGCGGTGTCCGTAGACCTGCCCACTTTGTAGGCATGTTGGTCGGGGTGTAAAGGCACCTGTTTAAGGGTGTCGTTCCTGATTTCATGGTCGATAACCTTCTCCATCGCCTTAAGCAGAAAGGAGGTAAGGTTTATCGGTCTGAAGGACTTAGCTAGAGAATAATCTCTCTTTGCTATCTTCAGGATAAAAATAACCCGAGCCCTTTGTCACACTTCAGGGATATGAGCGAGCGCTAGGCTAGCCCTCATGATGTTCACGAGGTGTCGAAGTAGGAGCTCCTTGCCTTGCTTCAGCAACACTGGACTGATGCCATTCACCCCGGTGGATTTATACCGATCGAAGGAGTCCATCGCCCAGCAGACTGATCGGTGGGTAAATAGACTCCTAGCCAGCTTCCAGTCCGCTGTGGCATTCGGGAAATGGGCCGAAAGCAGGGCAAGTGCCCTTTCCTCTTCGTTGCCTGAGTAGCTGCCATTGGCTAGCTGGATTGCTAGTCTGGTATCTGTATGGTCCCTTGCCAAGGCCTTGTGCAGCCTGGCGGCTGAAGGAGTCGATGAGATGCCCTCACAGAACTTCCTGAAACTGTCGCGTTTAGCCTTCCTGATTTCTTTACTGTAATTAGTTAGACTCTGCCTCAGCCCAGCGCCCTGTGCGCTTTGTTATATTGAATAGTTTGCGTACCTCCTTTCTGAGCACCGATATCTTCCGAGAACACCAGTTGGGCTGCGCCTTCCCTCCTGGTTTTGTCTCCGGGCAGCTTGAGTGAAAGGCATATACAATAGCGCCATTAAACTCATTGACGGTGCTCTCTAGGCTCATGCAGTTAGTGTACCTACTCCTGGACTTAATTCCAGTTAGGTTTGACTCTAAAGTCTCGCTGTACTTTGCCCAGTCAGTTTTCCTGGGGTTCCTGTTTGCTGCCTTGTTTGACTTCTACTCCTAGTGCAAACTGGATAATCCCATGGTCTGACAGTGAGGGCTCCGATGAGACCCCCACTGGGTAACCAGAGGACTAGCCATCCTGTTGCTAAGCGTGATGTCTAGTACCTCCTCTCTAGCCCTCGTTACAAATGTCGGTGTTTGGCTGACATTGTGGATGCTTAGTTCCTCACTTAAAATGTACTCTAGGAGACACTCACCTCTGCGATTCGTATCCGTGCTGCCCCACTCAACGTTGTGGGCGTTCGCATCGCACCCCATGATGAGGTGGAGCCGTCTCTTTCTGCAGAATTCCACTGGCAGCTGTACCTCTTGCGGAGGGGCGTAGTTGCTGTCCCCCGGAAAATAGGCCGCGGCAAACACCACCTCTAGGCTTCTGCCACTTAACGAGATCGTCGTCTGCACTGCGACCAAGTCCTGTATTAGACACTCTGTAATACAAAAGTAATCAATGTTCTTCTTAAGCACTACACATGCTCTGGGCCTCTCGCAGGAGAGGTCCCAAATTACCTTGTTGTTGTTGTGGTTGAGGCCCCTAACCTTGCCTCTGTAGGTCCACGGCTCTTGGATCAGTAGAGTGCCCAGGTCATCCGTGGCGAACCTGTTGGAGATGACCCCCGAAGCAGCCACCGCATGATGCAGGTTTACCTGGCTACTGCCAAGTGACGCGTGGTCATAGTTGGGGCTCGTCGGGATCGGAGAGCTGTAGTTCGCTCTCGCTTCTCCTATCGAGCTCAAGTCGCCTGAAGTCGATGCCTGATCGCAACTCCTGCGTGGATGGCACGTCTTCGGCTGACTTGGTGGTGGTGGCTGGCTCGGACGTTCTTGCGGGAGTTGGTGTCTGAGCGATGGATAGCTTACTGAGGGGTGGCAGTTCCGCCGGTAAGGTCGAGGTCGTCTGGGTCGCCTGGGCGGCGGAGGAGTCGGCAGCCGCCTCGACTTGGGTCTCCTGCGACTCCGACTCCTTGCTACCTGTCGCCTTTTGTCGCCACGGCCTCCCCGTGACGAAACTGAACCTATAATTTAGGTTGAAGCCAGCCCTCTTGATGCTGACGTACGATTCCTCATCTATGCCCAGAAATAGTCTGAGCCCGTTCTCCTCTACGGAGCTGGACACTACCTTCCACGCAGAAATGTGGATGCCCTCATTCTGCGCTTTTAGTAGCCCCAACGCAAACTCCGCCGATTTGTCGGCACTCCTTGGCAGGAACACCGTGATGTTATGCACTGGAGGGATGTCATCCCCCCTCTTCGTGCACATCTCGGATCCCTTCCAGCCCTCAAGTGCCGGCGCTTTCTTCACCAGCCAGGTTGCTGTTCTCTCATCCCTGCAGTCAACCAGGAGCATACCGGATCTGAAGTAGACCCCACAGAACACCAGCGGGTGCGACCATCCTTTGAAAACCTCTTCCATGATGGCATCCTGGAGTCTGGTTAAGTCTTCCGAGCTCAGGGCAGCAGCAGGGTACTCTCAAGGCAGCACCGCTACTCGAATGCCTTTGAGGGCTTCCGAATAGCTGGGTTGCTGAGTGGCACCCCCTGCGCCTGTCCTTACTTGATCGGCCCGGCCAGGCTCCTAGACCATGAGTTCGGAGGGGGTGGCTGCTCCCACTGCCGTTTGGTGCCCGGTCTCTGGCGGAGTGACCTGGTTTCTACCTCTTTTGTTGGAGCCTTTTGGTTCCTCGCTTCTCCGTTTTCAGCGGGCGCGGGTCTGTGCTGCTGTTGTCGCTGTGGCCCGCTCTTCTGCTTTTCAGCAGGTGCGGGTAAGTGTGCCTGTTTGTTGGGCCCGCTCTTCCACCTATCGGCGGGTGCGGGTTTGTCGCCTGCTCTGTGTCTCTCACGTCCCGCATTCTCTATCTCCATTCTGACCTCTGCCATAGCTCTGGCTTCAACTGAGGGCTTGCCTTGCCCGAGGTACCGGAGGTACCATTTAACCCCGGAACCGCTTCAGCCCTCGCGAAGCCGATCGTCTAGTGACCCCGGTTGACCTGGCCGCGGCATCGGAGGAGGCTTGGCCCTGCGGTGTTTCCTACTCCTCTGCTTCTGCCAGCCGGAGTCGTCGGACGCTGCTGAGGCGCTACTGCTGTGCGACCTATGGAGTCTCTCCTTCTCCGCCCGGTGACCGCTTTCAGAGCGACGCCGGCTACCTGAGCGATGCCGGTTCTTGGAGCGGTGACTACCATCAGTGCGGTGGCTGCTGTCTGACCTTGCTGTCTCTCTGTACCTACAAAGAGAACTGCCGGACCGGTGTTGCGGCCGATCTAGTTCGGCAGGTAAATTGTGATTTCCTGTCAAATTTCTGTTATTAAAACTACCTGTTTTGCTCTGGCCCATGCGACGTAGCGCATCTGCACTGGTTCCTGGTTGGTCATCGTCACTTGCATGTTCGATGAACAGCGCTGCCTCCTCGGCGGTTAGCTGGTCTAAGAAACTGCCTTTCCGCCCAGCACTTCTTGGGCCTTCGCGCGCGCTGCTGTCTCTTGACGTCTCCAGTGCCTCTGTTGTGCGTGTTGCTGTTGCACCCACTGCATTTGAAGCAGCGGGTGTTATTGTTACTGTACTTGCTGTTGTTGTGGCTGTTGTTGTCAAATTTTGGTTTTTTTTTGGTTTTTTGGTTGTTGTTTTTTGTTGTTTTTGTCATCATCTAGTGCGTGCGATCACCTGCTCGACAAGGCGAGCTCAGTGGTCTAAATTTTGGTAGGGGATCTCCAAAAGTCCGCCGCGCCAGCGCCCCTTGTCGCGGTAAGGCCATTGTTACTCCCCGATGCGGCCCGGTGTCGGAAAGGCGCCGTTCAAATACAGCCGGTTTATATCCTCCTGGCTGCAAACCGTCCAATAGGCACGGTGTCGCTTAACACCCTGGATTAGGAGGTGGCAGTTCTTAGTCAATGTTCTCCAGCAGCCCAAGTGTAGAGTGAAGGTAGCGCTAAGGTCTGCACATCCGCGTTACCTCAAACCAGAAGAGGGCTGGTTGGTGATGCAGCTAAGCCCCCGCACCAACGACAAGGTGCCTGCCCCAGCGAGGGCAAAGAGATGTATACTATTTTCAAATGAAAAATGGCTGCCTCTAAATTTGTATTTCCTCCAAAACAAACGATGATGCTACCCTTAAGAATTCTGCGAAATGAGAACATAGCTGTCAAACAACAAAAATGACAGTTGAAAGCAAGCGAGCGCTCGCATACCGCTCGGTATGCGTGAAAAAGCATGCTTCGTACTTTTTTCGGTCTACACGTGCGGTTTATCGCATGCGTCGTCACGCACGATTTTCCAGCACGGGAAGACGGCCGGTAATAGGCATGTTTTATTCAACCATCACAAGCAAATAGCTAAATCTTGGCCAAATAAAACGAAATTAGCTTATTTCCTATGTTAGCCTAATTTTGACAGTTGTTTGACTGCAAATAGTGTCAAAGTAAGTTTTTGCCTCTTTCTGACTGGCTGAAGGAGAAAATTTCTGATGCTGAATGGCAATGCCTCTTGTTCAATATACAAGCCAAGATAGCTTTTCATAAGCCAATATAATTATGTTGGGTAAGTCCTCCATACAAAATAAGCTAATAGCGTAAATTTCTGGACAAATAAAACACGGCTCTTATTGAATCAAGAAATTATAGCAAGTTGGATTTTCATACTTCATACTTTCACTACTTCATCTTCCCATAAAAAGTTTAACAGATGCAGAGATACCAAGGAGGTTTTTTCCCATTTTGATGCCTGTTTAATATAAAAACCCACCGAAAAGGAGGAAAGAGCGCAAATCCGCCATTCACATATTTGTAAAAGTATGAATTTTAAAAATTAAAAACAATAAACAAACAAATTCAAAACAAAGAAATTCTTTGTACTAGAACTTTTTAAATAGAAGCCACTCACATTTAGTGGACAATAAAAATACAAAGAACTATGATAACAAACTTAAAACAAGACATTACAGAACATTTTTATGAGCTTTATACCACATTTAAGTAAAAATAAGCCTATATATTCCAAGCTGGCAAAGAAATGAAATTGTGTACTTTTTGTTGTTTACACAAAGACTTGCCAAATATACATATAAGTCAAAATTATAGAAGGCATGTATACTTCTCCCTTACATTTTTTCATAGTTTATGCTTCTTTCTGGCTTTTACAAAATGCAGGGATACCGTACTTATTTCGGTACAATATGATCGTAATGTATTTTAATTCGAAATCAAAGAAAAGCATTCCACGAAAATGTTTGCGATTTTAGAAAAATTAGTGTTGTTACTGATTAAAGCATTATACTTTTATATAAAACAGTAATTGCACTAATTTTCATTTAATAGAAAACTGTATTCAACTACTTATGTACGTACTAAACTTGAATTGTCCACTCGTACAAAAGAAATTGTTTCGTTATATTCCTACTAAAAAATACAACCGTGCCTAAAATGTAAACGCCTTTGAATTGACCGAAGCGTGCCCTCGGAGTTCAGTTACTTACGAGAATTCAAACGCGTACGAGGCACGAAAAGATAAAAAACCTCTTACTTTAACTTTTATCGAAGTATTATTACAAATAAAAAACATTATAGCAAACTCTGTTACAGTGTCGTTATTTATATTTTCAAACGCCTCGTATATTCGTGCTAAAGTTGCTTTTGCCTGCAACATCTTTTTATATCTTTTCTATTTACGTATCTTTACTGAAATAATTGCGTTGATGTATAAGTTAACACCGGTAAACACATATCCGGTCAACATTCCACTTCCACCGATATTGCTGACGGTGCGTCAGCAGGTTTGAGTGTGGAAATAGCGTAGCAACAACTCTCCCACCGATATTGATGATGATGCGTCGACCAGGTAGCGCGTGACAACAACAACATCGCTGCAGCGGAAAAGCCAGCAGCAAGAGGTAAAATTGCCGAATTGCATTTTGCAAGTCACACGGCAAAACATGTGCAGCAACTGGTAGGTGGTAAGAAAGCGTCAGGTATTTAGGCGTAGTCGCCGCAATATTTTAGTTAGCAAATTCCGTTGTAATAACTCGACCGATACAAACGGCTGCTCTTGTGCAAACAAGAGAAATAAAATAACATTAAAACCCAACCAAGTGTTTTAATAATTGCTCCTGTGCAAGCAAGAGAAATGAAATAACATTAAAAACCAACCAGGTGTTTTAATAAGTGGCGCCCAACGTGGGGCCACAGTGCAGTTCTTGTGTTATCCTTATAAAGGACAAATCCTGTGCGTGGCCGTGGTTCGAATCCACTCGACGACTGCGGGAAAGTTAACCACTGTAGTGAGCCGCGAACAATTAATTACGCAAAAAAACATTTTAATTACAAACACCGTGAACATTTATGAAGATCTTTAACGATTTGAAAAGATAAACTTTAAGAATTAAAACACCACATAACTAGTGGGAAAAAGTGTAGAGCCAATGCTCTAAAAAATAAAGCATCCTTATCATCGTAATCCTGTCTTCCTGCTGCTGGAACACCACCTGCGGAATCATCGTGCGGCTGCCTTATGATACTTTATTTAGTGACATAGCTTATCGGGATATGGAAATTTTCATGTGAGTAGAGTGATTTTAGCAGCTAACTTTGTTTAAAAAGTTTTACTATCCTTTTTGACAATTCTTAAATAATAAAAAAATTTTGTAAAGGTATGTAACGGTTAGAAATGGAAATCCCTGTATCCACTTAACACTTAACTGACTTAGAAAAAATTAAATATGGACGCACAAACTCTGGAAGCTCTTCTTAATACTGCCATTCGTACTGCGACCGAGCATTCCCGGAGGTAATTTCAGTCTCGGGTTGACGAACTGACAAACAGGTTAGCAAGGATCGAATCACCAGGTCGTGTTACCCAATACCAACCGGTGACTATTCAACCCGGAATACCATGTGGCGAATCCTTGGACCTTGTGAAAACCTCGCCGGAATTCAAAGGCGACGCGGACCGTTATGTGTCTTGGAGCAGCTCATACTGCTTATAGAGTGTTCGAAGCGTATAACGGTAGCTCAAGACACTACCAAGCGGTAGGCATAATCCGAAATAAAGTAGTAGGAGCGGCAGATAGTGTTTTATCCTCTTTCAATACAGTCTTAAATTTTCACGTTATCATTTCTCGACTAGAATTTGCCTATGCGCACAAAAGACCAATTTACTTAATTGAACAGGAGTTATCGACCCTTAGACAAGGAAAATCATCAGTAGTGGAGTTCTATGATGCAGTGGAGAGAAAGTTGACTCTGATAGTCAATAAAACAATCATGACTCACGGTGAGAACACCACGCTGATAGGATCACTTAGTAAGAAATATCGGGATGATGAACTTCGCGTGTTCATCTCGGGACTCAATCGCCGGGACTCAATCTTCTCCTCTAGACCCGCTGATCTGCCGTCAGCACTTGCCCTAGCGCAGGAACTGGAAGCGAACCAAGCCAGATTAATGTTTGCAAGTTCCTTTAACAGACAGGCATCCCATAACTTAGATCCTTATTATTATTCACACCAATACCGTAGAATACCTCAAGACCAATGAGGACATACTCGAACTCAGCAAATTCCAGTACCAATGCATATAGACCCGTCGTACTCCCGCTTCAGACAGAACAGACCCCAACAACTCCACGGAAATGACGATAGGTACCGTAATCAAGGAGCTTACCCTAAGGTAACTCGTCCGGATAACAGTAACATGGGCGGCATATTCAATCGCCATCAGCCTGTATCAACAGGCCTGAATAAAGAATAAGCTGAAAAAAGACAGCATAGAAGTGATCAGCTGCCAATACAAAAGGTACAGCGTATCAACAATATCACCCAAGACCAATACGAACCGGAAGGTGAATACTGGAGTGATACCGGGTATGATGACTATTATCATCCATCCGGAACCTAAGAGTGCTGAATATGACCTGGACGGACCGAAAGACGACGTTAATTTTTTAGGACTAAGTCCCTCTTGCCTTATGTCGAAAGGACACTTGGGGAAAGAAGAATAAGCTTTTTAATCGACACCGGTGCTGCAAGGAGCTATGTAAAACACCTTTACGCTCTAAAGGGAATAAAACCTGTGAATAACCCTTTAACTGTCAAATCCATCCACGGTACCGATATAATTAACAAAAAATTTACAATAAATATATTAAATAAGAATGTTGAATTCTTTGTCCTACCCAGTTTGAAGACCTTTAACGGCATTATAGGATTCGAATTATTAAAAGAGGTAAATGGTAGTATTGACCTAAAGAATGGTACGTTGAGTTATGATGGTGGGAAGGAAAAGCTCTTGTACTACTACTGCTCGGACGTTAACAAATTAGTAGACACTAAATCGGGAACAAGCAAGGACAATATTGATATCTCTACATTGCTAAAGCATCATGCTAAAGTTTTCGCTGATCCAGATGAAGCCCTGCCCTACAATACCAGCATTGTGGGTACGATAAGGACCGTGGACGATTTACCCGTCTACTCGAAAAGTTACCCGTACACCATTGCTTCTGCGGAATTTGTCAATAAGGAGATATCAGATCTGTTGCGTGACGGAATCATTAGACCATCCCGTTCCCCTTATAACAATCCAATTTGGGTTGTAAATAAGAAAGGTTTAGACGAAAAAGGCAACAAGAGATCACGACTCGTAATTGACTTTAGGAAGCTAAACACCAAGACAATAAGTGATTAATACCCAATACCGGACACTTAGCAAACATGGGAAGTGCAATATTTTTCTCCACAATAGACCTCAAATCAGGATTTCACCAAATCAAACTCGCAGAAAAGGATAGAGATAAAACGGCTTTCTCGGTCAACAACGGAAAGACGAGTTTTGTAGGTGGAGAATTGTAGAGGTTTTTCTACAATTTTTCTTGCGACTATTGTTGTAGATAAAAAAACAACTTGTTTATTTTTTCTTTATTTATTTGGTGATGGCCCCTTCGCGATCGCACATCGAAAACAAAACTGACCACCAAAAAAAAGCCAAACTATGATATTTGTACATGTACTTATGTAGGCAAAAACTAGACATAATTTCATGGAAAAATTCTGCTATGAGACCTTTCTTAATATGAAGGTCAACTATCGTATGATTTCGTGAGATGGCAAACGATAAAAACAATGGACAAGAGATTATGGTAGCGGTGCGTTAAATGCATATGCTGTAGCGGCAATGCATTGACAAAGGTGCGAAGGTAGTGGGAATAGAATAACTGGAGCTCCAACGAAAACAATGACAACAACGTCAACGATGATAAGCGATGATAGCGACGATGATAAGCGATGATAGCGACGATGGCACTGATAGCGAAGGCAGCGAAAACAGCAAACGCAATAAAAGCATCGACGTCAACGAAGGCATCGAAAGAAGCAGAGGCAATGATGTGAAATTACTCGTTTATGCTAGAGCGCACTCAAATACACCTACTCATAGGTTGGCAAATTGTTCCATTGGCACACGCAGGAGCGCCGAACGCGAAGTAGGAAAGGGGGATCGTGAACAGTAGGCTCCCCTTTGGTCTAAAAATGCTCCTAGCATTTTCCAGAGAGCCACTGATGATGTCCTTAGGGATGAAATTGGAAAAACGTGTCATGTTTACATAGACGATGTTATCATTTTCTCCAAAACAGCCGAACAACACAGTAAGGACATTGATCAAATCCTGACAAAACTTTTCGATGCCAATATGCGCGTTTCCCCTGAGAAATCCAAGTTCTTTCAGGAAAGTGTTGAATTTCTAGGCTTTACCGTATCAAAAACATGCCCCGACAAAGTCAAGAACATTTTAGAATTTTCGAAAATCGTTACGAGCTTTGCGTTCATTCCTAGGATTAGCAGGATATTATCGACGGTAATAAAGGACTATGCCTCGATTGCAAAACCTCTAACGAAGTACCTAAGGGGGGAAAACGGAAATATAGGCGCTAATCAGTCAAAGAAAATTCAAATTATTCTTGATGAAAAAGCACTTACCGCATTTAATAAGATTAAAAAAATCCTTGGATCAGAAGACGTATTGCTTCTTTATCCTGATTACAAACAAACATTTGATCTGACTACAGATGCCTCTTCTTATATCATAGGCGCCGTTCTGTCACAGAATGGAAGACCTATCACAATGATTTCCAGAACCCTCTCCTCAACCGAAGAAAACTACGCTACCAACGAGAGAGAACTGCTGGCAATAGTATGGGCTCTACAAAAGCTGCGTAACTATTTGTATGGTGCTTTATTTGTATTCGCATTATCCGATAAAAATCCGAACGCGAAAATGAAAATATGGCGTGCCTTTCTTGAGGAATTTTCACCGCAGTTTTTTTACAAGCCTGGTAAGGAAAACTTCGTCGCGGACGCCCCCTCCCGACAACATATAAATGCATTAGACCATGACATGGACTCGGCAAGCATGGCTGCGAATAGCGAAGAGTCGCTGTCTCAAGCAATTCCCACTGTAAAGAACCCCATAAATTGTTTTCGGAATCAAATAGTCCTCTTGAAGAAGGAAATCACACAGCAGTTAGCTCGAAAATTATATTTAAATCCCGAATGAGGCACCGCATATTGTTCAATAATGTAGGAGAACTGATGAAAACTATAAAACAATGTGTCAACCCAAATGTTGGGAACGGCTTGCAGTGTGAATTGCCCATCCTGGCAAAGATTCAAGATGAACTGGTCACGGCATATCCGGCCGCCAAATTGCGTCATACCACCAAACAGGTAATAGACGTCTTCACTCCGTGAAACCAGGAACAGGTCCTTGAAAGTTATTATTTCCCTGAAATACGGAAAATTTTGAGGGAAATAATTTCTAATTGCAAGATATGTCACGAGGCCAAATACCAACGCCATCCCCCAAACCCAGAAATAGGATCGACTCCTTTACCTGAATATCCGGGAGAAATCCTTCATGTCGACATTTACTCCACCGATAAGACACATTTCTTAACATCAATAGACAAGTTCTCAAAGTTTGCAATAGTATTTCCAATCAAATCTAGAGCCATAGTTGATGTTAAAGAAACCATATACGAACTTCTCAATTTTTACAGAAATACTAATGTGTTGGTCTGTGACAATGAGAGATCGTTGAATTCGGAAACCATTAAATCAATACTTGAAAATCACTTCGGCGTCGAAATCTACACCACCCCACCCGCCCATAGTACGACTAACGGACAAGTGGAAAGATTCCACAGTACCCTTACGCAAATTGCCCGCTGTTTGAGTGTGGAAATAGCGTAGCAACAACTCTCCCACCGATATTGATGACGATGCGTCGACCAGGTAGCGCGTCACAACAACAACATCGCTGCACCGGAAAAGCCAACAGCAAGAGGTAAAATTGCCGAATTGCATTTTGCAAGTCACACGGCAAAACATGTGCAGGCTGCAGGGTTTGCCGCTACAGCCTCTCTACAGTCGAATAACCTGCCCTGCTGCACAGTGCAGCAACTGGTAGGTGGTAAGAAAGCGTCAGGTATTTAGGCGTAGTCGCCGCAATATTTTAGTTAGCAAATTCAGTTGTAATAATTCGACCGATACAAACGGCTGCTCTTGTGCAAACAAGAGAAATAAAATAACATTAAAACCCAACCAAGTGTTTTAATAATTGCTCTTGTGCAAGCAAGAGAAATGAAATAACATTAAAACCCAACCAAGTGTTTTAATAAGTTATATTTTCGCAAAATCGTAACATCGTTACTGAAACCTTCGAGTAATCCCGCCTGCGTGAAATCTGCCGGAGAAACACCTCGTTATAACCTTCGTAATAGAAGACACGTGTCGAGCATTTTCGAAGCTAAAATGACCGAAAACAATAGTGGACAGAGTTCCTGTAGCGACGGCGAAAACGATCGCATAGTAGTTCAACAAGACGAAGTGATTGAGGCGTTACGCGAGCAAATAAAAGGCTTACAAAACTCGCTATCCTCGACGGAGAAGGAAAGGGCCCAGTACATGGAAGCGCTAAATCGCCAAACAGGTAACAACGTCACCAGTGCTGACGTACCCAGCATGAAGCTATCTCTGCCAGCTTAAAGCCTGCCGAAGCTACCTTTTCCAGCTTTACAACAGATTTACCCGCATCCGATGTATCCTCCCCCCTCCCTACAGTCTAATAACCTGCCCTTCAAATCCATATCAGACAAGTTCCAGAAATTTCACAACAACCAGCACTACCTCAGGAAGTGCTAACCCCACCGGTGGTAATTCTGCCATCGCTACATCTGCAGCCGCTAGTTTTGCCAGCGCTGCTACTGCCAGCACCAATTATGCCAACGCTATTTCGGCCAGCATTAATTAATTATTCAAACGCTATCTCTGCCAGCGTTAATCCCCTCTATGGCAGCGCTAACATACCTGCCAGCGTTAATTCTGCCAACGTCAAAGCCGACTCAGCCTATGGCGCTTATATGAGGTCTGCCACATACCGACCAGCAATAATGCAGCCACAGTGCCACACAAACAACCCTTATTGTATTAATTTTCCGCCAGCAAGCTTTATGCCTGCTACAATGCTTACAGTGTACAACACGCAAAGTACACCTCACCTTATCAACCACAACGCACAAACAGTGCCCAGCACGAGCCAGGTACACCCGCCTTGGAGTCCAGGATACCATCAACCTACACGTAAGGTTTTAGAATTGCCAGATTTCCATGGTTCGCCTGAAGAGTGGCCCATGTTTTGTGGCCTTTAAGGAAACCACGCAGATGTATGCGTACTCCCAATTGGAGAATCTGTTACGTCTCCAGAAAGCCCTAAAAGGGAAAGCCAGACAACAAGTGGAGTCACTACTAATCCACCCGTCCAGTGTGGATGCGGCCATGAAAACATTGGAATGTCACTACGGTCGCCCAGAGTTACTTATTAGAAGCCAAATAACGAAAGCGCGAGCCTTTCCACCTGTCACCGGAGGACGAATTGCCGATATTCTAAATTTTAGTTCGATGGTGTCCAACCTAGTTGCATTTTTGGAAAATTCGGCTGCAACTCCACACCTGAATAATCCCATATTACTCGACGACTTAGTTAGCAAGCTTCCGCTGAACAAGAGGGAAGAGTGGACTCGCCACATCTTCGAAATGCAGAAGCCGAATCCCACTGTGCGTGAGTTTTGCAATTGGCTGCAGAACACCGCCATGTATGTGTCCATGGCAATAGATGTTATGCCAATAAAGTATATGCCCAACGATCCCGTGAACGAAAGACACAAGATCACGTAAGAACAATAGAGTGAAAAAAGTAGATTTTTTAGCGGGTTCTACGCCTTCTTGTTTCACTGGAAAATGAGCGAAAAGTAAACAAAGCAAAGAAAACAACGAAAACCAAGATTAGCCAAAATTATTGTCAGCCACTTTAAACGCACAATTTAAGTAAAATGATGCAACAAAATGCTTTGAAATGTGTTGTCATGTTGAATTAACTCTTCTTTACTTGAATAAAAGTGTAAAATAGTGGTGCTTGCAATGTAAACAAACGCTCAGCTGACGAACCCGCTTTCGAATACTTTTTTCTCAAAACCAGTTACAAATACAACGTCGCGTTCTTACGTGATCTTGTATTTTTGGTTCATGCAACGATCCTGTGTACCACGGTGCAGCGAACAAAGGTGGCGCCGTCAGTGGTACCGCTACTTTGGGTTTGCCGATTTTGACAGTTGTGGCAACTTGTAAATAAACCTTTGTTTACAAATCAGCGAAAGAGAAATTAGAATTATAAGTGAAAAATCAGTTTAAATTGTGGTAATTTCCAATTTGTGAGTGATTTTTGAGTTGAAGACTGCGTAAAAACTAATACAATGCAGTGCTGTGTGTTAAATTGCGACAGCCGCCAAGATGCAAGAAGCGTAGGTGCAAGTGTAGCGCTGGGACGAATCGCTGCATTTTGTGTACATAGGGCACGGCAATGCTGTTCCCGAAATGTTTCTCTATTATTATATTCACAGCATTTCCTCACAATGATTTTGTTTCTGCTCCACGCAGCCACCATTAGCAAGTTAACTAATCAATCAAGCAGCAGCCTTAGCTGCAAAGCAATGGAGTGCACTAAAATGTTCACTGTTCTCTAATAGATTAGGTGAAAATGCAATATTTTCGCATTTAGCAAAATTAAAACACGTTTTTCGCTGTAAAGTGAACTGTTTTGGCAGTTTCAACTCGTTCTTCTTTTCGCTCTATTCTTTGTTTACTTGTGGTACATGATGCAATAATACAGGTGTTATCAGTTGGCAACTTCTCGCTCTAATTCCGCCATATTGACTGCCTTAGGTGAGACAGTGTTAATTCTTTAACAATTCTTTGCCTAATAATATAATTGATTATTTTTTTATTTTTTCTCAGTATACACATTTTTTTCTTAAAAAGCTATTTTATCTTATTTTATTTCATTTCACTAGGAATATACTATAAAAATGCAAATTTTGTTTAGGAAACAATCAGCCCTATTCTGCATTTCGATTACGTTCCCGCATTCCGCTCCGCTGGAATCGAACTTAGGTATTCTGCGTTACGATCGAAACGAAAGAAGAAGAGGAAGACAGAAAACATCTTTCGAAATTAGCTGTTTGCCTAGGAATGTGTGAAATCGAAACAAAACAAAGAGATATTTGCCACCAAACTATAGCAGCACATGAAGTTAAAGTTTGTAAATATTTTAAAATAACTAAATATACGTAGCATCACTGTAATTTAAAAATAAAATTTAAGTGGATACATAATTATTAGGAAATCCATAGCCGCGGCGTTATTGCTTGAAGAGAAGAACGAGTCCCAGATTGCTGATGCGGAAGTTGAAAGGTGGAGATTTAGGGACATGTTTGATCTTTTTTTAGATGAGTGAAGAGTCATAAGGAATTCATCTTGTACTCTATTACTCATCGTTTAAAGTCAGTGAAATTAAAAAAGTTGTTTAGAGCAGTCCACAACATTTGCATTTACTACAGAGTGGAAAATTTGAACTCAAACGAATCCCATTTTAAAAGCCGTCAGGAGGAGGGGAAGAACAAAGCTTATCTTTCCATAGCAAATCGAATTCGAGACAACATTCGCACCTCTTTTTAACCAGTTAGTAAAAACGAGTGCAATAATAAAAGCATCTTTTTATGTAACTTCACATTTTATGTATGTATGTATCTATGTGCATACATCGATTAATTTTATATACAAAGAATAAATTGTATTCAGTGCATTTCACAGTCTTATTTATAGATCATGTAAACAAAAACGCCTGGACTTCCACTTTGAAAACGTCGCGCAATATACCTTTTGGTTGCCATTATTTGAGCCAATTTTTCGTATTGCCCGTATTACCGCTCGCGAAAACACAGAAATCGAGAAAATTCATTTATGATGACTTTTACAATCATGCATAGTATATTTTACTTAAATTTTTTATAAAATTTTATTATTTAAACCCACGAAAATAACAATTGAAACGTTCTCCGTCAACAAATTTGCAACTTAGAAAAACGGAACTACGATCGAAATGTAGAACGGAACGCAGAATACCAAAGTTGCCAAACGGAGAAAATTTCGATTCGAGTCGAAATGCAGAATAGGGCTGAATGTGAAATTTTTTATTTTTCCCCCAAATGGGGCTTAATTTCTTCCCGTTTTTCTTCTCGTTCTACTGAGCTAAGGCAGTGTCAAATCGAGCTGTCACAATTGATACCACCTTGTATTATTGCATCATGCTTTTGGTACACAAATGTCAACGCCCAGGACGGCGCAATCTTGTATTCTATCATTCTTGCCTGCGTACATAAACCAAAAATGCCATCTAAGGCACTCCACACATTAAGCTTTCGGCATACTAAAGTATAAAGCTTTTATGCCGAACACATGTATTTCAATGACGCTCTGTACATTACGATTCAAAATCTTGTTTTCGCCTAATCATAAAAGCTTAATGAATCGAAGCGCCCAACATTGTAAGGCGCTTGCAGTTTTGAAATCATCATTTGTTTACTTTTTTGTGTTGGAAATAAAATTTATTTGTCAATTCAATAGGAAATAATTGAAAATGAAAGATTACGTGCTAAAATTCGTGCAAATTGTATTAAACCAAAAGCGTTTATGCAATATTTCGCGGAGCAGAAATATTTGCGAAAGTGCGTAGTTGCAAAAGAACGGCCAGAAAATTTGTTATGTGTAGAAAGTGTTTATTAGCTGGTGACCTATGCACGGCGTGCAAGTGTACAGAAGTCGAGTCGTCATGCATTCGTTTCGGTATGACGAAACGATTACTCTACTTTGATTAGGCGCGTAATGTGCCGAGTGCCTAAGCCTGTAATGACTGTAACAAAAGAAGAGAAAAAGTGTTTAGTATGTGACCAAAGCCATAATCTAAATTAGGGATACCGAAATCAGCCCATATGTGTCGCGGGCGACTGCGCGTGCAAAGCTTTGCACAGCGTTGCTTGGCAAGCGTGGCAGCAAAAAGTTATCGGAAGGGGAAAACGAAGTCAACAGAACAGTGAGATTGTATGTGTGACAGTGATGGAAAATGAGTGTTCATTTGCCATTTTCGGCCCTTTCGGAAGCAGCCGGCACCTTCAGCACAATCGATTGATTTTCGGCACTATTTTTGCGTAACTCAATGCAACTAATAAATATTTCTTTCGGATCCGCAATTAAAAATATTTTTTTTACATTTAATAGTATGTGCTTAAACTGATAAATGATATAAACATAGAAACGCAAGCAGAAGAATCTCGCTTCCACATTCTGCATATTCGCTTAACATTTTTGTTTAAACAAATTTGTCGAAATTTCATCTCTAAAGCAAATATTAAATATCATTTAATATATACTTTAGATTTAAATAATCATTTTTAGTGTTGGGCGAGTCCGAGATGTTTAAATGATCGAGATAGTACATTTAATTCGCGTAGAATTTTGAGAACTTTTTTCGTTGAAAGTGGTGCACTTTTTTTCCATACTGAAATTTGTGTATCATTTATCATTGTCTAAGAAACACTATAAAATAAAGCTTAATTTAAAATATTGGAATAAAAAACAACAACGCGCATTCATCTATATAACATAAAATGCGAACGTTCGTTATATGGAAGAAAGTGCGCAACACCGCAATCAGAAAAATTAAAAAAATCAATGGTATTTTCTAGACACTTCAAAGTTGCACCTTAGTATACTAGAATGAATGGGCTACAAAATTGTTAACCCAAAACATGTCTACAAATTCTGAACAAAAACTGTGAAAATTTGATGAAACTTTGTTGATTTTTTTCATTCTTTCAAGTTTCGATTTATTTGCAAGGTTTTTGTTTGATAATGCTACAATTTAAAAAAAAATAAAATTAAAATTATTTAAAAAAATAAAATAAATACCGGGTGACCGTGTAATTTTGTCAAAGATGAAGACAATGATGATAAAACATTAATACACTATATAGGTCAGTTCATATTAATGAACATAAAATGAGATCAATATCGATAAAATGGAAATCCTCAAGGGAAATTTATAATTTCAACGCATGGAATTTACATACATTTTTTTACTTTCAACCCCCGAATTGCTCAATTACTTCTATTTCTGCAGGATCGCCATTAGGTAAATTGCATTTCCAAAGATTTTTTCAAAATAAATAGCGATGAGGGATATTTCACCGCCGGTGAATAGAAATCGCAATACCATAACGCGCAACACTAATATTACTGTTCACAATCACGTTTACATTCAAAATTACAATTCATAATTTCGTTTTGTAGCAAATATGAAATATAGGTATATCCATTTACTTAAATGAAGAGATTTGAGCATTTGGTACAAAAAGTATTTTTGATGTTGAAATTGTTCTTAAAATGGGCAAATTGTACTTTTGTACATTTTAAAATTAATTGTACTGAAAAAAGTACAATTGTACTTAAAATATCAACACTGTTTCACTGGCGCTGTACTTGCTGCAGCGATGCCAGATTTGAGCGTACTCAATTTTTTACCGATAATAACTCATGCGAGGGATTTGGGTATTGGGCATTTTACAAGCCTATAAGGAAGTATACATATCTGTGTTCGTATAGAATAGTAGCTTATGTCGGAAGACAGGCTTTAGTATAATGAACCATTCGCAGCATACGATTGCGAAATACTCACTGGCGCCGAGTCGTTGAAGAACTCTTGGAAAATAAATGTAAAAGACGGTAATGTTAATGGCGATGCTAGCAAGTCAATATTCGTATAAGGTTTCATAAAAAAATTCCTTGTGGTTTAAGGAATATAGGAAATGGTACATTTTACTAAAGCCAGCCTCCCGACATAAGCTACTATTTCATACGAACACAAATATATTCGTCTAAAAATAATGTTGATTATTTTAATTAAGTCCTAAGATAAGTTTGTGAATCTTATCAGTGTTCTATGTAAGAACCAAAAATCAATACCCGCGCCAATTAGAACTTTTGCTTTAAAAGAAAAATATACATAGCGCATTTACTCAATACTTGGTCTGGCATCACTGTTTGAGCATTAATGTGCTCAGCTCACTGTTGCCAAGATCGTGCATTTTGCACTAAATTTAGTGCTTTTGGGAAACCAAAAAGCCAAAATAATTGGAATTCAATGCTTGGTGCGGTATTTAGTGATGCTTTTTTTAATTTAAGCACACCGAATGCATAGGTACATATGTATGTATGTATACACTATACACTAATATTCTACATTAAGATGGAATTCATTTACTGAATAAAATGTGAGGAATAGGCCAATTAAATATGTTTTGCGTTGTTATAAATGTATTGAAATTAATTTATTAATAAAAACGTGAGGAAATGGATATGTATATATACTTTTTACTGAATCAAAAAAATTATTAAACATGATAATAAAAACTTGGCGCTTTTGTTTTGGAAAAATTGGCTTTTTCTGGTGGCCTGATGCCACACTGGCTCAGTTGTCGCGAAAGTACACATACATACACGCATTTTTACTTGAACATAAGTGTGTAGTGGTTAATATGTATACGATGCCATCTCCGTACAGCTCACTTCCCTCGCCTAGCACGCTCGCGTGCTTGCAGTTTGCCCGCGACGTCGACTGCGTGCACCTGTGCTGTGCATCTCTAATCTAAATCAGTGTCCGCCAAAAAGAGAAGTCTTAAAATGAGAATGTATTAGTTATGAAATAAAAAATGAGAATGTGTTGGTGGTAATGCACGGAAATGCGTCATCAACATGCTTCGCCTATTGTTTGCATGCAACTAAATAAAATTTGTTGCTCTGCTACTCTTTCTGTTGACGTTCGGATCAGTGTTGCCAGAACTTTTTGGGCCGACCGGCTAGATTAGCAAAAAAAAACGGCTGAAATGTTTTAGTGAAAATTCACATGCTTTATTTAAATAAATCGCAAGAAACGAAAGACTAGTTAACACCATTAATTTATATCGAGTGTATATTCTTCATCATTAAATGAATCACTATTGTATATATCACCTGAATTCATTAATTTTAAGAGATCATCATCTATAGTAAAATTATGGCAGCATTTTTCTTCACGTTTTAAACCGTATCTTATATATAAAATAGCGTTTAACGTTTTAACGCACATTGGATTTCTTTGCTTAGTTTTTATTATATTCATTGAACTAAATATTCGCTCTACTTCTGCATTACTTATAGGCAAAACAAGAAAACTAAAAACTAGGTTGGAAAGGTCAGCAAAAGGGTTTTCTCCTAGGGCATTTCGAAATTGATAAACTTCGGCCCAAAATTTTACAGTTGAGTCTAAATTACTCCAGGTTTGTAACGTTAACCGTTGCCATTGCATCTCTATGGATGTTATTTCGTCGGCATTATATTTGTGTTTTTGTTGCTGTAGTTGAACAAATACTTTTGATTTAATTACTTTTAATGCATTTCCAACCGAAAAAAGTCAATTTTTTTAGTGTGGCAATATTTGTAGGGAGGCGTTGGTTGGCGTAATTCCTTTATTAAAGTGATAATAAAATAGCGACCATTTTCTCGAATTATTTTCTCGGCTTCGTGGTCAAAAGCGTTTGTGCTTACTTTTGTTTTTAAATACTCTTCAAAACTGTGATAAAACTGAGGAAATGGAGCAAGGTATGGTTCCAACGGGGAGCATATAGGATCAAATGTGTCCGCGCTAATAACCACTAGGGAGCATAGATGCGAAAGTAAAACATTGAGTTCATTAAAAATCTTCATTGGGTCTGCATTATTGCTTTCGAACAACTTGTTTACTTTTTGCACCTGAAAATTAGGCAAATAGTAAAATCGGCTAAAAACGGCTAACTTTTTTTTACAAACCGGCTAACAAATCGGCTGCCGGCTAGATCGAATTTTCTCCGGCTAGTTGCTATCAAAACCGGCTAAATCTAGCCGGAAAACGGCTAAAATGGCAACGCTGGTTCGGATTGTGTACGTGTAAGAAGCCGATTGTGTACATGTGAAAGGCCGAATCAGGGTTGCCACTGACGAAAAAAAATACTTTCCATCCACTTGAAAAAAATCTACCAATTGTGGAAAATATCTACCAACGTTTCTTTTTAGTTATTTTAATGAAAACCATGGTTTTGTTATTTTTTCAGTTAATTCCATAAGAATTCAAATTGTGTTTAAGGAACTCTTTATTTAAGAGATCATATTAATGGCATCTTCTCAGTTTCCTTCAACCAAAAGCGAAAGTGATTAAACTAAAGGCAACAACGAAACTTCATCATTTCAAAAAATTTAAACTGTAGTTATTATAGATAAATACTGTGACTCAAAAAACGCTTGATAATTTTTTTTTTGATATTCCCCATTTTTTTCAAGCCAAATTTTTTGGTATTATTTTATAAGAATATTGGTTACGCTTTAGCCACACATTTAAAAATCAAGGATTCAAGCTAAATACAACATTTAGAAAAATTCAAAAAAATTTCGTCTAAGTTTCGAAATTTTTACTCTGAATTTTTTGAGCAATTTAAGGTATGGAGTTTTATAGCCCATAATACCTGAGACTAATCAACAATGTGCAGCTAAAAATTCCCGTTGGCAGTTTTTAATTTTTTTGCCGCCAGTAACAATTATAACAATAATAATAATAATAATCGATTGGCGCTTACACATATGTTAGTGTTTGGCCGAGCTTCTCCTCCGATTTGTGGCGTGCGCCTTGATGTTGTCACACAAAGTGGAGGGACCAACAGTTTTACGCCGACTCCGTACGGCGATTGTATTTTTATGAGAAGCCGTTTTTCACGGCAGAAATACACTCGGAGGTTTGCCATTGCCTGCCGAGGGGCGACCGCTGTTAAGAAAAAACCTTTTCCCTAAATTTTTTTTGCGATGTTGCTTTGACCAGGGCTTGAACCCAGGCGCTGCGGAGTGGAAGCGCGCACTGCTTACCACTACACCACAGCGGACGTCATTTAACAATTGCCATTGATAAAAATATGCGCTGATTTAATTTTTTTCGAAGGCTCGAAGTGGGTAATTACATACTTGTCCGTTCTTTTTTTTTATTTAACCAATCATTTAGAATATTTAGGCAATCAAAAGCTTCTCGGAATTCCAGTAAAAAGAGTTTTGAATGTTTGCCTTTTATCGATATACATTTATTCGTATGTATATAAAAAGTGTGCATTAAAGTGTTCGGAAATTAATGCAATAAAGTACACTGCACTTTTGGAAAGAAATTTCTAATAAAAAGATAACTACGAAAAATAAAATGGGAACGAAAAGTTTTATTTGTTTTTCAAACTAAATAATTCAACAAAAATCTACCAAAATGAGAAAAAATTTACCTTTTTACCAACCCAAATTTTTTCAACCAATTTTGGTAACAATTTACCAAAGTGGCAACCCTGGGCCGAATATAGTTCGTTTCCCAGGAAAGTGTTTGGCGGGCACTGATCTAAATCAGTGTCCGAAATTTAAAGATGCCGATTATTCCAATCGCTGGAATATAGTCAAAAATAAACATTTGTGTTTTTGTTGTTTGCAGCCTGGTCACAGTGTGCAAAACTGCCGCAAGCGACGAGTGTGTGGTATATCATCATGTAGTAAATTCCACAACCGGCTACTTCACAAGTCCAGCGACAATAATAATAAAAGCAATATTTCATCAGACGATACAGCTGTTGCTACTGTTCAAACTGTGTATAAAAATCCACAACATCCACTCGCTCGATCAAATTTACAACGACGTAAACAAACACTTCTCAAATATTTACCCGTGAAGTTAAGAGGGCCCAAAGGGGAAATTAACATCATCGCTTTCATTGACGAAGGCGCAAAGATACCGCTGTTGGAGGAAAAGGTAGCAGACGTTGTCGGCCTCAAAGGCAAATCCGATTTACTTCGGCTGAAGTGGATCGGCAATCAAAGCATGATCGAACAGTCGCGGCAAATGTCGTTTGAAATTGCCGGCGCAAGTGAAACAGCAACAAGTTACCAAATGAGGGGAGTGCGTACAACAAAAAGGTTGTACTTGCCGCAGCAAATTTTAAACTTGAACGATTTCATGCAACGCCACGAACAATTGCGAAGTATACCAATCGCTGATTATAATAACGCTGCGCCGCAAATTCTTATTGGTCTGTCCCAAATAGATGTAATAAGAACTCATGAACCAAAAATACAAGATCACCTAATCAAAGAAGCAAAAAAAAAGTATTGGTTGCGTTCATAAGACGTAGCTGCTTAGCTCATCTGCTACGTAACTGCTGGCAACTGTTGAAACCAACAATCACGTCTTAGAAACGGCTTGATGAATATGCTGCCAAATGAACAGCTGATAAATGTAAACAAATGAAATTGCAACAAATAGAGATAGTTGCGCCGATACTGTTTAGAATTCAATGCTGAGCGGCCGCCGTGTTGAAAAAATCGTTCAATGTTACAATGAATTAAACAGTGTTCAATTATATAGCAAACATCTTAAAAACATATATTTAGAAACGTAGTATTATTATAAAATATTTTAGTTACTTTATCACGTCAGTAATATAAAATATAATAAATTTGTTTGCAACTGCCACCTAACAAAGCGGCGTTAAATTTAATATAAGCGGCGTAAGTCTCTTCGATCAGCTGTTTATGCTAAGCCCAACACGTTGAGTTCAGGTAGCGTAAAAATTTTCCGCTGGAAAAAATGGCGGAAAGTTGCCAACTGTTGGGCTGAGCGTAACTACTCAACTGTGCGTTTCTAAGACAAATAGCCAACGGTTGGGCAACAGCTACGTCTTATAAACGCGCCCATTGTTACGATTATCCTTGAGGGATTTTCCAAATATCCTACGCCTCGTATCGCTGGATTGTTAAATGAATGCTCACGATGACCAAATTGGAGTACAATTAACTTTATTGTACAACAAACAATTTACAATACTCGCAAATACAGTAAAAATACTTTACAATACTTGTTAAAGCAATAACATCGCTTTACTAAATTTGTTAACACAATTAAACTTATAGCTTGGTTATTCGCAACTCACTTCTCTGCTCACTTTACCTGTAGCTTGCTGACTTGTGACTCACTCAACTCCGCTGTGTCGTGGCTCTTATATACCTGCGCTCGCACTCATGGCAACTCTCGAACGTTCTGAAGTTCATCGCTCATTCTCTTTCTCTCGCTGTTTGCAGTGTTCATCCAACTTGACGTTTCTCTTTGTGGAACATTCCACGTCATTCCTCGAACATTCTGCCTATTTCTCGTTGTTCGTTTGTGTTGCCGCAGTATTCGCCACAATATGTTTAATATCTCGGAAACTACTTGACCGATTAGAAAAGTATTGATGCCAATTCAAAGATAATTTTAATACCTTTTTTACGACGTATTTACTATAACTGTTTAGGCGCGACCGCTAACACCGGGCGCCTAAATGCATGCTATGTACTGCTGCATGTGCAAAAATTTCCTTTATGCAATTTATGAAATTTTTGCACATCCACTTCTCAACTGACATGTAATTGAACTTTCTTAAGTTTTAATTAGATTACACTTAAAAGTATGCTCGGCCTAGTCTGATGCATTCTCCGGACACTGTTCCGGAGTTTTTTGCGGACTCTGCTTGACTTACAATCATGCAGAGGTGGTACTCACCTATAGCTACCATTGGCCACAGTGCCTACCCACTTTGTTTGAACCAATAAATAATAACTAATTTTTAAAACAAATTTTAGGTAAACACCATTTAAAAAAATATATATTTAATATCTATTTTTATCACTACTTTCGTAAAATGTTGCCTTATCAAAGACCTTTCTATATAAGTTATTAACTTGTACTTTTCAAATAATATAAATTTCTGTAGCATGCAATTTTCTTCAAAAACGGAAATTAATCTAAAATTATAAATTGGTTAGCACAAACATGCGCTGAAAAATTGCTTTAATATTTTTTTATATGCTTCGTCTTCATATTGTTTATTACAAACGTCAGCCATAAAATTATATACTTTTTCCTTTGCCTAAACAATTGGTTTTACTTAAGATTTCAACCCTTTCACTTAAATTTATTTGTACAAATCGAGTAAAAGGTCTGAAATTTTAAGAAAAAGCATTTGCTTAGATTTTATGCATACGGCTCCAAGAATGATAGAATACAAGATTGCCCGACGGCGATGACATTTGTGAGTAAAAAGTAAGCAACCGAATAGGAGGATAAAAGAGAATGTGAGATTAGTCAATTATCATAATATTACATTCTTCGATAGGAAACGTGTTTTAATTGCTTGAAATTGTGAAAATATATTATTTGTAATAAAAATTAATAAAGTAAATGTGAGAAAACGGTGATTTCAGTGAAAGTATAGGGAATTTTAGTACATTTAAAGTTTTTGAGGCGTTGTTAACGAACATCAAGAACTGTAAAAATAGGCAAACCCAAAGTAGCGGTTTGCGGAATGCGCCACCTTCTGTTCGCTTTATCGTGATACGGCCCCTTGTGTAGTAGGTTCATGGGAATTACCCAAGAATGATAGAATATAAGATTGTGCCGTCCTCGTCGTTGACATGTGTGTATCACAAGTAAACAAAGAATAGAGCGAAAAGAAGAACGAGTTGAAACTGCCAAAACAGTTCACTTTACAGCGAAAAATGCGTTTTAATTTTGCTAAATGCGAAAATATTGCATTTCTTATGTAATCTATTAGAGAATAGTGAACGTTTTAGTGCAGTCCATTGCTTTGCAATTGAGGCTGCTGCAGCAAACGTTCTAGTGCACTCCATTGCTTTGCAATTAAGGCTGCTGCAGCAAACTGCGGCAGCATTTCAGAGGGATTGATTAGTTAACTTGCTAAAGGAGGCTGCTTGGAGCAGAAGCGAAATCATTGTGATGGAATGCTGTTAATATAATAATAAAGAACCACGGGAACGGCTTTGCGGCACCCTATGCATGTACATAAAATGCAGACTCGTCGCAGCGCTACACTTGCATCTACGCATCTTTCAACTTGACGGCTGCCACAATTTAACACACGGAACTTAATTTTATCAGTTTTTACGCAGTCTTCAACTCAAAAATCACTCAAAAATTGCAAATTAACACAATTTTAACTTATTTTTCACTTTTAATTCAAATTTCTCTTTGTCGTTACCGTAAACTGTCAAAATCGGCAAAACCAAAGTAGCGGCACCACTGACGGCGCCACCCATGATGCAATAATAGTTGCGTTCCAGCACCAGTACGAATAGCAGAAATTTGCAGAATTTGACAGAAAGCTGTTCCCGCACGACACCTTACATAATACTATGTCTCCATTGTGAGATTTAATGAAGATTTAGCCCTCTGACGAGATTTGACGTTAAATCTTTTGAGATTCGAAAGGCAGTAGATTTAAGTTAAATCTTCGTCAAATCTTGAATAATATTGATCAATAAGTACAATAGTGGTATTCATCTAAACCGATAACTTTATCAAGCAGATAATCTTATAAGTTTATGCACTCTGTTACATGAACGACCCACACTCTCTTTTTGTTTACACATGCGACAATAGTCGTATTTTCTTTGGTTATAAAGCGCAGTGTCACTAAGGTTGGTGCTATGCAGAAATTTTGTTTGGCAAACTGCGTGCAATTGTTGTTGTATTTTAAATTGTGCGCGTTATGTACATCTGAAATTCTCATTTCGTGTTGGCAATAGCCATGAAAACCATAATGAACGTGTGCCAAACCCTGTGCCAAACTCGACATAACCACCTCCGAGCAACCTAAGCAGCCGCCATTTAATTTGGCAAACAAAAGTTTGTCTGTATAACACCGACCTAATTTTATACTACTAGCACCGGGATAAAGAAATTATAGAAACTACCTCACTAAATTGGAAAAAATTATATTTACGAGATATCTATTTAAATAAATGTACATATAACATAAAGGCTATTTATTTGAAGCAAGTTATAAGAAACAATGGCAGAATGTCTGGTTGTGTATGAATTCATTTATCACGGCTACCAAACTTTGCGAATTATCAGTGAAACAAAACAAACAGACGGGATAATAATTGAACCAGATCTCCATCAGGATCATATCGTTTTTGAATTTGCGTGCAAAATTTGTATGCGGATCCCGATTATTGCCTAAGAAAACATAGCTAGAGTTGCGACAGAGTTGCATTGTCTTCAGTTTATCAAGTTTATTCAGTGAAATCGCTGGATAAATTTATCAGAAATGTGTAAACGAGTTTCAATACAAATTTTGACAGTTCATTTATAAGGTTTACACAATTATAAGTTTATACGGTTTACAATGCATTTATAAGGTTTGATGAATACCCTTAATTTGTTGGATGTGGCAACCACAAATTCACATGCCATAAGTCAAATGACATTTGTGTTTTCAATATACAGTTGAGGACATTGAAATCTAGCCTATCATAAAAACATGAATTTTCGTATTTTTGGGGATTTTTATATTTTTGTTAGTTTGGGAGGAAAATTAGTAATACATATTTACATAACTTTAGTTGTAATAAATTACTAAAATATTATTTTAAAAACTAAAAATTTAGAAGGAATGTTTTATAGTAATATCATGCAGAGTCTTCTCCGCTTTCTATAAGTCATTTTCGCGCTGCGACAAAAAATTTATAAATTTCGGTAATGGTTCTGCTTCGATAACATTGCACCGAACATCCTCTAGAACTCAGTTCGTATTCATGATATGCCAAAGGCCCACGATTGGATTTTCGGTTCCCTCCTATGAATAAGAGAGTTCTACAAAAATGTTTCTTTCCGCAAATGTTTTTTACCGTTTTGATAATATTTCTTAAATTCGGGAAAATGATTCGGAATATGGTACCATTCTTTACACTTTCCAAACTATATATTATACATACATATTTACCACGAATAAGAAGCCAATAATATTCAGAATTCATATAATGAAATTCCGCTTGGTACCTTCCTTTTATCTGTCTGTATATCAATGTCCGCAACTGCATTTATAAAATCATACATAAGCAAACGTCAAATATTTAAAAATGTGAACGTCAAACATACATATCTCGTTGTGGTAATGGAGACGGTTGTGATTTAGCAACTGTATTTATTAAATCTTAATGGATAAATCTCTCAATGGAGACATAGTATAAGGTTTATTAATGGCGAAAACACTTGCTCCTGTAAAACCTGCTATTCGTACTGCTGCTGGAACGCAACTAATATTAAATCATGGACACCACCTTTGTTCACTGCACCAAGGCGTATCGGTACGCCAATAACAAAATGTACATGTATTTTGTTTTTGCTTTTGCGGCGAGGACTGTCAAAAATTTCATTTGAAGGATTTGAAAGAGAACAGAAAACAATAACCAATCAACAGCTCCAACCAATCAACAGCAGCCATTTGACATATGAAGCCGTGAGGCGAAGAAAAATAAAAGGGTGCTGCTATTACCTGTTAAATACGCCTTGCACTGCACCAAGGGAATTGCCAAAAATACGTCGGATCGTATCGCTGGATTGTGAAATAAATGCTCACGATGACCAAATTACTGTACCATTAACTTGATTGTACAACTAAAACTTTGCAATAGGGGTGTTCCCCTAAACTCGTAAATTTACGAGCCTCGTAAAAAACTGTCAAAATTTTTATGGACCTCTATTTACGAGCCCTCGTAAAATTACGAGGCTAATTTGATGTGCAAATGACCTCGTAAACTTCAGAGTTGCCGAGGAGCAGAAAATTTCATACTAAAACATATTATATAATATTGAAAACAAATGAAAAATAATAATATGTAAACAAAAAGAATGAATTTCATCCACTAACTGTACTAACATGGGTTTTCTGCTGATGTTTGGCATTTTTAATTTTCGACTGTGAGAAACTTCAAGTGGATGAATACTGCGAACACAGATAATGGTGATAAACTTCAGAACGTCCTGAAGTTGTCATGAGTGCGAGTGCAGGTATATAAGACCGCTACCACAGTGGAAGTTAATTTAGTTGAAAGTCAGCAAGCTACCAGACAAGTGAGTTGCAACATAACAAGGTACCAGACGAGTCAGTCGTGAATCAAAAAGTTAAGTTGTAAAACAGAGATAAGTTGTGTTGGGAAGTATTGTAAAGCATTCTAATTGCTTTAAAAAGTATTGTATATTGTTATTGCATTTGTTATTGTTAAGTGATTATCTATACTTCTATACTAATTATATAAACAGAAGTCCCTTTTTTTTTGTAACAGGTGATCTCGCGAACGGCTGGTCCGATTTTCATGAAATTTTGTATACAAATAGCTTTCGGTAATCACCATGTTTTAGGCTAAAAAAATTTTACTTTTTTTGGGTAGGTGGACCAGGGACCGGTCTATTCGAAAAAATCTTATTATAGTCCGATCTGCTTAAAGTTTAGTACGTAAGTAGCTTTTTAGCATATATTAGCATATATGACCCATTTTTTCCGGGAAGTGGTCCAGGGACCGATCTATTCGAAAAAATGGAATTTACGGTCCGATTTGCTTAAAATTCATTGCGCAGATAGCTTTTTAGCATGTATTAGCATATGTGATCAATTTTTTCCGAGAAGTGGACCAGGGACCGATCTATTCCAAAAAATCGCATTTATGGTCCGATTTGCTTAAAATTCGGTACGTAAGTAATTTTTTAGCATATATTAGGATATATGGTCCATTTTGTCCGAGAAGTGGACCAGGGACTGATCTATTCGAAAAAATCGTATTTACGGTCCGATTTGCTTAAAATTCGGTACGTAGGTAGCTTTTTAGCATATATTAGCATATATGATCCATTTTGTCCGAGAAGTGGACCAGGGACTGATCTGTTCGAAGAAATCGTATTTATTGTACGATTTGCTTAAAATGCGGTACATAGGTAGCTTTTTGCCTGGATAAGCTTATAGATTCCTGTTTTCCAATTTTCATGCAATTTCGAATATAAATAGCTTTAAGTAACGACCATATCAAGGGGCGAATTCGTCACTAGGCAAGATTTTTTTGCGCCAATCAGAAACAACGGATACTGTCAAAATATAATTATAATATATAATATATCTCAACTATAATATATTTAGAAAGCCGTTTGTTAGTTTTCGCAAGGCTCGAGAGCGGCTGAACCGATTTTTTTGAAACTGCCACCTGCCGCACGTGTCCCAAGGATGGTTTTAGGCTGAAAAAATCTATATGTAAAGGGGGCGTGGCACTTCCCATACAAACCGAATTTCTCATGCTACATATCTCTGAAAGTGTGCATGGTAGAGTTTTGGAAATTGGTATGGAGATATACGAAATCAATCGCATACCCTTGGAGAAAAATTTTAGCTATAGTAAAAAGGGGTGTGACATCTCCCATACAAACCGAATTTTTCATACTGCTTATCTCTGGAAATTTTTTGGTAGAGTTCTAGAGTTTTGTATGGAGATGTACGAAATAAATCGCATACTCTTGGAGAAAAATTGGAACTATTGGAAAATGGGGCGTGGCATCTTCCATACAAACCGAATTTTTCATACTGCATATCTTTGGAAGTGTTCATGGTAGAGTTCTGGAACTTGATATGGAGATATACGAAATCAATCGCATACTCATGAAGAAAGAGGGCAGCTGTTGGAAAGGGGGTGTGGCTCATCCCATATAAATCGAATTTTTATACTGCATATCTCTGAAAGTATTCATGGTACAGTACTGGAACTTCGTATGGAGATATGTATATAGTTGAAATCAAGCCCATACTCATGGAGAAAATTTGGGCTATTTGAAAAGGGGTGTGTGGCCTACAAACCTACCGACCTTTAGCTATCTTTGAATGAATTTTTATATTCTTCTGTAGGTGTGTTTGTGAGTGAAATCCTCCTAAATGGTTGTACGGATGGTTTAGTTTCACAATTTAATCCGACAGTTGGCGCTGTAGTTGAGTTATTACTAAAAATCTTATTTATGATCTGATTTGGCTAATGTTTTAAATATGTATGCAATACTATTGCAAAAAACGTGCTGCCAAGTGGTGCTGAAGTCGAGCTATTACTAAAAATAGCCAAGTTAGAAAAGGGGCGGTGATGGTCAGATTAAATCGACCTGTTGCACCATTGAGTATATCGACGGTCCTGCGTTGCAATTGGCCCAATGGATGTGATTTTCCAATATTATTATGCGTTCAAACTTTTAAGGTATTTCGTCTGAAATAAGTATATGTATATTGCATTTCTGTAGAGCAACGATTCGCACCCATTCTGAAACTGCCACCTACTCTACTGTAACGCTTCTAGGACATTCACTATAGAACCGGGTCATTGTTGCCGCCAGGGAGTGAAGAGAAAAAATTTATTTCGCTTTGCGAATAACCGTGCTATGAAATGCCGCACAACTGGAGAATTTCAAGAACGGATATAACACTTTCCTTAGGTTATTTAAAGCGGCAAATGACCACCAAACCTCAATCTAGCAGACAAATGTGCCAATGAAAATTGTAAACGTGAATTGTTGGTGAAAATGTTGGACCAAAAAGTTTCAATAAAATATATAAACATTTTGGGCGGGACGAAGTTCGCCGGGTCTGCTAGTTGTACAATAAAGTTAATTATACTTAGGGGATTCCCTTAAACTCGTAAAGTCGTAAAGCGTGTAAAACTCGTAAATTTACGAGGCTTTTATGGGAACGCCCCTTTGCGAAAAGGTGTAAACAGGTGCCTGTTTGACAGATCAACCATAAATTTTTGTTTCGTAGTATTTTCCATAATATACCGCCATCCTGTTTCTATCACTCTAGGCTAAAATACAATAAAAAAAAACCAGAACATTTAAGTCAATACAGTTAGGGGATGAAATTCATTCAGTTTATCCACGTATTATATTTTTAATTGACTTTCATTATTTTATCATTTGTTTTAGCATACAAATTTCTGCCCCTCGGCAACACTGAAGTTTACGACGGCGTTTGCGCATCAAATTTGCCTCGTAAATTTACGGGGGCTCGTAAATAGAGCTCCATACAAATTTTGACAGTTTGACAGGCTCGTAAATTTGCAAGGCCCACGAGGCTTTTACAAGGTTAAGGAGACCCCGATACTGTAATTGGTCATCGTGAGTGTTTATTTAACAATCCAGCGATATGAACGTAGCGGTTTTCGGTAAATCCCATGTAGAAATGTTCGATATCATATCGATTATTCTGAATATCGACATTTGATGGTGCGATAATCGATTTTCTCAGGTCGATATATCGAAGACATTGATACTTTACCCGCAATATAGATATTTAAAACTATGTTCACATATCAATATTATCTCAATCAAAGCTCGTTTTTTAATCACCCCGTTTACACAGGCAAATCTCAGATTATTAGCCGTCAAATTTGTTGTGCTTGTTATTCTCACATCTCAAGGAAAAGTTATGTTTCTTCTCTGTGCTACCGTGATCACGTTTTTCTGCTATATTAAGCAATATAAATATATTTTAACTTAACATTTTATTAAAAAATACCTTTAAAACCCTCTTTTCCTTGCTAGCGTCCATTTTTGTTTACTTTTACATTTGCCATTTCTCCTCTTCTTCGCAAAAACAATCGATAAAACTAGGATGGACACCGAAAAGTTATCGGTTAAATCTGAGATTATTTTATAATTACAGATTAATAAGGGAGGAATTTTATATGGCTAATCTCTTTTTCTAATTACAGATTAGGAAGTTAAGCTCGAAAATGAGGATAATCTACTTATATGTGAACCTAGTATAAGTTGAAATTTATTTTTCATCTACAAAAAAGTGTATAGGAAAATTCTAAAGTAGATTTAACCAGCAGCTTGTGTGATTTATGTAGCTCTTAAGCAAACTTAAGACTTGATAAACCGCTTGCATGGTGTATATGGCTCTTAACTCGTTGCCACCGTTAAGGCCCGTCCACATAGAACTTTGGCGTTGCGTTGGCGTTGGCGTCGCTTCAACAGCTGACTATGAATACATGAATTCAAATGCAGCCGTCCACATAGCCAAAATTCGACAACGCTCACGCCAACACAAAGCAAAAAGATGGCCAACTCTCAACTTTTCGCGTGCGTCGCTCGTCAGCTGTTGCGAATAAATAAAATTATGTGAAATATTTTTCCTTTTTAATCAAGTGCGGGCAAGAAATATCGTTTTTAATGCAATTATTGATATGAAATATTAATTTATCTGTCGTTAATATGTTAATTTAGTGGCCCAAGGATTCGCCGCCAAGCGTTCATTGTAGCAAGCATACTTTTAACGTGCGTTCTGTCAAACCAACGCCAACGCCAAAGCCAACGCCAAAGTTCTATGTGGACCGGCCTTTAGACTTATTGGCGCGTATTCATAGTCCAGCCACTAAGTCGAAACTAATAAAGTTGCAACTTAAATTTAAGTACCAACTTAAAATTCACTTCGGGAAATGTTTAGTAGCGCTCACATCGTTTTGGGAGGCGGGGGCCTTTAAACCCACCCGACTAGAAAGGAGACAGTCCCCGCTTTCTAAAAAGGCGTACCTACAACCCCCAGCCCCCCCTTGGGCTCCTCCTACAGGCCCCTAGGCAACCGTTTGAAAAAGGGGGAAAAACGAAATTTTCTTAGGCAAACGGAGCAGTTTGAAGTGGAATATGACCCAACTAACAGAAACCGTGGGATTTTTTAATAAAAGAAATTATGCCAAATTAGATATCATGCGATTTTGAATAAAGAATAAAAAAGTGAATTAAAAATAGAAAAAACAAATTTTTATAAAAAAAATTTTCTTTTTAACAAATGTATTTTTGCGTAGAATTCCTCCCTCATTCCTCAGGCAGTAGAATTCTCCTTTCCGTGTTGCCAAAGAAGGGGGGATGAACACCTTTTACAGAGAACACCTTTCTGCGTAGGCGGCCTTCGGCAGCACTTAGAGATTGTAACCCCCAGGCAATATAATTCTCCTTTCTGTTTTGCCAAAGAAAAGGAGCTGAACACCTTTTGCAGAGAACACCTTTGTATTATTTAATGCTTACTGGGTTATATTCTATCTTATTTTGTCTCTCATTCTTTTGCATATTTTGCAGTTTGACAGCTGAACTCCCCCATTTAATTTGCATATCGAACCAAAGTCAGACGCGTGATTTTGAAGGTGTTTTTATTTAATGAATTGTGATTAATTGGTTAATATTAAAGTCGTAAAGCAAGTTATAACTAATCGAGTAAAGTGTAAAATGTATTTGTGAAGTGGCTGCTTTAAGGAGAATAGGAGTGATAAATGTACGCTGATTTCCGAGTTTTACAAAAAAGGGCATATTTCAAACCCAATTTGTAAATAAATTGGTGACCAAAATTTACAAAAGTGAGTGTTAAAATAATGCGTAGAACCTTGACTACTAGTGTGTGGAATTTTTTTGGATCGGACCACCCCTTTGCACGGAATAGCCCGAAATAGTTGTGAGCGCTACTAAACCCCAACCTTCACTTATCATTCATAGTCGCATTTCAGACTTCCACTAAGTAGTTTTAACTTAGTTTTACGATATTGCAAAAGGAGTGTGAAAATGTATCGATTTTTCTTTACGATATTTTGGAAAAATTACATTGTCTTAAATAATGTCAAGTTTGATCATCCGTTTATGTAATTTTTACTTTCATTGCATGTTTATGCAAAAGAATAAGGTATAAGCTTCTTGTTAATTGTGTAAAATAGCCAGAACTACCGCAATGATGTGAAGTCGATGTTTATCGAAGCATGCTGCGAAACATACAAACACATATCTAAATGTTATGCACTAATTTGCTTTAAAAGAACAAGCTTGAAATTGACTTATTATTTTAGCATTTATATATGTAAATCATTCCAATTATAAAATTGTGATGTATCCTTATTCGAATTGTAATACGCATTTAATTTCATCTTCCGATTCAAATGGATCGCCCTTTATAAGTTTCAATTGGAGATTATTCAATCAACTTAATTTTTACATATTTCGTCTTTTTTCTTTAATTTAATAAAATACTTCTTCCTAGTTACGACTTAATTGCAGCTGCAGCCAAAACCAAGTTTTAAGTTGGTACTTAGCCAGAAAAGTCGAAACTAAAGCGACTATGAATAGCTTTAGTTGTAACTTAGGATAGATTCGACTTATAGGGAATTTACATGATTCAACTTTCACAGGCGATTAGTTGAACCAAAAGTTGAACGAAAGTAGGGAGCCGACCAACTTCATTGCAAGCGATTAGTTGAAAGGCTGTTTACACCAGGCGATTGTTGCTTTCAACTAAAAATCGCCTGAAAAACTGCCTCATGTAAATTCCCTATTAGTTGTGAACTAAGTATGACTATGAATATGCGCCATTGTCTTGTTTTATTACCTCTTTGACAATAAAGTCGACCGGCATGCCGTTTTAATCCTCAGTAAATATACAAGATGGAAATAACACAATTAGGTGAGTTGATAGGCAGGTCTAATATTCTATTCAGTTGGGAGTAAGATTTTTAACATCGATTTTTCCGATATCGATATTGTTCAGTCCGCTATATCACCACATCGATTTTACATGCAATGAATTAAATCCATTCATTTAAGAAAGTATCGATCATTCCTAATCCCATGGTGTAACGAATACAAAAGGTGTCGCTGATTGTGATACCGCTGTAGCGAATGTCAATAATTCGCTGCTACCGTATCACGTTTAATTATGTTTATTTAATTAAACGAGGATCCAATACAAGGATTACTAAAAACTAAGAACAACATAAATTACTAGCGAATGTACGAAAGCGTTCAGAAAAATCTATTATCTGCTTCACGAGCCATTCGTTGGTTTTTTGAAAAACTCTCAATTGCCAAAAAGTGTTGCTGCTTCCTTAGAAAAGTGAGAGTGTGGCCACAGTAGCCCCCCGGGATTCTTACATTGCTCTGTTATGGAGTATGTGCGCATGTTGTTTGGCCACATGGAACCACTCGATGACGGCAGTGCAGTTGGATTTCCGAACGCGTTGCTCGGGCCTTGGTGCTCGGCTTCTATAAATGCTGGTTTAAGTCTTTCTGTTGAGATCGTGGTTACATTACCGTCGACGTCCACCTTAAACACAAAGTCAGTTATGCGCTCTAGCACCTTATAGGGACCATGATACGGTTGTTCAAGTGGTTTTTTAACTTCATCTACTCGTACGAACACATGAGTACAAAGGTGTAGAGTAGTATGTTTAAACGCTCGAGATCTGTTGTGATGAGCAGTGGGCGAAGATCGCACTGCACGCATGGACTCTCTGAATACTTCCACGAAGTGTTGTGGGTCCGGACCCATTTCGACATCAATAAAGAATGCACCCTGCAAGCGGAGTGTAGTGCCGTAGAGCATTTCAGCGACACTGGCCTTGATATCTTTTTTAAAAGTAGCGCGAAGACCGAGCAACACCACCGGAAGTGTATTTACCCAGTTTGGTGAAGCGTGGCACCTAATTGCTGCCTTGAGCGACCTATGCCAACGCTCGACCATACCGTTGGATGCCGGATGGAAGGCAGTTGTTCGAGTTCGGTTGCAACCTATGAGTTGGTTGAAGGCGTTGAAAAGCTTGGACTCGAATCGGGAGCCCCGGTCGCTTGTGACTGATGATGGTGCTCCGAAACGGCTCACCCAACCGCTGAAAAATGCTTTAACCACTGTGTCGGTGTAAATAACCTTGAGAGGTACCGCTTCAGGCCAGTGAGTGTAGCGATCAATTATCTTCAGGCAGCACCTGTTCGTCACAAAGTGGCATGACGATAATATCGACGTGGACGTGCTTGAAACGTTCTCTTGGCATTTCTATGTGTTGCGGTATGTTTTTAACATGTCGGTGAACCTTGCTTCTTTGGCACGGCAGGCAGCTACGAACCCAGCGCAAGGTATCGTGGTTCATGAGCGGCCATGCGTATTGTTGGCTTATGAGCTTTTGTGTTGCACGTCCATTGGGGTGTGAGATGTTATGCGTCTGATCGAACAGCTTTCGTCGTAGTGAGGTAAGTATGGTCTTACCTTACCCGTTGATATGTCACAAAATATCTCTGCGTCCGAGTCGTCGATTTTGAGTTTTTGTAGTTGCAAGGACGTCGAGTTTGAACGCAAAGTTTGATGTAGTTCCTGGTCTTCTCGTCGTTCTGGTTCAATCTCTTAGCTGAAACAGTTACGGGCAGATTTATCGTGTTGATCCTCGACAGTGCATCGCCACTATATTTTCTTGACCCGGTGTATGTATGATCGTGTTGGTAAACTGGCTGATATATTGAAGTTGACGTTGTTGCCGAGGCGAAGCCTTGTCGGAGTTTTGCTCCAAGGCGAACGAAAGTGGGCGGTGGTCGGTGAGAACTGTGACATTACGGCCCTCGAGTAAATGTTTAAAGAATCGTATGCCTTTGAAAATCGCTAACAGCTCGCGATCGTAGGCGCTATAGTTACGCTCTGGTTTACTGAGCTTAGCCGTGTAGAACCCTAATGGTTGTATCACGCCATTCACAGTTTGGTTAAGCGCTGCCCCTACTGACTGATTCAAGGCATCGCAGCGAAGTGTTAGAGTAACGTCTGCCACGGGGTATGCCAGCTGGACAGCGTCTACGAGTGCTTTTTTACACTCTTCGAAGGCTTTTGACATTACCTTATTCCATACAATGAGGCGTTTGCCATTTTTAATTGCTCCCGCGGTGAGTGCGATTAACGGAGCGTGAATTTCTGCGGCACGGGGCATGTTTAGTCTGCAAAAATTCCATGAGCCCAAGAAACGGCGAAGATCGGCGATTGTTTGCGGTTTCGGGTATTCACGCATTGCCTCATTGCGCTCAGTGGTGGGTCTGTGTCCGTTTCTATCGATCGTATGGCCGAGATATATCACCTCCTGTTGGGCAAACATACATTTGTTGACGTTGATCGAAAGGCCGTGTTGTTTAAGACGCTCAAATACTATGCGCAGGTGTTTTTTATGCTCTTCGAGGGATTTGGATGCTATCAATATGTCATCGATGTAGACGTGGCAGAAATCCAAATCCCGAAGTATGGAATCCATCAACCGTTGAAATGACTGTGCGGCGTTTCACAGTCCGAAAGTCATTACCTTAAACTCGAATAAGCCAAACGGTGTTATTACGGCTGTTTTCGGTCGATCTTCAAGTGCTACAGGAATCTGATGGTACACTCGAGTAAGATCCAGCGTTGTGAACACGCTGCATTCATGCAACAGATACGTGAAGTCGCGGAGGTGCGGAATGGGGTATCGGTCCGGTACTGTAACTCGATTAAGCCTGCGATAGTCCCCATAGGCGCGCCATGTTCCATCTTTTTTTTGAACAAGGTGTAAAGGCCTGGCCCATTCGCTCTTAGACGGAACGCAGATACCTTGTTTTAACATGGTATCAAATTCATTCTTGGCCGCTGCCAGTTTTTCACCTGCGAGGCGACGGGCTCTCTCTGCGACGGGCGTTCCTCGCGTAGTTATGTAGTGCTGAACACTATGTTTAGGTGTGCGTTGATCAGTCGGTTTCGTGACGACCTCGAATTCCTGTAGAAGTCGCTTCACCGGGTTACTGCAGATGATGGATGTAACCCGTGCGGATGCTCCGGATGGATGTGGTGTTAGGACTTTGGTCTCAGGCATCGATGTGACAGGTTGCTGGTTACAGTTTACGGGTGAACATGAAGACCGCGAAGTTTTGACTGTTGAGTCCAAATCAAGAAGTCTGCGATTGCGAAGGTCAACGAGCAAGTTATTGTGTTTGATAAAGTCGGCACCCAGTATAGGGTGGGCAACGTCTGCGACTGTGAACTGCCAGTTAAATGTTCGGCCGAGGCCGATGTCGAGCGATAGTTGCTGTGAACCGTAAGTACGTATCTTTGAGCCATTAGCTGCAATGAGAGTAAATTCAGTTTTTTTGAAATCTGTTCGAATGTTATTGAGGACTCCCCTGGGTAACACTGATATGTCGGCGCCAGTGTCGACGAGAAATTTGAGTCGATTTTTTGAATCGGTGATTTGTAGGCGCGAATTGAACGGACCGTCAGCGGTGCCTATGAGGATGACTGACGGCCGTGTTAGTTTAAATTCGTGTTTTTTCGGAAACTGCAAGGCTGTGGGCACTTCTTTGCTTGTGCGCCGAACCGTGTGTGATAATAGCAGGCGTCTTTCGTAACCTCCTTTGCCCTATCATTATTGGTTTTATTAACTGCCGCGGTAAGCGCTTGTAGCTGAGCAGATAATTCGTCCATAACGAATGCAGACGTTTTTGGAGATTCGGTGCCTGTTATGGCATCGTTGACGGTTTTTGCGAAAACAAACATTATGCTATTTTGCACCTCAAAAATTTTGTCTGCCTGCACGGCGAGGTGATCCAGGCCGCTAGTGTCGTTAACGGCCAAAATACTGCGAACGTTCTGCGGCATTTGTTCAAGAAAGATCGTACGCAGGATGTTTTCGGTCACCATACCAGCGGCCAAACTTTTGAGCCGGAGGAGGTAGTGAGATGGCTTCCCATCAGTGAACTCGGTATTGTGTAGCAAACGTCGTAGTTTGCTGTCCCCACTCTCTTCAAAAGTATGGAGTAATCGCGTCTTCAGCGCTAAGAACTTACCGTCAACGGGTGGCGATGTAATTATGTCTGCGACGAACGGTAGAGTAGTCTCGTCCAGATGCACCTGCACGTATCGATACTGCGATATGTCGCTTCGTATTTGTGCTATTTCGAGCGCAGCCTCCACTTGCACGAACCACAACGCACAATTGTCCTTCCAGAAGGGTGGTAATTTTACTGCACGAGTTGCTAAGAGGGAACCGTCGCAGTCGTTGATAGCTGAAGCGAAGTCCGAAACACTCGAAGATGGTATCGTCGATTGTGAGCGATCGGTGGTCAAGTTTTGCGTCTCGATATTATCCTTCTCCATTTTTAACTCGGGGTCACCAATGTAGCGAATGTCAATAATTCGGTGCTACTGGATCACGTTTAATTATGTTTATTAAAAACTAAGAACAACTTAAATAACTAGCGTATGTACCAAAGCGCTCAGAAAAATCTATACTCTGCTTCACGCGCCGTTCGTTGGTTTGAAAATCTGTCAATTGCCAAAAAGTGTTGCCGCTTCCTTAGAAAAGTGAGAGTGTGGCCACAAACTTAAGCGATCAGCGGCATCTGTCTTTGAATAGCCATAACCTAAACTAAAATGCGGTAAATTGCTTTCATCACAAATGTCGGCTATGGCGTCAAGTGAAGACTACCGATTCTGGTTCTGAGATCTCAGGTTCGTGTGCGCGTGGAGATTGTTAAAGTAAAGTAAGTTAATTAATTTAAATAATTATTGCAATTCAAATATCAAATAAAAATTGTACATAAATTTAAATTCATTTGGAAAAAAACCTAAATACTCAAATACCATAAAAAAATGAAAAGAAATAATTTTTTGTTCTTTTTAAAACAATCAATTTAAAAATTACAACAAGAGATATAAATAAAAAAATAAAATAAAAAAAAGATTCGCTCACTGAGTTTCGAACTCGGATCTCTTGATTTGACGTGCCAAAGCTTTACTTTGTCGACCATTGTCACTGTTACAGCGCCGCGAGCAAAATGACATACTTATACTTTTCACGGGGGATGAATAGGCGGTCGATCCCGTCAACTGGTATGATCTACTAGTATTTCTACTGCTAGCGTGCTGATGCAGGAGCGGACAATTGACATCTCCTATGACACCGCCATGTTAAAAATACCAGTCGCTAACACTGAAAAAGGATACAACGTGAAATAGTTGGGCTGAAACCCCCCTGCAGTGAAAACCCAAACCAGTTAGAAAAAATACTAGTTCATAAACTAGTATGTGCCTACCAGTTCGACATTTTCGAAGAACTTAAGCGTTCAGCGACATCTGCCTTTGAATTGCCAAAGCCTAAAATAAAACGCAATTAATTGCTTTTCTTACAAATGTCGGCTGTGGCGTCACGTGAAGACTACTGGTTCTGGTTCTAGGATCGCAGGTTCGAGGCCGCTTGGAGGTGGTTAAGATTTTTAAAGTTAGATCAATGCAAGTAGGAATAATTATTTCAATTTAAATATAAATAACAAATTTAAAAATCTAGTTGCATTACAAAAAAAAGAAGCAAATATATGGGAAGAAATACTTGTGCCATAAAAAATGGATTAAAAAAAATATTTTTTTTTATTAAATGTAAGAATAACAAAAAAACCCCTAAATACAAAATATAAATAAAAGAAATATTATAAAAAAAAATTGTTCCCTGCACCAGGGCTTGAACCTGGTACCTCAGGTATACCACGCGAGTGCTTTGCTCATCGGCCATTGCGACTGTTGGAGTGCCGCGAGCAAAAAGGCATACTAATGCTTTTCATAGAGGATGAATTGGCAGACTATATCATCAACTGGTATGATGCTACTAGTATTTCTACTAGTAGATGCTGATGCATAGCCTGACAATTGACATCTCGTAGGACATCGCAATGTTAAAAATACCAGTCGCTAGCATTGAAAAGGGATAGAACGTGAACTAGTTGGGCTGAAACGCAAACTGGTAGAATTCTAGTTCAAAACTAGTAGCTTTCCTTGCAGGGAAGCATGCACAGCGGTGACAACACATACACACATACATGGTATGACATAATACCTTTACATGTATGGCTGTAGCTGAGTGTGCAAAGACGCTTGATACAATTACCCTGCAAAAATCGCGACTACTCCATGCATGCGTGTAAAAAGTACTCCCTAAGGACCAAGGAGTACTCCAAAATTAACCACAATTCATATAAAAAATATGGTCCAATTAACATTGCGATGTCCTAGGGCAGGACCATATACTCCATCCCCGCATTACATCAGAGTAGCACAAAACTACTCCAACATATTAACAATGGCATTGTTGCTATATTTTTTCGTTTGTACACGCTTTTGTTCTTCACTTCTCAAATACTTTTTCGAAATTAATAAAAACCAAGACAAAAATTAAAAATTACATGTTGCCTCTGACGGCATTCGAACCCGAACATGCTGGGAGCTAAGAACTAACAGCGAGCATCTCTACACGTTCAGCTACAGCCAGACATGCAAATGTGCTTTCAAATGCTCAACTTCAATCACGTTTCGTTAAAACACGAGCAGTGATCGGATAACAAACAATGAGCTAGCGCAGAGACACCAGTTGGTCCGCTACAGCATGACAGAGGAACACTTTTGTAAGTACTCCAATTTACCACAAATAGAATACATGATCCAACGATTTTTGCAGGGTAGTTGCGGCCAAGAGGGTCCGGGTTCAATTCCCATCAGACGGAACATAAAATTAATTTTTTCTCTTCTTAATTACGAAAAAGTATCTGTGCACTTCACAACCCCATATTTTATAACGTATATAAAGTTGGGTTGGTGCTCTTTCATATGCGTATTTTTTTCAATTTAGCAAGTTTTTTTTAGTTCTAAAATTTTTTTCCCTCAGTGTTAGAATGTGAGTTTATGACATTCGATACGATACTAGGGTTCTGGTACTCGATTCCAAAAAATATCGTTTTAAAACTATCGAGTAGAAAATATCGGTATCGAATGCCAAAAGTATCGATATGGTATCGTATCGTATTGAAATTCGTGTCCCTACTCCCCTTGTATAGGTCCCAAGGCCAGAGTTGCCAGATGTGGGGATTTTGCCCCATTTTGGGGATTTATGAAACCATTTGGGGATAGATTTTTTCGTTTGGGGATGTGGGGATTTTATGGGGATTTTTGTTTGGTTTAAAACTTTGATATTGAAATTAAAACATATATTTTTCTGGCTGCCCATAAAAATTTCTCGAATAAAGATTTTATTAGTACATATTTTTTGCGTGATATGTTTGTAAGGTTTTTCTAACGCCGTCAAAGCATTATTCGGCGCAGATGTCTGCTTTGATTGGCTTTCACAAAAATAAATGGTATTCTTTAGATATTTGAGACTTGTACTTTATTACACTAAAAAAGTTTGATTACTTTTATGCTGTTTCTGTTGTAGATTGAATTATATTTTAAAAGAAAATTAGTAAACATAAATAAATAAACATATGTTGTAAAAACATATAACTTAGAATTTTGGTGCTAAATCTGTGACCATAGTTGTACGCATAACCAAATGACCTCATGCATATATGTTTTTTTTTTTTTTTTTTTTTTTTACGAGGAGGAAGCATCGATAGCCTATACCCGTCAGTGTGGGACTTTAACCCGAACTAAACCTCCTACTGTCCGAGTACCGAACCCCCCGGTACCACCGTCAAGTATTTCGTCGGGAGGCGGTTGAGCACTAGGCTCGCACGTTCGTTCCAGTCGGTTGTACTCAGTCCTGGGCTACGCCTAGTAGGCTTTGCCACGTCATGTTTAAGGATAATTACCCTTTTTTAACTATTTATTCATTTATCTCTTAGATACAACTTATTATTTTCGCCTTTATAGACAGTAAGAGCAAAAACCTTAAAATGCCTTATGCGACGAGTTTCAAGCCCGCATACGTATGTATATTGCCTTTGCGGTTTGAATGGTCTAGGTTCCAATCCGCACCAACGCCCCGTGTGGACGAAATTCGAAACTGCACTTTATTTGCGGCTGGAACGCCCTAGGTTCCAGTCCGCGCCTATTTTCGATTGCAAAATTTTTTCGAGGTTGCCACTTGGGCGGCTGGAACGCCCTAGGTTCCAGTCCGCGCATATTTATCGATTTCAAAAATTGTCGAGATTGCCACCTGAGCGGCTGGAACGCCCTAGGTTCCAGTCCGCGCATGCGCTTTAATTGTTAGATTTCATGTTCAAGGTGCGGTCTGAAAGCACAACTTTCTAAGCCGCACTGCTCGAGCGGCTGGAACGGCCTAGGTTCCAGTCCGCGCCTACGCTTTGGTTGGTTACCATCATAGTTTAGTTCCAGTCCGCGGCTATGCTAAGAGTTGGCTTAAGCACGGCTGATACGCCGCTGTCTCTCTAGGTCCCTCAGTTCCTTCAAAATCGAAGTTAGTGTATCGCTGGTTGATGCCCATTCGCTGGTTCCTTTCACCATATAGTCGACTACTGACTTTGGCGTAAACGCCCCTCCAACGGCAAGTTTAAGTTGGTTCATCTGCCGATGGAAACGAGGGCACTCAAAGAATACGTGGTGGACATCTTCTTCCACGCAACTTAGACAGAAGTCGCAGTACGGGTCGTGCTCATGTTTGAATTTAAACAGGTATGCCTTAAAACAGCCATGACCACTCAAGAACTGGCTCAGATAAAAATCTACTTCGCCATGCGTTCTATTAAGCCAGGATACAAGGTTTGGTATGCAGCGATAGGTCCAACGACCTTTAGTCGTACTATTCCACCTGTTTTGCCACTCCGTAACGCTGCTTTGCCGGGCTTGATGTCGGTCTAATTGAGTTAGAGTACGCCGCGTGGATGCAAGGACCGTCGATTCTCTTGCTAGTATATCTACGGGTATCATACTGCCGACTACGAAAGCTGCTTCGTCCGACACTGTTCTGAAGGCGCTGCAAACTCGGAGCGCGCATAAACGGTATGTTGAGTTGACTCCGCGGAAGTATGATGGACACTGTGCGGCGTTTGACCAAATTGGGGCCGCATACAGTATTTGGCTTTTAACCACGCTCGCTAAGAGTAAACGCCTGCGCTGTTTCGGTCCTCGCGTATTAAGCATTATTCGCGATTGTCCCGTGATCGTTGAAGCTGCTTTCTCTCTCACATAGCTCAGGTGGGCGCTGAAAGTAAGACGCTTGTCTAGCACCACTCCCAGGTATTTAACTGTGGGTTTCGTCGTGATGGCGTGGTCGCCAATTTTTAGCGCTACCTCCTCTAGTTTCTTACGACTCGAGATAAGTATTGCTTCTGTTTTTTGCTCGGCTAGCTTCAGGCCGAAGCTATTTAACCAGCTATTAATCACGCCGACTGATGATGCTACCTTTTCGCATATGACATCAAGCAGTTTCGCAGACACTACTACCGCAATGTCGTCTGCAAAACCCACTATGGATGATCCCTCAGGCAATTCGGTACGGAGAACTTCATCATACATAATGTTCCATAGCAAGGGGCCTAGTACGGATCCTTGTGGAACGCCACCTGTTATCTCAGCCCGTTGCAGGCCCTCCTCCGTTTCGTACCACAACACTCGCGGATGGAAATAACTTCGTATTAGTCTCCGAAGATAATAAGAAATGCCAATGCTCTCCAGTCTATTGAGTATTTTAGCCCAGTTGGCAGAGTTGAACGCGTTCTTTACATCTAAGGTAACAATAACGCAGTATTCTTTTGCTCCTCCCAGCCACCGTGTACCGCTTGTTGCATCCCGTGCTAACTTAATGACTTCTGATACCGCATTCACAGTGGATTTCCCTTTTCTAAACCCGAATTGGTTTGCCGATATACCGCCTTTCTCTTGGACTTCCCTGTCGAGACGTTTAGCTATAATATGCTCCAAGATTTTACCTGCTGTGTCTAGCAGACAAATAGGCCGAAAACTTGAGGGATCATCCAGAGGTTTACCCGGCTTAGGTATTAAAACCAGCTTTTGCCTCTTCCAGATTTGAGGGAAAGTTCCATTCGTGAAACACTCATTAAAAACTTGTAGGAATAAGGAAGCGCACTGGTGGACTGCAAGCTTAAGAGCTATGTTGGGTACGCCATCGGGGCCAGGAGCTTTCTTTACTTCCACCTTCGATGTTGCGAGTGTGATTTCTTCTTCCGTTACAGGGTCAACAACACTCAACGGCTCGCCATCCATAGTGGACACTAACGGTCGCTGTACAGGAAATAGTGTCCCTACGACGGACTTTAGGTATGCAGCGTTTGTCGGGTTCATGTTTCTGCCTTTCAGCTTTTTTGAGACAATTTTGTAAGCCGAGCCCCAAGGATTCCGTTCAGCATCATCGTAGAGCTCTAAGAAGCATTGCCGTTTACTTTCTTTAATTCCTTTCTTTTGTGCGTCGCGTGCACTCTTATAAGCCGCACGAAGTACCACGAAGTTGTCTCTTTCCCTAGCTCTCTGAGCATTTCGCCTACATCTTAGACATTTCTTTCGCAGGTCCGCTATGTTATCGTTCCACCAGTAGACCGCATGACGATACGTGGAGGAAGTTCTCCTGGCCATTGATGCATCGCAAGCTGCGCGAATGTCGGCCATTAGGTGTTCGGCCATGGAGTCTGCTGACCCTTGGTAAACGGTGGATGGTAGCATGCTGGTAAACGATTCGGGGTCGAAAGTACTGGTTTTCCACCCGTGCGATACTCCGGGGTTGTGAGTCCGCTTAGACAGTTCTCGTCTGCAGTTGATATTGCAAATTAAAGCTGAATGATCA
>NW_023458558.1:70925477-70938767 GCF_013731165.1 Rhagoletis pomonella
AATATCATAATTTTAAACGAGGTGGCAACCCTATTAAAAAAATATATCCTTTCTGCACATCCAGAGGTCAAGCCCTTTCATTTGACACCTCATTTTTGAAAATCGAATGAACGGTGCAAATCTTATTTCCGAACCCTGAAGGAAACCAAGTGGAACGACTTAAGAAGTTTTAACAACAAATAAATTATAAACAATGATATTGATTATATTTTTTAGTTATACATGTTTTAGAGGATACCTCCCTTTAAATCCTGACCAAGTTTCATTTGTTAATTCCACCTGGTTTTCTTAAAACACAAGATGCGGCTGACTACTAAAGCCCACCCAAATTTCAGAGAGTAGGACAATATTCACTCCAATGAGAGAAATATGCAAGAAAGTACGAGAACGCAAAACCAGCAAGAAGCTGCAAGTTTTATGAAAAGCTGATTAATTTGTTATTTTCCGACGCAATTTTTTAAGAAAAATATTATATCCCATCTTATTATATATTTAAATAGGTTTATTTTGTCAATTGCATCTCTAAAATCACCACAAAAAATTCTTTTGGTACTAGCAAATAGTTATTAGTAAAAAATGTATCCACTTAAAATCCAGTAAAACTTGTAAGTTCAGCTGTCATTTCTGCTCTCTCTTTTGCTGTTTCCGTTCAAGTTTTTGCGTACGAAAACGTCATCCAGTAAAAACCAGTAAAATTAGTATTGGATTGTACTGGATAGTGCGTACGCGTAGAGGGTAATTTCTTGTTGTTCGTTTCGAGTTGGTGCAGTTTTCGCCACAGTACCCATTCTGATGGGGCCATAAACACCTTCAAATGACGGGTTTAAAATCCCGCACCTAGAGGTTAAATTCATCTTTTCCTTGAATTTGATGATTGAACACGGCAACGTTGAATTTATTATATCACATAAAATTTCGAAACCAGTAAGTGTCTGGAGACTTGTCTAGATATGTCACTAGCAAGTTCTACAAAAGTTGACGTCATATGGCAGTGTTGCTTCTTGATTGTATTTTCATAGTGCACGAAATCTTAAATACGGTAATTGAAAATATGATAAACTTTGGCATGGACGATATATACTCCACCAAAAATGGATGGATTAAATTTGACTTAAGTTTGTTGGTTTTAGTTTTTAATAAGGTTTAATTAGTGTATTGACTACTGTATATTCAGTGCTTAAATTATTTTTTAGCGCTATCGGCTAAAGCTGCAACACTGCACGGTATACACATTCCTTGTGACGTTTCGTCTGTGTCATTTTTTCTGAATATTTTGGGATGGTCGTCGTCGTTCGAAAATTATTGGGAGATGAAGACTAGCTATTTAAGAAAATAATTTTGTATACAAGTGGTTAAGATATGAGAGTATATTAATACACAACAAATATTAAACAGGAAAACAAGTGTTTTGCCAGGAAATGAAGGAAAAATAAGAGCAAAATTTCGAACGGTAAGGTGATAATTACAATAATTTTGGGAATTTATCAACGCATTACAATCTAATCAGCAATTAGATGACAAATCTGGAGTAATCTGACATAAGAAGCCAATTAAAGCAATCGAATCATTGATACTGTTTTAGTAAAAGAGACACCGATGAACACCCTTTCCACCAGCGGAGCTGCAACTACTGCCACACCCTCATCTGATGAGGCTGGAGGTGGCGGTGGCGATGCAGATGCAAGCTCGCGGCGTCAAGCCACTAGAGTTTTTAAAAAAAGTTCATCTAATGGTAAGATTACAGTCTACCTGGGGAAACGTGATTTCGTCGACCACATTACGCATGTTGACCCCATCGACGGTGTGGTTTTTATCGATCCAGAGTATGTTAAAGATCGTAAAGTGTTTGGCCAAGTTCTTGCCGCATTTAGATATGGACGTGAAGACTTAGATGTACTAGGTTTGACGTTTCGCAAGGATTTGTATTTAGCGCATGAACAAATATATCCGCAACAACAAACCGAAAGGCCAATGACAAGATTGCAGGAACGACTCGTAAAAAAATTAGGACCGAATGCATATCCATTTTACTTTGAAGTTCCTCCGTATTGTCCGGCGTCAGTATCGCTGCAACCAGCTCCTGGCGACACTGGTAAGTCATGCGGTGTCGACTATGAGCTGAAGGCTTTTGTTGGTAAGTTGAAAAACAAAATTAAAATGCACAGTATTGGTAGCTGTTGAAATATTCGTAAGAGGTATAAAAAACATTCATATAGTAGATCCCTATTATAAATTTATATTGAAAAACAAATATCCAATAGTATGCAATTGTTTATTAATTATCAGAATAAAGGTCATCTACAAAGTCAAATTCATTCAAAATATATGCATTTGGCTATGAATCGTTACCGTGCGATAACACATGTCAATGCGAGGTTAATTAATCTAGTCGACAATATTTTATGAGCCGACCGTGAACAACGATAACTTTCTACAAACATATATTTTTTTTAGTGTGTACTTTGTTGCGATTCCCCCTTGTGACAGCGTCGCCGCGATGATTAGCTTCGGGTGGATGCGTTATTAATGCGCAGTTGTAAATGGTGCGTAAATGCATGGCAGTCATTTAGAACGATGACGTTTACGTTTTAATACAAATATACGTAAATGAACTTTAGCTTATATCGTCGCCCGGATAAACTAATTTCGTATGTTGAACTTTAATTACGAGTGCTTGATTGTAATCATAAATGTTACCTTTATGATTATAATAATTCTAATCTGAAAAATTTAACCACCTAGATTACTGTAATCGTAATCTTGAAATACATACATGATTACGCATACCGTAATTATGATCCCAAAAATGTTAAGATTACTATTACAGTAATTGTAATCATGAAAATTACGATAACGAAAACTTCAATTGTAATCCTAAAGATATCATGATTACAAGTAATGTAATCGTAATCAAGAAAAGGTTGATTGCGATTTTCTGATATTCTGTAGGGGTTTAGTAGTTAAAGTAAATGAGTGGAACTTTCACTGAAATGATAGTCGAAGAAATACTGTTGCACAGCGGCCGCTGTGGTGTACTGCAGAGCCATGATGCAAAAAATAAGGTTGTTCCATTGTCACTTTTTCGTCGCCATATTAACAACCTCACAATTAAGCAGATTGTGACATTGGCTACCATAGCCAATATCTAAATTCCTTAAAATTTTCTTATTAATTTTTTGTCGATTTAAAAATCTGTTTCCTGTTTCACGTGAAAAAGCTGTTAAATTGCATATAAAATTTCTTTCTGTGAAATAAGTGTGAAATTCCACAACATTTCCTCAGCAAAGTAGTATTCTGTACACGCTGTGAAAAAGCTTGCAACATTTTTGCAACATGAAGCTAGCAACACAATTTTTATGACATTTTTAAATACACAGTAATCCCTCAAGGTTTAGCTTAACATGGTTCTAGGGATACACCCTGTGATCATGTTACTTTTCATAAGGTGTCGCGCCTCACCAGTATCTATGCGTCGCCAGTAACTGGCTACGAAATCGTTTTCATATGCCTCCATTTTTCATAGGTTTAGGATTTTTCATTTATTTCTATTCCAAGTTCTACGGTGGCACGCTGCATTTTCCAATAAACCCATATTTTTCCATGAGCTTGAGATTGACTTCATGTACATGTTCATATATCCATACCAAGATCCGGGACTCTACCATAAATACTTCCAGAGATATGCACTATGAAAAATTCGATTTGTATGGGAGGTTCCACATCCCCTTTAGATATCGATTTTGTTTTAGCCTATAACCGTTCTTGGAAAATTTGTGTCCGATATTTCAAAAAAATTGGTATAGCCGGTATGGGCATTGTGCCAAAAAATGAAATCAAACGTCGTAGTTGACCAAAAAAGAACATTAGACTTGATTCACTCGAATTCTCAGAAAAAGAAAAGCTAAGAAATATATAATAAGATAGGATATATTAAAACAGCCTCCAGAACATTTACCAAAAGACGCCCCAGAACTTCAAAAATCAGATTGATTGAAAATTGGTTTTTATCTATTTATTTTATACTTTATTTTGGGTCTGCAAAATTTTATGAGAAAACAATTAGTCTGTTCCCATGATTCAATAATATAAAGGTTTTGTAATAAAACAGTCTTCTCGCTCCCACACATAAAATCGGCTCCTTTACTTGTGCAGAATGTTGCTTACTCTATAGTTTCTAGTGATATTAGTAGTAAAACCAAAAATTCTTCATACTAAATGTTCGTTGGCGTCACCTTCGTTTGCGTAATTTTCTAGACCAAGTGTAGAATAGCGACCGTTTAGCTACCGATACCGATACCAAATTTATTTGGCGCAGGTAAAAAAAAGAAGATATAAAAGGTTTATTTGTATTTTTTATTATCACTAAATTGTTGAAACCCAAAAGTAGATCATGATAAAATATGTAATAACTTGTACTTTCTAAATAATATAAAATTCTAGTTATTTCTTGAAAAAATAACATTTGTTCGTTCTTTAGTGGTTTTGGTTTAAAAATACAAAAAGCTATAAATTATGTACATCAGCTGAAGAACAAATTAATTACCTTTATGGTGACGTCATTAGCTTTTTAATCGGTTATAAAGTTCATAAGGTATTAATATTTAAAATATCTAAAAACTGAACTTTAAGCTTCTAGAACCTCTTCATTTTTTACTTGCGCCAAATCATTTTGGCATGGTTGAAATGCATAAAAAGTTCTATTGATCCGCATTTTTCGTTTTTGCATAGCTGAACGGTCGGCATTCTAGATTTGTTCCCGGAACTGACGAATAACTTAAATCAAAAATGCATATTTTTATATATTGTTTAGTATTTCCATTAAAACACCAAATATATTGCAAATTCGCATAGAATTAGAAATACACATTTTACTTCTAATTGTATACTTTGCGTAGTTTTTGTAGTACCATTCTACTACCGTTTTCGCAAAATGCGATCACATTCTTCCCCTTTCTCCTACTTCCAAAATACAAATCTAGATAAAGGAGTGTCAAATTTTAGCTGTCACAAATTACACAACCTTGTATTTAGTCTGTTCCAATAGTAGTCCGGTTTACAAGATTTAGTCAGAACTTACAGGAAGTCGTTCCTATTGACATAAAACCTGTAAGTGGGAACACATTTGAGAGAGTAACTGAGCAGCTGTTCCTAGTCAGAAGTTACAGGATTTAGTCCGGAGTTTCTTTTCCTGTAAGTTCATGAAAAGTGTCAAACGGTCAGCTGATTTGCATGTGCAAGCAAAAACTAACAGCGGTGAAAGCAAAGTACCTTATATTTGTAAGAAAATGGAAGTAAACTACGAAATGTTTGAATATGTATAGATTTTAATAATTTTTAGTGATATTTCAGTTAAATCAGTGTTGTACAAATGACATGTAAACAAACCGACTGACGTTTTTACAGGAAATAGTGCTTTTTGGGTTCCTATGCATTTCTGCATCTGTTCTCCTTTTACTCTCATTTGAGAGAGTAAAATTGTAGTCTGACAGTTCCACAGGTTTTAGTCCGAAGTTCAAAGGAACATACTAATTATTGAACCATGGTCTGTTCCAATAGCAGTCCGGTTTACAGGATTTAGTTAGAACTTACAGGAAGTTGTTTTTGTGGTTGTTGTAGCGGCTACTAAGCCCCGTTCGGGGCGGTTCATCCATCAACGTTGTCGTCAATTTCAGCTAGGGGGAGGCCCAGGAAGTGTGCTACTTCCACAGGGGCTGTCCATAGGGACAGGGGCGTTAGCTGAGTGGGGTTCTCAGGGCATGTGAAGAGGTGCCAGGAGTCATGTGGCGACTCTCCACATGCCGGGCATTGGTTGGGCACATCCTCGTTGATTCTGCACAGGTAGCTGTTGAGCCTGCTGCAATAGCCAGAGCGAAGTTGGGCTATTGTAGTGCGGGTCTCCCGAGGCAGACAAAGTTCTGTCCCGTCCACGTCCGGTGGTTGTGTGCCTAGAACGGCATTCACAGGGCGGGAGTCTACATAACTTGAGACTGATTCCCTGTGACTTACAGGAAGTCGTTCCTATTGACATAAAACCTGTAAGTAGGAACACTTTTGAGAGAGTAACTGAGCAACTGTTCCTAGTCAGAAGTTACAGGATTTAGTCCGGAGTTTTTTTTTCCTGTAAGTTCATGAAAAGTGTCAAACGATCAGCTGAATGGATGGAAGTAAACAAAGAAATGATTGAAAATGTATAGATTTTAATAATTTATTAGTGATATTTCAGCCAAATCAGTGTTGTACCAATGACATGTAAACAAACCGACTGACGTTTTTACAGGAAATAGTGCTTTTTGCGTTCCCGTGCACTTCTGCATCTGCTCTCCTTTTACTCTCACTTGAGAGAGTAAAATTGTAGTTTGACAGTTCCACAGGTTTTAGTCCGAAGTTCAAAGGAGCAGACTAAATCCTGTAACTTCTGACTAGGAATAGTTGCTCAGTTACTCTCTCAAAAGTGTTCCCACTTACAGGTTTGATGTCAATAGGAACGACTTCCAGAAAGTTCAGACTAAATCCTGTAAACCGGACTGCTATTGGAACAGACTATATGTGTTGCTGGAAAAATTTCACGGCCCATGAGTCCCAAAGTAAATTTCATTTGCTGTTAAATGGACAAAGATAATATGTATTAAATAACACATCGAAATGTATATTTTGTGTCTGAATTATAACAGAATCATCGTATCCAATATAGAAAACTACATTGTGAAATAATGACACTAAAAAAATTTTAAAATATGTTCACTTAAGTTGCATTAATATTAAAATAATGATTTGGCAAATTGTTATCGAATTTAATGTAAAATTTAAACGTTTTTAAGATAAGATATTAATTATTTTTAAAAGGTAAATATTAACACAACTATTTGGGATATAAAATCTCCCACACCAAAAAACTTACAATTAAGTAACGCCGCTTCGAATATTTCACAATTGAGCAGTTGTCAAAAATCTGCATTTTAATCAAAAGGTTGTTTATTGAAACTACCTGCGGTAATTCTCTTGTTTACCGTAAAAAACTACTAAAAAAGTTCCGGAAATGTCGAGAGCGGTATCAATCGACGCGCTTCGGTCCCCGTATTAACAATCCGGGCGGAAGGTATATATCATTTAAAAGTTATTAACAAAAAACTTTTGTTAAATTTCGTTGTTTTGTATGGGCAATTACCCCGACAAAAAATCACTAAATCACCCCTTCTCACTTTTTAAACACTATTAAAATATATAGTTTAACTTAATTATTAAACAAAAACATAGGTTTATCAATCAAGATAGATTATTTTGTTACTAAAAAGAAGTTGACAATCTTTGCGAACTGAAACGCGAGATTCCAAAATAGCTATAGTGCTGCCACTGTATTAGTATTTCGTAATAATTCACTTTTCCTTACAAGGCGTGTGCATGGTTCAATGCTTTTCGGTATCTTCATTCGTTTAAATTATAATAAACATCACTGGGGCGGTAGCCATGGAGTGCCACAAGTGCGATTTTACAATTACAACCTTTCATTTTTTATCGAAGTATTGACTTTTATAGAAAAAGCGATCGCGCGACTTTTTATTACAAATTTTCGCCTGCGGCGCTTTTCCCATAAAAATCAACACTTCGATAAATAATGAAAGGTTGTAATTGTAAAATCTCACTTGTGGCACTCCACGACGCTTACTTTTAATTTCAGTTGAAATAAATGTAAACCATAAAAGTAGCGCTGCCATGGTTTAGCGAAATTTGCTATTATATTTTGGCTAGAATATTTTATTTAGGTGAAAGTAAAAAAAAGAGGAAGAAGTGTATAGTGTAAACTGAGGGTAATAGCGCAAATGAAATGTGGAATAGAGTGGCAATACTAGCTATTTTAGGTTATACAAATTTTGGCAAGCCCAAAGTTTGTTTACTCTGTTTTATTAGTGAAATATATGAAATAGTAGTGAATAAATGATATTGCTTACTAAAACAATAACGGGAGACGTTTTGGTTTTGGTAAAAAGTGAGAAGAGGTGATTTAGTGATTTTTTGTCGGGGTAATTGCCCATACAAAACAACGAAATTTAAAAAAAAGTTTTTTGTTAATAACTTTTAAATGATTAATAATATATACCTTCCGCTCCCGGATTGTTAATACAGGGACCGAAACGCGTCGATTGATACCCCTCTCGAGATTTCCGGACCTTTTTTAGCAGTTGTTACCCTAAACTAGAGAATTACCCTACTGAAATAAAAGTTCTATAAGCATCTTGACCGAGACTCAATTATCTATTTTCAAGTATATATATGTATGGGTCTGGTACGATACGTCGAAATTTAAATTGTCGAAACTAAAAACACCGAAAAAAAATGTCGAAAAAAAATTGTTAGAAAATCAAGAATGTCGAGAAAAAAATTGTCGAAAAGAAAAATGTCGAAAACAAAAAATGTCGAAAATAAAAATGTCGAAAAAAAAATATCGAAATAATGTAATGAATGATGTGTAAAATTCGCGCGAATTTTACACATCATTCATTACATTATTTCAATAGGTTGATTTATTTAAGTTAAATTCCACTAATCCTATGTACTAATATAATAAATGTGAAAGTTTGTGAGTGAGTATGTTTGTTGCTCGTTCACGCTAAAATGTCTAGATATATTTCAATTAAATTTGGAATATAGATATAATATTCTAACATATAAAATATTTTTTGGAGTTTCCACCTCTTTCAAAAAAAACCCGATTAATTAACAAGTTTAACAAAATATTAGCAAGCGAAAGCGGTTCAGAAACTATATATTTCGGAAGTATTTTGTAATAGGGTTGCCGCCTGTTAAAAAAGTTTAAATCAATTCTTAGAAAAAGTTTAAACGAATTATTTTAATGTGGGTATCAAACGAGAATGCTTTATTGTAGAAATATTTTTAGAGAGTTGCCATCTTTTCAAAAAGTTAAAATCAATTTAAATAACACGTTAAAAAAATTTTTTTCTGCGTAATTTTGCAGAACTTTCTTTTTCCATCTTAGGAACTCACATTCAACTTTTTCGACTTTTTTTCGACAATTTACGCGTTTTGCATTTTTTTCGACCTTATTCATTTCGAAAGCATACAATTTCGACATTTTGCGTTTCGGTTAAACATTATTTCGAGATTTAAAAAATATTTAAATTTCGACATTTCTCTTTCGACATTTTTATTTTCGACTTATCGTACGGATCCCATATGTATGTATAGAACTCGTTTCTATATTTCTTTATTGTAAATTTAAGTCAAATACAATTCTCACAAAACGAATGTGTTGCAACCAAAATGTATTCAACAAAGTGTGATTGATTTTGACATTGCTCTCATAAGAAACAGGCTATAATGTCAAATTGAAATGAATTGTTAACCCATTTGAAAATGTGTTTTTTTTTCAAATTTGAATTAAAAAAAAAATACACACAAATTTTTCAAGTAAAGCAAATTTTCTTAATAAACGTGAAATTGTTAAGAGATAAACCGCCGAGAAGAGCAAGTAAGTACATTTATGTTTGGTAATAAGTAAATACGTTCGACTATGCTTAAATATTTAATGTAAGGAAACCAAGGTGAAACGATGCAATAAAAGTCAGGACACGAAAATAGTGCGATGTTTTAAACCACCTAGTTGCGAATTAAGACGGCAGCGATGGGAAGAAAGCTTTGGTGTTGTACTACGTGATTCATCTCGCGTTTGTGAAAACCACTTCAAGGAAAGTGATGAGCAAATCAAACACTTTCCAACGAGCTCGTTTATACCCATGCGCAGTCCCAATGCCATACGGAAAAACTGATACAAGTGAGGATTTAGTACACGATCAGGATACATTCTTTTTTGATGCCCAAACTCAAACAGACGACTCTTTAGAATGCACGTTGCGAACAGAAATATTTCGGCTTACCGAAATAATTAAACCATGCAAGCAAGTATGGAAGAGCTTAAATTAAAACCGCTCGAAGCAAGGTTGCAACCAAGGTGTATTAAACAAGGTGTTATTGATAACTCAGGTAGGCTCTCTTTTAAGGTACTATTATGACAAAAAATATAAACAAACGATTCAAAATTCATACAACATTTTTTCAATTTGACTTTATAGGATGGTTCTTCTGAGAGCAATGTCAAATTCAATCACACTTTGTTGAATACATTTTGGTTGCAACCAACGAGATGTAAAATTAAATTGTGTATCCATGATACAAAAGAAGGTAGTTCCATTTAATGAGATTCGTTGTTGTTGCTAACCATTTGACTCTTAATAAAATTACGAGATTTCATCAAATTCATGCTACCTGATTACTAGAAGTAATGTTTTTTTTAAGCAGAAGATTTCATCAGTCTACTCAAAGATTTGGAATATGAAGGGCATGAAAATTAATACATACTTTCAAAAATGAGGTTGACGCCAAACGCATGAAGAAAGTGATCAAAATTATACTTATGCTAATTGCTTATCGGAGGGTGGTCTGTAAAAGCCAAATTCAAGTTTTTTGCATATATTGAAAATTTTAAATTTCAAATTTAAAAGTAAATTTGTATCAAAATATTAGGGCGATTCATCTGAACGCCTAAATGCCTCGAAACCTTAAACCTCTTAAACTTGCTTAATTTTGTATGGAAAATCGATTTATATACGAAGTTTACGCGGTTACGAGGCATTTACGCGTTTCCATGAATACCCATATTATAAAAACGTTTTATTTGGGAAGAGCATTCTTTAGAATTAGATTTTTAAATCGCATTCAATATAAGAAAATTAAAAAATAAACACATATTGCGGCGGTGATTTTTATTGTAAAATAAAAAGAAACAAGCTCGGATAATTTTGATTTGAAATTGTGTAAAATTGGTATAAACATGGAAAAGAAAATACTCCGTATATTGTTTTAATATTATAAAAGTGGCAAGGCCATTGAGAATACTCACATTTTCTGAAACTTCAAAAAATTTTACTATCCGTCAAAAGTTGTTTATTGAAACTACCTTCTTTTTTGTATCATGTTGTGTATCTATTTTGGCATGAACTTAGCTGACGTGCATCGGTTAAAAATTCAAAATTGACGTTGCTTCATCCAGCTCAGTGTTGCCACCTGAATATAGTACCGTACCAGTGTAAGGGCTAGTCCCTACACCACCCCCTTTATAGATTTATAGATGCTTACTCGTCTTTAGGAAAATAGGCCGGTTTAAGTCGATCAATAGATACTTTATTCGATCCAATGAGTATAGTGTACGTCTTCGGATGCCTGTGTACCACAAGATATGGTTCGTCGTAATGAGCCTTCAACGGTTTATGGATGGTGACGTCCCGTGGAAATACATGGCTACAAAAACGCAGGCCTTCCGTGCTCTGAAGTTTGCATCGGGTTCATGTTCTCGAAATGTTGTAGTTTCCTCAAAAAACTGCTCATCCGCGACCGTATTCTCTGTGGCGTCCAAAAACTCACTGGGAAGTCGGATCGTTTGGCCATAAAGCATTTCCGCGACAGATGCGCCCAACTCTTCCTTCACAGCCGTTCGCAAACCCAGTAGTCGGTAATCCACCCAGTTGGCGTCGGCCGAATGGCACCTGACCGCGGCCCTCAGAACCCGATGCCATCTTTCCGCCAGGCCATTTGCTTGTGGATGTTAGCTGGTAGTGTGTACGTGCTTCGTTTCGCTAGTTGCTGGAACAAGGCGCTTTCAAACTGCCGGCCCTGATCCGTGGTGATGTACCTCGGTGTATCAAAACGGCTTACCCAGCCATTGAATAGCTCTCTGGCGACAGTTTCAGCTGTCATGTTCTCCAACAGGATAACCTCTATCCATCCAGAGACGCACGTTAGGCAACACGTATACCTCGAAGGCGTAAAAGGTCCAACAATATCCACATTAATGTGTTCGAATCGCTTGGCAGGGACCGTAAATGTTTGTAGCTCTCCTTTTGTATGTCGTCCAACCTTCCAACGCTGACATGCTGAACAGCTACGTACTCGTGGCCGTAAATCGCTGCTCATCTTCTTCCACACAAAGCTCTTGGAAACTAACTTAATGGTTGCGCGTGGCCCCGGGTGTGCTAACCCGTGATTCTCAGGAATATAAGGGTGGTATGTGCCAATTGAGTCATCGCAAATTATCTCGATGTCCGTATCCGGATGACGACAACGTACCAGGTGTAAGGCAGTAGACTCGCCTTTTAGCAGCTCTTGTAACTAGCTGCTTTTATCTTGTTCGTCGCGCAGATGTTGGAGGTCGATTGGTGACGGAATAGGAAACGTTTCTATGCGTGAGAGCATATCGGCAACGATGCCATCAGTCCCTTTAATGTGCCTGATGTCCGACGAAAACTGACTTATGAAATTCAACTGTCGCGTTTGTCGTGGTGACAGCTTTTCCTCAAATGCCTCACAGGCAACCGCATGCGGCAAAAATTGCCGATAAAAGTTTACCGCGCCTAAAAAACTTCTAAGCTCGTGGATTTCTTTCGGTTTTTTTAAATCCAGAATAGCTTTTACTTTGTGAGGAAGAGGTTTGACACCGCTTGGCGACCCGAGATGGCCTAGGAATTCCACCTCTGCTTTCCCTAGCTGACACTTCTCCGCATTTATGATCAAACCATTCTCACGATAGCGTTCGAACAATACCTCCAGGTGTTGTGCATGTTCCTCTGGATCAGAAGATGCCACCAGTACATCATCCAAATACGGGAATACAAATGACAGTCCTCTGACTGCTTCGTCGATGAAGCGTTGGAATGTCTGAGCGGCGTTTCTCAGGCCAAACGTCATGAATTTAAATTCAAAATGCCCAAATGGGATGAGTATAGCTGTCTTCGGCACGTCCGTCGGATGCACCGGAATCTGGTGATACGCCTTTCTGCAAACAATCACGGAAAATATCGTTTTACCGTGTAAATCACTACCAAAGTCCTGAATGTGGCGCACAGGGTAGCTATCTGGGATTGTATCAGCGTTCAGACATTGATAATCGCCCCATGGGCGCCATTCGACTTCCTCATCATGTGCAACGGGCTGGCTCATTGAATTTTCGAGCGCTGGCAACTACGCTGCGCTGGCAATATTACCAAAGACATTTCATTAACAATTTCCTTAAGACATTATTCACACAGTGCAAACGAGAAAATCATTATTCAAGGAAAGAGAACCCCATTTTTTGAGTGTCTAGCTTAATATCGGCTTGATTCCCATGATTATTTTGTAATATCTACTCTTAACAAGATTTCATGCCACGAAAATTCTTTCTCGTTATCTTACCGAGTGTTGAAACGTGATCTGGCGAGGAACGAAAAAATAAGAGCTAGCCTT
>NW_023458558.1:70938777-70975481 GCF_013731165.1 Rhagoletis pomonella
AAATAGACTAATACATTCAAATGAACAAGCAAGTAACTGCGCTAACACCGAGCTCGGGATATTATTGGGCCGTAATTTAATATGGAAAAATTATAAAACGGGTTTTAGTATGAAAATACTAATATACTAAATATATACTATAATTCTACATATTTAAGCTTTTAAAACCCAATTGTTAGTGTACTTTTTTGTTGAGAATTTATGACACTGCAATAATTGGAAGCCGTATAACTCCTTATGCACATATAATTATTTTCTATGAATGTACTACTGATTTCTGAAACGAAAAATAAAATTATGCACGAATACCAACCTAATGTAAGAATAATACTTATAAACCAAGGGCCATTCTAATTGCATACCACGAAAAACATTACCCTTATTTAATACAGAGAAATCAAGGAAAACATGATGCACATATAATACTTTTACTAAGGTACATATCTTATAATTGATTACGTATTTTTTTAACAAGAACATACATTTTGATTTAAAAAAGAATAAAATCTCGTTTTTCTCGAAATATGTATGTATATATTATTAGTATATTATAGATATAGATACTTTATGAAAGGTTTTTCAATCACCTTTCCAACCATATCCATGTTTTTAAAATTGGTTGAATGATTTTGGTAAAATAAGTTGTTAAAAATATTCTGCCTTATCCAGAGTTTCACCTGAAAAACAATTCACCAGAAAATTTGTCATCCGCCCATAGTAAAGCCATGGAAACCAAAAGTGAAAAGTGAACCGGTTCGGGGAAAATGAAACTCATGATAACGCCGATTGAAAATTCCACTTTAACCACCCCTTGCACCGTTCCTTTTAATTTGCAGCAAAACAAAATTCATACCATCAAAATCAAGAATAAGGGGCGAGCCACGCCCATTTTTTTTCTTTTCTGGCTCATCGGACCCTATTCTTTACTTTTATCAAAACGCCATAGGGCGTGTGTGAATCGGTAACAAAGTTGTGTGGGAAAGCTGGTGAATAATATTTTTACTATGGGAAATGGAATCTTTTTTGACAACAGTAAATTTTTGACAACCGCAGAATAAAATATTATAAAATGAAGTTAAATGAATATTTTAAGAAAATATGTACCATCTTTGATTGCAATTCATCAATTTGAGCTTTTAATCAATTAAAGCGTTTGAAACATTAAAGAAATTTATTTACCAAAAATATTTAATGTAGCGTAATACTTCTTAATTTGGCACCAGAAAGTCCATTTCCTTATATTTTATTGTTTTCGCTTAAATTTGGGGCATTATATGCATTTGCCAAAAATTGAAAAGTGAAATTTATTTCACCCCATACTTGTGAAAAATTTACTCGCAGCGAACTTTGTTACCGATTCACACACGCCCATAGAAAAGAAAACAATTATTTAAAACTTCTAAAAAAAATAAAAAAAATAAAAAAATAAGTTCGCTTAATCCCGCGCCCTTTTATATTTCACATTCAATTTAGGTTGAAAAGTATGCTCGGAAAAAATCTAAATTATTCATATTCACTGCATTACCGACACTTTCCAGTGATTTAGAATTTTTCTCTATTTAGGTAGCAATTTAGGGCCGGTTGTTCAATGTCTGGTTATCACTACTTGCCGTTTCCGACTCCATGCATATAACATGGTGTCGGTAACGTCGATAACGAGGTGCAACTGGGGATTAGTGTCAAACAGGCGTCGAGCAACCGGCCCTTAAAATGTGTTTTATTGCAGCAATTTTGATATCTATTTAAAAAATGTATACTGTAGGCTATGTCTGGTCTTGTGCCAGAGCTTATGCGCCAATAAAGTTTCTATATTTCTGTGGTCATAAGGAATAACCACCTAAGTCGAAAAATCTGAATTCGAGAAAAAGCGTTTTAGGGCCGGTTGCTCAAAGCTTGGTTGACAGTAATCCCCTGTTTAACATCGTTATCGACGTTACCGACACCGTGCTATATGCATGGAGTCGATAACGATGTTAACCGATGATTAGTGTCAACAAGGCTTTGAGCAACCGGCCCTTAAACATTTGGTGTGTAATGTCGCGTTAATTAAAACAAAAATTGGTTGCAGCAAACTGGAGATCAAGCGAGTGCTTGGCTAGATAGTGGCTTCTGTTTTCTCTTAATTTTCCTTCGTGTAGTACTAAGGAAAAAATTCCATTGAGCCGATTAAAAGAAAGCGGCCTTTTAAGGCGAGCAAAGAAAAAAAGGTCATGATGGCATCGTCGACTTCTTGGTCGGCGACGTCTGAGGCGGATGCTTCTGCATTTGAAGGAAGTGTGTTAAAGAAACCAAAAATTATGAAAAATAAAGAAGTAACTAGTTTTTATGAGCTCACCAGCGATAGAGTACTTATACAAATTAAACCAAAACGTAGCGCGAAAAATGACGAGAGTGCTGAAAATGGCGGGAAAAAATGTAGAAAGTGATGAAAATGACGGGAAAAATGTAGAAAGAGTCAGAAAAAGCGGGAACAAATCTAGAAATAGAAGGTAGTATGGAATATGTTCCAGAAAGTGAGCAGTTGCAGGAAGCTCTGTAAGTTTTAGGTTAACCAAAGCGATCAAGTATAACGAAAATGTACAAAAGCAGTGCTGTACCCTCAAGCATTTAAAGGGGAAATTTTCGTATTGGTGGATTCATCAGAATGCACCAATATTCAAAATGAAAGAATAACAACAGGCTTAGCCAAATTAAAGATTTACGCCAAAAAGATGTTGACTATATATATGCCTTAGGTAAAACACTGTATAAAGTAACTTTTAAAAATACATATGCGGCGAACACTTTTGTCGTTGACGATAAACTCCTTAAACGAGGTCTGAAACTCTTTATTCCGCGCACTGCTCTAGAAATATATGGTGTAGTCAGAGGTGTGCCCACATTTTTTAATGAATCTGATGTTCCAAATGATGCCAAATCCAGTATTCCTATCAGGTCTGTCAGACGCTTTACGCGTAAGGACTCCGCTACCTACGAATACATTCCAACCTCTACCCTAAAAATAGGCTTTCCGGGCAATGAGATCCCTAAGCAAATCATATATGAATATACAAAGCTTGACGTAGCTTTTTATATACCTCCTTTAAGACAGTGCAACAATTGTGGACGATTAGGTCATACCTTAATGTCCTGCAAATCAAAAAATATATGTCTTAAATGTGGAAAAATGAGCGTAAATCAGACTGTGAGGTAAATAACTAAATTCTATGTAGCAATAGTGGCCACACAGCAAACGATAAACTCCGCTGCCCTCATTGGGAGAAGGACATTGCGGTTATCCGCATCAAGGCGGTCAAAAAGATGCCCCGAAAGGAAGTTCTTGATACTTATTATACTAAAAATAATAATAGATTTAGCATGTTTGAGGAGGATCAATCAAATTTTCCATCAGTCTATGAGCAGGTTAATGAAACGATAAATAAAGATGTTAATATTAATCGCAATCTAACTGAAAAATCGTATAGCTCTGTTGTTAAAAAACGTTAGATTAGACAGGAAACAACTCAAACAAATATCCAAAACAAATGAACAACAAAGTTAACAATATCCCAGTTTTTGAATCTCAATCTTATCAAAAAGGAATAGTCACTCAAATGGAGAAACTGATGAATCAACTCAAGACAATGACTCCTTTCAACAGGGTCAATCCCTAAAAAATCCATTTGACTTGATCATAATAAAGACGAGAGAGCTATAATTAATTCAGACAATTTCTCCTTCCTTGAAAATGAGGTACTTAAAACATAATATTCCATCTCTGAAAGCAAATATAGATACTCTAAAACTCTACATAAACAAATATCAATTCGACATTGGATGCCCTAATGAAATTTTCCTTACAGCCAACTTTTCCCATAGGAGGTTGATTGGCTACAATATGGTTAAAAAATATCGCAGTATGTGTATGGGGGTGTGGCAATTGGCCTAAAACGCAACATCAAGTATTAAAAAGTAATGTTTAACTCTGATTTTGATATACTAATGATTGAAACACCCAATTTAAGTCCCAATATCTTTCTAATCACTGCGTATTTTCCTCCTAATGTAACCATTCGCGAGTTCAATAACGAAATACTGCGTGTTATTGACTTTGCAGATCGCCATGAGAATGTTTTCTTAATTGGTAATTTTAATGCTAGGGCAACAATATGGGGTGCTACAATTGAGTCAAACAGAGGCAAACAGTTAACTCAGCATATTTTGCAATCTAGTCTTTTCTGTTGAATAAACACTGGCTCTTTTACGTATCAAAAGGACTTTCGCACCAATAATGGCTCGGTGTTAGACATCAAACATCCAGTAGCTTAAGTAGAAAGAAAAAATGATCAGCGGCTGGTGTGGACAAAATAACATATCAAATGCTGAAATCTCTTCCTGAAATCTCCTTAAATTCTCTAAGCACGTCCCTAAACGATATATTTCTTTCCAACCAGATTCCCGATCACTGGCGAACTATAAAAAAACAGTCCCAACCCCTGAAAAGGAGATCTGAACAACTTCAATAATTTTCGATCAATTGCCTTAATATCTGTTTTACTAATAATTGTGTACTGGCGTAGTACATGCGCTTACCTCACAATACCCAAAACAAATACTCGCTTTGTAGCTGTTTGAGTTTTTGTATTACTTCCTATAGACCTCAGCTTTGTTCTCTCCGTTTTTATTTCTAATAGTAATATTGCGATAAACTAAGAAATACTCCCCTTAAAGTCAACCCTGCTTTGCATGGGAAACTAAACACAGCAACCAAAAATGTCAAATATGTCAACTTTTTCTCGCCGACATATTTGGATATATGCCCAGTTTCCGCCCGAGATCTTCTTTTTTCTGGAGGACATCAAGCGGTGCAGACCGTGCAATAAGAAAGCCATAATTTCTGAGCTTGCGCTATATCAAAGCTCCTTGTGTGTTTTATTAAAAAGTACTTTTTTTACAACATGCACGCGGCGCTAATTAGTAACCGGTAAAATAAATAAATAACTTTATTAATCATTGCGCGATCGCGGGGTCACCTTTCTTGTAGATTGGACAGAGCACACTTAAATTCCAGTCGTCGGGCATGCGTTCATCTGACCAAGAGTTGATGCATGCACCTTATCAACTCCTCGCCGCCGTACTTGAATAGCTCAGCTGACAGGCTGTGAGCTCCAGCAATTTTGTTGTTTTTCAGCCGCGAGATTGCTATACGTACCTCGTCATAGTCAGGCGGTGGAACGTCGACTCCGTCATCATCGACTGCGGGCTCGGGCTCTTCTCCACAACTTTCCGTGCTGCTACCATTTAGTAGGGCGGAAAAGTATTCCCTCCATAATTTAAGTACGCTCTGGACATCAGTTACTAGGTCGCCATTATTATTCTTACAGGAATACGCCCCGGTCTTGAAACCTTCCGTAAGTCGCCTAACTCTCTGGAAAAAATTTCGGGCATGCTTTCTGTCGGCCAGCATTTCAAGCTCTTCGCACTCACGTATTTCAGCCTCTCTCTTATTGCGGCAAATACGTCTCGCTTCCCTCTTCATATCCGTATAGCGGTCCGACATAGCGCGCGTTGCGCCCGATCGCAGCGTGGCTCTGTAAGCGGCATCTTTTTTCTCTGCAGCTTCCTGACACTCCTCATCGTACCAGTTGTTCTTTCGGGCTCGCTGAAATCAGACTACTTCGGCGGCGGTACTTAATGATCGGGAAATGTGCTTCCACTTATCGCATATGTCGGTTTGTTGAAGAGTGCTCTCTGAGAGCAGGTGTGAGAGTCGAGTAGCGAAAGCGCTGGGTGCAGTGTTGCCGTTTTAGCCCTTTGGTGGCTAGATTTAGCTACCACATACATTTTTTTGGCCCTTTTTAGCCCTTTTTAGAATTTATTCATACTTGGCATGAAAAAGTTGTATATGCTTAATTTGTTTTTTTTTTTTGCATTTATGTAAGAGATGAATTTTTAAACTAAGAAAGACTGATATATATATATATACATATATGTATTGTATGTTCCTTGCGCTTTTATACATACATACTGTAAAAGTGTTGGGGCTGTAAACGATTTAATTATAGTTTAAAATAGATAAGTTCACGGTTTAATATGCTAAATTTGTTAAATGATCCATCATGTCGATTGACCGTGTATGTTCTTGTGGTGTGATTTTACCAGCATCCTGGTGTCGTGAGTGGTGAAATTAGCTCAATGTTCTAAGTAAAAAGTATTTTGGCGGAAATTTCTTGCACTATATGAGTCAAAGCCGTGTTTGTGGAAGTTTAAGTTCACGATATTGCAGTTGTGAATTACAAAAAAAAAATGTTTAACGAAATGCTAGTAAGTTATATGCTTCGAGCCTGATGGTACAATCACTTGATGGAACCAGCAAGCTGGTGTATATTTTCCCTTTTATACAAAAAGGTTTTTGGTTGGATAAAATTTTTTTCCAGAGTTCATTGTTTTTATATACCATTACTTATTGAAAATGTTTACGTGTATACTTATATATGTATATGTAAGTAAAAATTTTAGCTACCATTTTTAGCCACAACGCATTTTTTAGCCCTTTTTTTAAAGGAATTTGGCAACCACTAAAAATTATGCGCGGCAACACTGGCTGGGTGTCTGTTGTGATTGCAACAGTGATGGAAAATGAGTGTGCATTGCACAGTGGCCAATTTTTTCGAAAAAAGCTGGCCAAAAGTCGAAGCGTGGTACAATTGTAATCAAACCTTGTGTATCCTTCTTTATTTTGGTTGCCGGTTTTTAATTTCACCACATAATTTCGAAATTCAAAATGGCGGATCCATAATCAGATTTTTAGCAAAACTAAGGTAGTTAAGTAAAAATGGTCATGTTTTCGGCTTTTTTGTTATATAATGTGATGTAGCGGTTAACAATATACGCTATCATTCCGCAGGGCCTGGGTTCAAGCCCAGTTTCCGACCAACATCAAAAAATAAGAAACAAACAAGTTTTTTTGTAATAAAGTCGCCCTTTGGCAGGCAATGGCAAACCCCCGAGTGTATTCAGCCACGAAGAACAGCTTCTCATAAAAATAAAATCCCCGTTCGGATTCGGCGTAAAACTGTTGGTCCCTCCCCTTTGTGCGCCAAAATCAAGGCGCACCCCACAAATCGGAAGAGAAGCTCGGACAAACACTAACGAGGTCTTAATGTTTGTTTCTAAAAATCTTGATGTTCAAATTTACACGGGCTTTTGAATGAATCAATAAACAAGACATACATATTTGTTGGTACAGGAATATATTTTTAAGATAACAATTTTATACATAGTCAGACTCGAAGTCATCTGAAGTATCCAACCTCGTATCTATATTTACTGATGGCAATTCCGCATCCGCATTTACAACAGTTGATAATAATTTAATGGCATCTGGCGACAGTTTATGGTTTTGTTTTGGTGGGTTTAAACGTAAACTTGAAATGACAGCGCCGAGGATACAAGCAGCCGATATTTTTTAATATCTTTATTCCTTGACTCTTGGGTTTCCTCGGAAAGTTACCCAATTGACAGGGGTGCCCTTTCAATAATGAGAGGCCCATGGATGAGCAGTAGGGATGTGCCGGGTATCCGGTAGATATCCGAAATCCGGCCTATCCGGCCGTTTTTTGGTTATCCGGTTATCCGGCCAGATAATGGCCGGTCGATTATAGAAGATTCAATTTAGAAATTTAACCCAGATTTTGTATTTTTGTAATCCAATTTAATAGTGTCTTAATTAGTAATCAGAGTTAACAATTTGTATATTTTTCATTATGAAAAGAAGCATTTCCGCATTATCGGGCAACAACCTATTTCTATTTCCAACATAAATGTTACCCGATGCACTAAATACTCTTTCCGAGTTCACTGAGGAAGGTGGCGCGCAGAGATACTTCATTGCCAATGTAAACAAATTTGGAAATTCTTTGCGGCTATACTTCCACCAAGTTAAGGGATCTTCTTGTCTGGATATAAGAGGTAGCTGCAAATATTTCTCTATTTCTATTTCATAAATCGCTGCCTTTTTTCTTGTACGTTCGCTGCTTTGTCTACTAATCGTTTGACTATCCATATCACTAGAAACACTAGAATCAGCATCAGAGCCGTTGGCGATTTCCTCAAAACAATGCCGCAACTATTTATTGGAACATTCACAGCTCTTCATTTCGTCGTGCCGAAATTGCAGACCTACGCGTTCAGAAACGAAAAAACTTAATAGGCGGGTTCTGTATAATTTAAACAAAAATTAACGTAAGAAAACAAAACATCTTGATTGTTCAAAAGCAAAGAATTTGATGAAGATTGTTTTTTGTTTGTTTATAAGATGCCATTTTTCACTGCGATAGAATCGCACAGATGTGTGCGTAATTGTGTTTTCGAAGTGGTAAATTCTGTAGCATCAGAAACGGTGCGGAGGTCGAGGTGAACTCAAGCCGGCAAAAAACAATATTGTGAAATTTATTAAGGCAGCAGTCTACCGGATATCCGATCGGATATCCGAATTCGGCTGTTATTTTTTACAGGATATCCGGAATCCGGTTATCCGGCAAAATCTATATCCGGCACATCCCTAATAAGCAGTCTAATATAGTAGTACTTTCTGACATCATTTAAATTCTAAAAACATCAAACCTTTAAAACATCAAAATCTTGACAGAAATATTTTTTTTTACATAATTTAAATCTTTTAAACATAAAAAAATTAAGAATCGCGTATAAAAACTGATGTGCAAACTACAGTGGCGGCTTGTGGCAGGTGGTTTTAACCAAGGTGGATGGGAAAAACTACAATATATATGAAAAAGAAAATTAGACCGCCCATCTCGACCACTCTCGTAACTATTTTCCTAATCCATCATAATGAGTAAACAAAAAAAATCAATCCGTGAATATCTATGTCTTACGTCAGTTTTTAGATGGCGTGACAATGAAAAAACATGTTTTACATACTCTAGATTACAATGTCCATGAGCGGATGCTTGAAAACTGTTATTTTTTTAAAGATAATACCACGATTTTAACAACGACGAAAACTCTAATTTACGAAAAGTTTAGAGCGAATTGCTAGCAACAGTCACTTCGGTCTCTTGTAGCACTAAGGCCCTTATTATGAGCTGCATTCGATTTTCGATCTTCGCTGGCTATACAGGTAATCCACCAAAAACTAAAAATCGAAAAAGTTTTACATAGCGTACATACATATATTTCTTTCGTATCCGCAATTAAAAATATTTTTTTTTTTTACATTTGATCGTAAAGAAGAAGTTGGCTTCCGGGTTCTGCATATACGCTTAACATTTTTGTTTAAACAAATTTGTTTCGTTGATACGTAAACTTTTTTGAAAACTACATATACTTACTTTTGGGTATGCAGTTTTATAGTCCATTCCATTTCCGTTGAAGGTGTTTCACTCTGGCTGACTTCCAAAACGTCAATTGCTTTGCATACGTACAAAGTATAAGGTTCCATAACGTCGAACTACAAAATATTGACAATGTATACTGCTCCAAAACGCAGCCGAAAAGTTATCGAAACGCATCGCTGGAGCAATCAGCGCATCAGAAACAAAGTTGATGCTTCGTTTGTTATTGGTTAGCATTGGTGTTTTAGAAATGGAAAATTCAGAAAAATTGTTCATTGCTCTATTGAATATTTAAAATATGCAATGTATATGGTTGCAATGTGTCGCAACTCTGCATATACAAACAGTTTGAATACCGCAGTATAACAGTTTCCAAACATTGTATTGATATGTTTTGGAAGTCAGCCTCTTTCTTCCATACTCTAATTTTTTGTACATCCAATATGTTTTATACATATACAAGGCAAAAAAAAAAATATTACAAATCAACGCGACTTCTTAGCCGCACTTGCACATTGTAATACTAAAATTTAATGGACTATAAAACTGCATATCCGAAAGTTTCTAAAATTTCTGACAGTAAAGTTTTAAATTTGAATGAAAATTTTTTGTAGAAAGTTTTAAACTTTAATTTTTATGGTTTTGTTGTTGTGTTCTTTTGTTGTTGCACTAAATAAAGGTTTTCCGTGAGATTTCTGTTTTCCTTATATGCAAACTATACTGTAAATATATGTTATAAAGCAAATGGTACCTATCGGCGACTTTCAATTTATTGGCACATTGACCTGCATTAAGGCACATTTTTCTGGAGAAATTCGGCACAATTTTAAATTTTGATTTTCCATCACTGGATTGCAGCTTTTCGACGTTAAGCTATCCTTGCGTATGTCTAAAACACTGGAAGCGTGCCTTCCGTCTATCACAACATGATCGATTTGGTTTCTCGTTTTTCGATCCGGAGACAGCCACGTAGTTTGATGGATATTTTTATGCTTGAACCTAGTACTGCATACTACCATGTTTCGGGCCCCGGCAAAGTCGATCAGCCTCATTCCGTTGTCGGACGTTTCGTCTTGGAGGCTAAATTTTCCGACGGTGGTTCCAAAGGTCCCTTCCTTGCCCACCCTGGCGTTGAAGTCGCCAAGCACGAATTTGATATCATGACGGGGGCAGCGCTCGTACGTGCGCTCCAAGTGCTCATAGAAGAGATCTTTGGATGCCTCATCCTTCTCTTCCATCGGGGCATGGGCGCAGATGAGTGAGATGTTGAAGAATCTCGCTTTGATGCGGATTATGGCCAGACGCTCGTCCACCGGGCTGAACGACAGTACTCGGCGACGGAGTCTCTCTCCCACCACAAATCCAACCAGACATTGCTTGCCTTGCCCCGTCCAACGCATTTCTTGGATGGCTGTGATGTCAGCTTTTGTCCTTACGAGGACATCAACCAGCCGGGCAGAGGCACCTTCCCCATTAAGGGTCCGGACATTCCAGGTGCATGCCCTCAAATCGTAGTCCTTTAAACGTTTGCCGTGGTCGTCATCATAAGGGGGAGTCTCATCCGAGGCTTTGCCTTGCTTCTTCACTGGAAGTGGTTTTTACGTGGCAGGTCCCAAACCCAGCGCACAACCCATTGCTGGGACGGGGGTGGTTTCGCAACCAAATAAACGTTTATATAGCGAGCCGCTTGCACCAAGCAACACTCTCCAAAAACTCTTTGGGGAACTTGTATGCTGCTACAAACACAAAAACGCTAGCAGAACCTCTGATTACTGGGCTTTGCAAACGATGGATCAATAGTGGTATTCACCAAAGTGAGCAAGTGGCCTGGCAGTCTGGCAAATGAGCAGATCAGCTCAAGCAACGACTGTTGTCAACATCCGTAGCTTGAGCTTCTGCCAGAGTGCCAGGCCACTCGTTAAATTTGGTGAATACCACTAATGCTTCGAGAAGCAAGTAAATTTACTAAGAAAGAAAGTTGCAACCATTTTAATTTTTTCCATTTGAAAGTTTTTTATATTTTTTTTTTGTATTACACATGGCATGCTTTGATTTAGAAAAAAAAATCATAACAGTTTTGATACTTTCGATTCCAGAAGTAACAACAAAATACACGCAAATGTTGGTTTTGCTCTAATGCTACTAACTGATTGTTGTTGTTGTGGTTGTAGTTGTAGCGGCTACAACAACCCCGTCCAAATCGGTTAATATCTCAGTCGTTGTCGTCAAGCTCCACTAACGTTAGCCCTAAGAAGCGCACAACCTCAATAGGGTCGGTCCACAGGGACAAAGGCGTTATCTTCGGGCATACGAAGAGATGTTTCGAGTCAAGGGGTGTCTCTCATTTTGCATATCTGCGTCTAATCTGCTCAGGTATGAGTTTAACCTGCTGCAGTAGCCAAAGCGAAGTTGGGCTATTGTGGTTCTAGTCTCCCGAGGCAGATGAAGCTCCGCCTCGTCAATGTCCGGTGGTTGTGCGCCTAGAACGGCATTCACAGGCCTGGAGTATATAAAATCTAATTTCGATTTTTAATAATAACGTAAATACGCATCATTGCTTGTCATCTTAAATGATTTTTTGGTAGGGACATATGGAGGTGGTCACACTAATTATAATTAGCGCTATAATCGGGCGAAATAACAATTTTCGCAGTAAAAATGGAAATCATTCTGTGCGCAGCAAAAATAAACGCAGCTTTCTTGGACAAAATCCAGACCAGTCTTATAATTATAAAATCACCTAATTTGAAAAGGATTAAAATTAAAAAATAAATACAAATAATTGCTTGTTTTTGTGCAAATTCATATTAAAATTGCTATCGGTTTAAGGTCAATGCTATATGTACATATATGTACATAATCTTAAAGTTTTACTTGAGAGTTGAAGTCGGTTTGGTTTTTTTTGCTAAAAAATTACTTGTTTATTTAAACAATAGTCTTCGAGTGTCTTCTGCAAATCGATAAATTGTTTTAGTGATGATTTCATTTTTGTTTTATGTACAAAACCTCTGTGAACGCAAAGCATACCTAAACCTAAATTAAAGTTCAAACTATGAGCAAATATTAAAATATAATTATTTTACCCTTTTTTAAGCAAATGACTGTTTATCAGACTAATGCCGAATTTCCACTAGGCATTGAAATGACAGAAAATATATACCATTTAAAAACATGACAACTTTTTTAACGTAATGACACGAATATTTTTTAATGCCCAACTTTGTCATTTGTCATTTAGTGCCTAGTGGGAATCCAGCAGTTGCTGAACTCGGCCAAAATCGCTTAGGCGGTTACAGCGCCAAAAAAGGAGGAAGGAGGGAATCCAGCATAGCAAAAGTAAGCTGAAGGGTCGTTCACAGTTGATAAAATTATCGAGGAACAACCAGCAGTTTACCAAAAATAAACGGAAATGAATGTGAAGACACCCAAAGTTTTAATTTATTGCATAAATTTTTTGAATTGGGAATTGATTATTTATCCATAGAAAGAAACTTACTATGAAACCGCCCAGTTATGATGAAATGCTGTATCTAAGAAGCCCATTCACAATCCTTACCAAGCTCGGTAAATCTGTTGGAAATCTTTGAAATCGTGCAATGCTACGCGCATCTACCATATAACCATAATTTACAGAAACACGCAAAACTGCGATAAATCCATAACTACTAAAGCTAATTCATATAAACTCGATGACTGCGATAACCACTTAGCAGAAAATTTGATTAACATAAATTTTTGGATAATGGGCCACATTATGACCACAAGTGTGTAACTCGGTAACCGATTTATCAATTTCTTCCAAATTTGGTGCACTTAATAACCTTGGTACGAAAAAGGTATTCGTTGAAAATTATTCAAATGAGACTAAAATTACACCCGCCTTCCATATAACGGAAACTTTCAGAAGTACGAGAACTCCGATATTTTAATAACTGAGGACGCTAATTTACTCCAAGTTAATACTTACAACAATCTCTTAACAATAAATAAGACTGCTATAGTCTTTTAGGAATGGGGCGTGGCACCGCCCATTTTATGACTATAAAGGTGTATCTCGGTAACCACATTGAGTCTAACTCAGCATATTATCGAGAACGTTTGAAATGGGAAAAAACATCCCTGCTTACCATGCAAAGGTAGTTAAGAGAAAGTTGAAACCACAATATTTGATACCTGCGCCGTTTATATAAAGTTTGGTTTCGCCCAAACTTATACTTCTTTACTTGTTTTTAATTATTTTCCTTAATAATAGTACATAAATTTACGACTTAAAATACTTGTTTTTGTTAACAGCAATGAAATAAGACTGCATTATGGTGCCATTTACATGGTATGAAGCCATATGAACTGTTGATACGCTAAAATAGAGGGACTACATGTTCTTATGAGGATTTCAATGATATCTAGTGAGATGCATATAATTTGATTTTTTCATATCAAAAATTATGGGGAGATACTGTAAACATACTGTTGTGATACTGTTAAGCATATGAAATTATAGCAAGTTGGATTTTCATACATCTTACCATAAAAAGTTTAACAGATGCAGAGATACCAAGGAGGTTTTTTCCCATTTTGATGCCTTTTTTAATATAAAACCCATCGAAAACGAGGAAAGCGGCAGCTCCGCCATTCACATACATGCCAAATGTAGGAATTTTAAGAATTAAAAACAATAAACAAACAATTTCAAAACAAAAAAATTCTTTGTACTAGATCTTTTTCAATAGAAACAATTCACGTATGGTGGACAATAAAAATACAAAGCACTATGATAACAAGACATTACACAACATTTTAATGAACTTTATATCACATTTAAGTAAAAATAAGCCTATATTTTCCAAGCTGGCAAAGAAATTAAAATTTGTATTTTTTATTGTTTACAAAAAGACTTGCCAAATATACATATAAGTCAAAATTATAGAAGGTATGTATACTTCTCCCTTTCATTTTTTTCATACAGTTGATGCTTCTTTTACAAAATGCAGGGATGCCACACTTATTTCGGTACAATATGATCGTAATCCCTGCAAGCCATTGCTGAGCAGTTTCCCCTCAAATTCGACAGCGTTACACACACTTTCGCAACTTTTTAGCTATCACGCACACATTTACAAATTTGGTATTCGAAATGTGAAACATTTTTCATTTGTTAGAGCGGAATTCCTACTTTTATAGGAATTCTGTGCGTTAAAGCGAGTAAGAAATATGGCAGTTTTTATGACAGTAGGCTTTGTCGCAAAATGTCACATTTGATAAAAAAATTTTATAATTTTATAGATATTTCAAATTTCATTTTATGTTCCCGTTGCCGTTGCCGTCGACTTTGCATCATTATTTTTAAGGTATGTACATACATATGTAAATTACTTAACTTGTGCATTTTAATTGATTTTCTCGTTATTACAGATTTGCAACAATTAAAATTAAAACCCACCATCATCTTTAATGCCGTCACCAGCTGATATCGCAAGCACCTCCTCCATCACCTTTAATGCCACCACCAACATCGTACCATCACCTTCAACACCGGTACCAGAAGTATTGCCACCATCATCGTTCAACACCGGCACCAGCAAATACGCACCATCAACATTCCACGCCTCTACCAGCAAAATCACCTTCAGCATCGCCACTATTACTTTAAGGCCACCACCAACATCACCTTCAACGCCTGCACCAGCAATGTTGTACACATCCACATCAATGGTCCTCTGCAATAATTATTCAAATATGCAATAACAATTCAAAATTCAAAAAATAAAAACTGTTAAGTCGCTCTTGTCTGTAATCCTCGTCTAATCCATTTCCAACCTTTTATAAAGTAAGCAGTAAGGATTGCTAAAGTAAGTACTAAATATTAGACATGGATTCGACATGGATTAGATAGATATATGAGCCACTTAACAGTAGTAAGGGTTTTGTTTTTTGAATTTTGAATTGTGTCGTTGTTGCACAGGACCATCGATATGTACAAAGTATGTTATTTGTTTGCACATATGTACTATAAGAGTTTTGTATTAATAAACGTTTTTTAAATAAACCAATTCATTTTTAGAAGTAAAAATTTTGATTTTCTACTTATTTGTTTTTTCCTGTACTGAAGAGTTTATAACGACAAAAATGAGTAGTTTGATTATTAGTGCTGAGGAGTTTATAACGACAAAAATGAGAAGTTTGATGATTAGTGCTGAGGAGTTTATAACGACAAAAATGAGTAGTTTGATTATTAGTGCTGAGGAGTTTATAACGACAACAATGAGTAGTTTGTTTATTAGCACTGAGGACATGCTAATGACAACAATGAGTACTTTATTCATTAGCACTGATGTGTTTATAAAAACGAAAATAAGCAGTTTGGTAGTTTCTAGAGCAGAGCAGATACATTTTCATTAATCAAAGTTTTCAATTAGTAAGAAGAGGTAAAATATTACACCAACAAGGGGAAAGTGCTCAGTTTTATCCCATCGCCTGAACAAAAATGAGTATTTTAATAAGCACTTTTGTAATTAGTGATAATGATAAAATGAGCACTTATTTGATGCTCAGCTGTCTTGCAGGGATGTATTTTCAATTCGAAATTAAAGAAAAAACATCCCACGAAAATGTTTACAATGGCAAATCCTATATATATGCAAACTAATGCAAAGAATGGAGTGTCATATCTCAAAAGGTTAGGAGAATTAACGAAACAAACATTTTATGGTCTTATGTTTCCTTCAAACCGCATTGCTATTTTTTCTAACTCTTCCTTTTGTTTATCGCTGTAACCGCTTAAGTTATATTATTTAATTTATACATGTGAGTTATTTTCAATGAGCATTTTTTCATTTGCTCCTGAAATTTGGGTACATTTTCTTATAGTATCTCTCATTCTTTTTTATATTACATATATACACTCCGCTGTTCGCGGTCGCTCCTCTATTGGGAATAGTAAACCTCCGAGTGTATTCTGTCATGAAAACAGGTTCTCATAAAAATACAATTGCCGTTCGGAGTCGGCGTAAAACTGCCCTTCCCCTTTGTGTCACAAAATCAAGGCGCACGCCCCATATGGGAGGAGAAGCTAGGCCAAACACTAACATATTATGCAAGCGCAAATCTGTATATCGTCGTTTAAAGTAAAAAATCGCGTATCGTGGTTCTGCAAAACCACGTAACTGACATTTGTGCCAAAAAAGATATTTGCTCACCGGAAGCTCCTATCGTCAAGCCCTTAATCATTTTTACTAAAATTTCGATACTCAGACATAAGAAGAGATAATTAAGTTTAAAAGAGAGAACGGTTTTGAATCCTCACATACAAGGTTTTGCATTTTCTTCATGCGCGGTTTTGTACTTTAAATGACGATATGTAAAAGTATTGCATACATATTTTAGTGCCTTTACAAGTATAAAATCCATTGAGAAACGAAAAAAAAACGGCATCCCTATGATTTCAACTTATGCGAAACGTTTTTAGTATGAAAGACAAACAACGTAAACAAGCAATTTCTGAACAAAAAACTGTTTATCCACAAAGATGTCTGAATGGAAGCATTACACATTTGAAAAAATAGCAAACCGCATGGCTTTATTGGCAGTAGGTCCTCTTTAAAGCACATTAAAAATCAAATAAGCTTCTAGTTTCGAAGTTAGCACAAAATGAAATTTTGTTGCTTGTTGTTTACAAAAAGAATACTTGCCAAGTATATAAGTCAAAAATGTTAAACATATATCGCTTTTACTCATTTTTTTTTATAGAGTTGGTGCTTCTTTTATAGGAAAATTCATACGGCTTATGATCAGATTCATACCATGTAAATGCACCATTAGGTTATTAATTTTAAAATATTAAAATATATTTAAACAACTGAATCTTTTAACACTAAAAAATAATGAAAAACAGGTTGATAGAAAATGTTCTAAGCAGACATTAAAAGAACAAAATCATATAGAGGAAATGTGGTAAGAGTTTATAAATCTGCAACAGCTTTATTTTGAAATTGGCTGATTACTGGTACTGAAACAAGACGAACTAAGGAAGAAAACTGCATTTACAAATTAGGAAAATATCAACAACAAAAAGAGTTAGACGGTTTTTTGTCCCTCCTGAAAAATAAAAAAATGGACTTAGCACGTTTCCGCACTATGCCAACGATATGCATTCAGAGAAAAAAGTTTTTAACAAGAAGTAAAAAATCGCGAATTTTATAGTCGTTTGTTATGTAAAATAACTCACAGAATCTGAATATGAGGTCAAAAATAAAAAAAGTAGAATAAAATAATCAGTTCTGATTATCACACCGCATAAAGCTCACCACCAGATTTAAGGTCTTCGAAATCCCTATGAACTTGATATGCAATGTTTTGCAATCAAATTATCAGTTAAGAGCAATCTGCAAATTTATGGGTGAAATCGGACACAATTTTAATTTGCATCGTTATTCTACCGTGAATTACACCTAAAAGCAGCACAATTTTTGTTCTTATTTTTATGCGATATTAATTTCAAAGTATACAGATCCAAATCTTTTGCAAGTCGATTTGAATATAGACAGTAATTTTTAAGCAAAAAAACCAAAACCGACTTTAATTCTCATATAAAAATTTAAGATTATCGTTAATATCTTCACGATCCAATTATCGGATCTAAACAAGTATGTATAGGACCACCCCTGAGGTACCACCTTTCCGATGAAAACAGAGTTATCGAAATCGGTTAACGTGGTGGATTAAAGCAACGTGTCGTTATTGCACACATTTAGTCGTAAAATCAATTAACATATCATTTCCATTGGCATGATTGTGCCCATCGCAATTAGAAAAACAGCTGCCAATAGTTCTGTTTTATTAAGCAATTATTTGTAATATTTTGTAACAATTGTTACGATTTATCATACCTTAGCTGGAAAAAAGTTGATATAAGATAAATTGATAGAGCAAAATAAGAGTTGATTTTTTAGATAAAGTTGAAAGTTTCTACTGGATAAATTTATACTTGTATATAAAATAAATTATATATGTATTACTAGTAAAAATATTGTATGGGGGAAAAATTTGTCACGTCCGTTATCACATTTTCATTCAAAATTAATCCAACAACGAATTGCTTCTGATTAAAAATTAATTGGTTATAATGGTCCGTAATTTAACTTTATTTACAGAATGTTTAAGGAAGGAAAATCTCACAGGATTCCAAGAGTTTTGATTATTTTTACATGTACTCTGAAACCATTTCTGTTTTTGTCATGTCTGTTATGACCTCGTTTTCGTCGATTTTTCCAACACCAGGGTTCCAATCGCACCTAATTTTTTTGTCAACCAAAGGACGGTTTAAAAGCTACACAGGGGCAATTTTTTTATAAGTGACTTCCGTTTTCGTATGATATATTTAACGAATGTAAAGTCCGACATATTTTGGAAATACCCATATGTTAATTTGAACATTTAAAAAAAAAAAACTGATAATTTAACAGCCTCATGTATCAAGTTAAGTAATCAAAACTATTTTTTTATTTGTATCCGCCCTGATTTTAAGTGAAAGTGTTGTTATGTGAAATTACACCTTATATGGAGGGAAGGCGAAAAAGTGGACTAGTTTTTATTGTCCAATGCATTGTTGATATCTGCATTGTTCTTGCAATATTTCATCGACATTGCTACCTTTGTTTGGCCGTTATTACTTATGGCATCCTAAAAATGATGCGTCGTTTCCAATGTGTTTCAAGCTTATGTCTAAGTTCCGCTCGCTAAAGAAAAATTTTTATGTGAAAGCAACAACAAAGTTAGCTACATAGTAGCGATGATCGATGGCGAATTTAGTTGTAGCTCATTGATTTCGTTCATTTCGCCACTCGGCGAATCGATGGCGGCTAATATTGCAAGATTACTTCTTCCAAGTGTTTTTTCAGGGTCTTGACCAATACGTTAAATAAAATTAATTTAGCTATAGAAAAATAGAACCTCTACTTGAGTCTTTGTGCTGGTGTGGCAGATTATTGCAATTTAAAAGATTTTATTTTCAAGCCTCCTACATATGTATATGCATTAAGAACTATTTTATAGTCATAATTTATTGTTTACTAATAACCAAAATGTCTTTTCATAGGTGAACACATTGAAGATAAGCCTCACAAGCGTAATTCAGTCCGCTTAACCATACGAAAAGTGATGTACGCACCGTCAAAGGTGGGCGAGCAGCCATCCATCGAAGTGAGCAAAGAGTTCATGATGAAGCCTAATAAAATCCACCTAGAAGCAAGTTTGGACAAGGAGTTATACCACCACGGCGAAAAAATTTCTGTCAATGTACACGTAGCCAACAATTCAAATCGCACTGTCAAGAAGATCAAAGTGTGTGTGCGTCAATTCGCTGACATTTGTCTTTTTTCTACGGCGCAATATAAATCCGTGGTGGCGGAAACTGAATCGGAAGATGGTTGCCAGGTACTGCCTGGCTTTACGCTTTCTAAAGTATTTGAACTATGCCCACTGCTCGCCGACAACAAGGACAAATGGGGGCTCGCGCTCGACGGCCAGTTGAAGCACGAAGATACGAATTTGGCGTCTAGTACGCTCATAACGAATCCGGCACAACGCGAAAGTCTTGGTATTATTGTTCACTACAAAGTGAAAGTTAAACTGCTGATTAGCGGTCCGCTGCTAGGTGGTGATTTAGTTGCAGAATTGCCATTTACCTTGATGCATCCAAAGCCAGAGGAGGAAGATAATGCACTCTTAATGGATAAATCACCGCGTCAGAGCATACGTGACCCTGAGTTGTTATCAAGGGGTGGTGGTTGCGATGGTGGTGCAGGTGAATTGCATCAAGCCGAGGTGCCCACCACGAATTTGATACAATTGGATGAAGACGATGCCCAAGACGATGACATAATCTTTGAAGATTTTGCGCGTCTTCGGCTGAAGGGAGCCGAAACTGAAGCCTAGGCAACGGGCATTCTCCACTGGCGTTGCGTTGATACGACATTGGCCATTTAGTGTGCTGAATAATATCATAATGTAAATTTCTTTGGATGACGTAATTTGACTATGTGTGAATTCAAGATTAGGTCTCCGTTTTAAAAATTTGTATCCTTGATATTCACTAACCAATTCTTATTTATTTTGTATGTACAGTAGAAAAAATTAAATTGGTGGTGCAAAAAATATAAAACAATATATACTAAAACAAGCTAAATATCCGTTGGAAACTAAGTTAAGTGTTTAAGTTGAAAATGTAATAATTGTGCAAATCGAATGTTTAACATCTATTTGACCGTTGAGAGAATTGTGGATGCTAAGTTATTACTGCAACAAATACTGAGCTGAAAAATTATTAGAATTGAGCAATTAGCGTTGGGGGAAATTAAACGAAAAACTAAACTATCATCGCGCAAAACAGAAAATATGCATTTTAATTGTATTTACTATTTTATAATATCTTATAATTTTTGAAACTTCATTTGTAAGCTGTTACGTACATGCATATATATATATACATATATATACATATATATACATATGTATAAAAAATATGGTTAATTTTACTTTTTCTATAAGCTACGACAATTCGCAATTTTATAAAACATTTCTTTTCAGTTTAGTTTTTAATTCATCTTTAATGAACGGTTTGTGTAAAATATATTTATTTCTGTGGAAATCGAAGGTACTACACATTAATGTGGGTATGCCCCAGCAACAATATAAGCTTTAATTGTAAAAAATGTATACCTGTTTAAGGATTGAGAATGAAACGAGGAAAGAAATTAAAAAGTAGAAACGATATAAACAATTATATAATGTGTTGTATTTAAACAAACTCAAACAAAAATACGCTTGCGTAATCCGAAAATATGTATGTATTTAATTTAAAATAAATATATGTATGTAGGTACCATTATTGCGCTTATGTATTTGTAAAGTTTTAAATGGCGAAATGTAAAATAAATATTTGTTTTTATGTCACAATGCACTGCACATACACAAAATACATACGTTGTTGTAGTTTCTAATTTTTACAGCTTTAGCTTTGCATTCAGGCTTAAGGAAAAATACAATAATTTGATGAAATTGCAATCTAGGGCTGATTAAAAATTTGTCTGGTTAGCTTCCCTAACATTTTACTTTACTAATTTTTCCCTTTTTGTCATAAAGAATATATGGGACTTGTTCGAGATGCAATCACAACTGCAGTGTTGCGCGAATTGTTAATTTATCACGTACGGTGTGATTTTCTAGCAACGATTTATCAGTTTAACATTATTGTAGCTGCAGTATTGCCGTTTTTATTTCGTGCCTCGAACAGGCCCATACTTGCATGTACCGATTCATACTACACTACAAGGACCACAAACTGATATTTTACAGGAGTACAGAAGAATTTACATCTTCCTTATATTGCTGGAAGGTTTCACATACTACCTATTAATGTACATATCGTCGTTTAAAGTACAAAACCGCGTATCGTCATTCTGCAAAACCGCGTAACTGCCAAAAATTGGATTTGCTCACACAAGCTCTTGGCTCAATCCTTATCCATTCGTCCTGAAATATACTAGGCAAATATGCGATTGCTTTACAAAAAAAGAGAACCATTTTAAAATATGAGTATTTGTACGCTCTAGAAAATAATTTCTACAACTTCACATACGCGGTTTGCATTTTGCTCATACGCGGTTTTGCATTTTGTTGATACGCGGTTTTGCACTTTAAACGACGATATGTATGTACATTAGACCTTATCATGATATATACATATAAATATGTACATGCCATAAATAAATACTAAAGCGCCAATTGATTTTGGGGACTTAATATATGAGAACTTCTGAAAAATGGCACGAATGTTGCGAACTCCATTATAAATGAAATGTAAAAAGTCATCATCGATGCCATATCTGCAAAAAAATTATTCAAGGTCAAAAAAATGGGCTTTTTATATTTTCAGCCAGGGTTTATAATAAAAATAGGTTACGCAAAAGTGTAGACCATGCAATTATCTATAAAAACTGTTGTGAACTTTTGTTCCTAAGAATTACCATTTCTGAGATATAGCGATTAAAAAATCTGTGTTCCCCATTATATACACAATTTCCACTCTATTTATGAGGTAGTGTACTTGGCAGGTTTTTATAACGTGGGCTCTGCGGTAGCGGCGTGAATTAAAAGTACTTAGAGAAAGCTATTCATATAATTAATAATTACACTAGTTTACAAGAAATCCGACCTTTGGCACTTGGATCATAATCCATAATCTATCATATAAAATTTTCAATTGAATCCGAATATAAAGCCAAAACATAAAAAAAAAATAGTTTTTGAGGTACACAGGCAGGTTCTGCAATTCACTTCAAATTTAATTCAAATTGAATGGGGTGGTAATTCACTCGGAAGTGAATTACAGAACCTGCCTGATAGTCCAATTTCAGTTTTTTTGAGATATAAAAAAGTGCCCACACTTAATTGCAATCTGTTTTTGGATGTAGCTGGCTAGTCTAAAATTTTCTTTTACAATAGTAACAGCCGATTTCTCTGTGAATGCTTAATTATAATCAAAAGATTATATCTTCTTGTTAGTTTCTCAGTGTACTTAATGGATGATTTACTCATACTAATTATTTAACTTATAGTTATTTATCAACTGAGAAATCGGCTGTAAAGCTTAATAAATTTGCTCTCGTCTATATAAAGGATATTTTCCAACCGGATTAGTAGTTTAGGAGCTAATTGATTTATCAACAATTTTGTTAAAAAAAATTAAAATTAAAAAAAGCAAAGTTTAGTTTAGATACAAATTTCAAGAGAAACAAATTTGTAGGCTTGCGGAATCTTGGACGTCAAAGTAGGATCTTTTGTAAATACAATACCCCGTTTACCTTAATTTAATCATAAAGAAGAAGTTATGAGCACTTAAGTAAAGATGCATACAAAAGTTTCCATACACATTTATGTTTTGTAAGCTTCCGCCTATTTTTATATTATTGCAACGCTTATCAACTTGTAATGTTGTCTGTCCAGACACCATTCATTGCCATAAGACCTTTGCTTTGCAAAGATCCTATAGAAGTCTACACACCAACCTCGTCGCCTGGTATCATATCAAAACTATAGGTAGATGACGCCTCGCCGCAAGTAGTTATATATCGCGCCTAAAAATATGAATAACGATCGCTTAAAATCGATATCAAATTTTGTACTTGCGCTGTAGACATTTTTGGTCTATGTTATGTAGTTTGACACTTGTCAATTAAATCTAATTCTTTGTACTGCATGCGTTCAACGTTTTAGTTTTCAATATCATAAATTGTTTATAATGACTTACTAAAATTTCAAAATCAAAAGTTATCAAAACATATTTTATGTGACTGAGAAATATTATTTTCTACTTTTTATATTAAAAAGTTTTTATTTTATTTTATTTATTTTGAGCTAACTTGACTGGGTTATTATAGGATTTTCGACTTGTACACGTGTAACCGTTCTAAAAGTGACAAAAAAGTCTGTATACGACCTGGCTAAGGATTTTATGTGGTAGCATAATAACTTTTAATAACAAATAGTTTCATGTTTTAATAAGTTTACAACCTTTTTCGAATTTTCGTGGAAACTTAGAATATGCTAAATCGGACTACGGGATTCAAGAAGTTTCCTGATTCTAACATAAAATTTCATCATGGTTAAATATAAAATTTTTTTTAGATCTTCTTCATGGTGAGGAGAAAAAACATCTGAACATTATAAAAACGAAATAATCAGCCCTATTCTGCATTTCGATTACATTCTCGCATTCCGCTCCGCAAGAATCGAACTTAGGTATTCTGAGTTACGATCGAATCGAAAGAAGAAGAGGAAGAGAGAAAACATCTTTCGAAATCAGCTGTTTGCCTAGGAATGTGTGAAATCGAAACAAAACAAAGAAATTTTGCCACCAAACTATAGCAGCTTATGAAGTTAAAGTTTGTAAATATTTTAAAATAGCTAAATATATCTAGCATCACTGTAATTTAAAAATAAAATATCGTTTGCTCTTAATTTAAGTGGAAACATAATTATAAAAATTAAATCCATAGCCGCGATGTTATTGCTTGAAAAAGAGAACGAGTCCCAGATTGCTGATGCGGGAGTTGGAAGGCGGAGATTTAGGGACATGTTTGATGATCTTTTTCAGATAAGTGAAGAGTCATAAGAAATTCATCTTGAACTGTATTACTCACCGCCCAAAGCCAGTGAAATTATAAACGTTGTTTGAGCACTCCACAACATTTTCATTTACTACAGATGTGAAGATTCTGGAGTTGATTCGAATAATTAAGATATTTTTGGGATATGGCCTAATGTACATACAGTAGCTCAATGCATTGCAGGCTGTAATCTGGACAATGGGTAGTCTCATTTATTTTAGCATTTATGTATTACAACATCACACTAACGATTACTCCTAAACTTTGCATTCCGTCATTGGAGTCCATGCCAATTTGGTTGTACAACGTGCAAATAATATAGAGTGCATATTATATAGTGTTAGTTACGCGACAGTTTCATTGGGTAATGAGCTGAATTGAGTTTTATGGGTCTGAACATTGTTCTCTACATTTGCACTGCTTTAGAATCTTCAAATCGCAGTGTGGACAGCAATAGTTAGTGATGTGGTTAAGTTCAATTTGAGGTGGATAACTTTTTGGTGGAGACAATAATCTTTTTTAAAATGGTTGGAGCAAATTCTTGAATTGAGACTAACCTCTGCTCCGCAGAAGATAAACCCAAAACTTTGTTTGGTCTTCATTTTCGGGAATTGGTTAAACATGTATATTTGAACCTAAGAAAACATTCATCAGTATCACTCTCGAGTATTGTTCATATTTTTGCTCACAACTACCCCTTGCACACTTCATGCTCGGTTCGAATTTTTAAACGTGATTTTTTGGAAATTTATGGATCCGCCACTTCTGAAACGCATTGCATTTTGTGGAAATAATATTTCTAAATTTATTTTATTTAATACTCGTTCTTTATAAACATTATTTCACTTTTTTGACTTTATTTTCACATCCCATTCGTTGTGAAGAAATTAGGTATTATAGTTGCAAAGTATACAAAGTTTTGTGCAAAATGAAAACTTAATTTAAAATCTAAATATCTTTGAAGTTTAAAATAAACTTTTTAGCGAAAACTAAATTTGAGTATAATAAAGTGCAAGTTTTAAGCTACTGCACAATTGCGTTGATTTTTAATATTGTTTATGCTGACGGCTTTTTACACTTTCTCCTTATGGAAGAAAATGCGTAAAACCGTTTTCAAAGAAAATTAAAAAAAAGTAACGCCATTTTTGCAATCGCTTAAAACTTGTACTCTATTATACTAAAATTTAATGGGCTATAAAACTATATATTAAAAGAACATCTAAAAAAAGTTTAAACAATTTGAACATTACATTAAAAATGCTGCCCACTTTATTTCCAATAAGAAAACTATTAACTGATTATTTTGTCGATTATTTTTTTTATTAACTTCAAAGTAATACAAGGCTAAAAATTGTGGCCCTTAAATATAAACAAGCCTTAATTTCTTGTTGTGCTTTTTTAATTTTCAATAATTTAATTTAAATGTGTCTCAGGATTAAGTGAATTTTCATGTCTGAGAGAAGGAGATTCGTTTTTACATTTACACTGCCGGAACAAAGTATTGGCACAGCAAATTTTTTTTAATATATGCAACAATTTTCATTCTAATATTTTTCCGCCAATTTTGTATAAAAATATGGCGCATGCAACAACAAAAAACATAAAAATACATTCCTGAACTTTGTGCAAAACTCGCGAAAATTCAGCAAATTTTCATCAGAATTTTAAACTTTTTAATCAGATTTTTTAGAATTTTTTTGAGTACGCAGTTTTGCAGCCCATTAAATTCTAGTAAAAAAAGCAAGTTCGGAGTTAGTCAAAAATGGCGTTGATTTTTGAGATTTTTTTGTTGAAGGTGTTTTGCATTTTTTCCATATGAAGTATTTTCGAATAAAATTTTTTGTATGGAAGAGACTGCGTGAAAAAATTGCTAAAAATCAACGGTAATTCCTAGCTAGTTAAAACTTGCACTTCATTATAATAAAATGGATGGGCTACAAACCTGCATACTCAAAAAAATTCTAAAAAATCTGATTAAAAAGTTGAAATTTTTCATGAAAATTTGCTGAATTTTCGCGAGTTTTGCATAAAGTTTAGGAATTATATTTTCATGTTGTTTGTTGTAGAATGAACTGTATTTTTATACGAAACTAGCGGAAAAATATTAGAATGAAATTTTTGCACATATTGTGAAAAATTTGCTGTGCCAATACTTTGTTCCGGCAGTGAATATTGTCTGATACCTCAGAATATGCATGACCCAGATATAATCAAAAATCCGCGAAACCTGAGAAAAAATTATTCAGATTTATTTCAAGAATTGTCCATACATTTACAATGTGCTCACAAAACTTTGTAAGACCGTATAATGGTTATTTTCGGTTCCTGCTTATTATGATTAAACTTTCACAGGCGATTAGTCAAATGAAAAGTTGTACGATAGTTGGAAAGCGATTAGTAGAAAGCTCATTTACAGCAGGCGATTGTTGATGTCAACAAGTAATTTTTAAGCAAAAAACACAACCGGAGAAGTATGATTTTTACACTTTTCGCTTTCCCTTTCTGGAAATGATGGTTGAAATCGATGGCATTTTCATTTTAAATGAAGAATGTTTCTAAATAAAATGAATTTAAATAATAAATAAATATTTAAAGACTCCACAACTTTGAAGACATTCAAAAAATGTTTATTACCATAAAATTGAGGCAAGCACCCATGCTACGTCTCACAGGCGTATTAGGTATCTCCTCAGCAACTTTCAGTAGGGTTATTAAAGCAAGGGTTAAAGCTTTGTTTAGTTCCAAAATATTACAACTCTTTCATTGCTTGATAAACAATTTTTAAAAGTTAAATTTTTTATTCAATACGTTGCGCAAATTCTAACATTTTAAAGTAAATATGGTTGAAATCGGTAAATTTTTGAAAGAGTTATGTTCAATTGGAATATGTGCCTGCGAGTAACACTGAAATTTTTTAAACGACACAAAAAAGAGTCGAAACACGTGAACTTAAGATTGGACAGTTGACCAGGGCTCGAATCGTAATAACCATTCACGGATCGAAAACCATACGAGAGAAAATTACGTGATACTTCAGTCGTAAAAGCTGAATGGGATAAAGAGTACGTTCACGTATGTTATAATCCGAAAATTATATTCAACAATTTTTATTGAACTTGAGGCCGTTTTTAAAGAAAAACGTATTGTGGAAAAGCAACAATAATTTGAAAAAATGGTAGAAGTGATAGCTATTTTGAAAACCATCACATTTCCTCATCAGACTTCTTTCAAAACCAAACCAACAACCACATGATCAAGTTTAAATAGCACTGGAACAGCTGCGCTTGATTGTAGTTGGCTTAATAAACGAAACTAGTGAACCCGCATGGCGTTAAGACGCCAAAATTGAGTTTAACATTTTAAACTGATGGCAGGTTTGTGAATAGTACCTTAATAAATATTGCAAAGGTTTCAAGTAAATTCGTCCAGTCCTTTTTGAACGAAGAGAGGTCTCACATGGCGTCGGTTTTTCATTTCCTCAAAATTCAAACCACCGTGCACTGCTAAAAAAGGTCGTAACTTCAAAAATAAAACCTTAATGCACATTTAGAATGACGGTGCTGATCTGACGACCTTCACATTAAAGATCTGATGACCATAACAAAAAAAATTATTTATTTATAAAAATTAACTTAAACTAATTTTTTCTGTTTGTTATGGGTTTATTCGAAAGAATATATTCCCAGTAGTTATGGAACCCGATTTCATCATGTGGCTGGCTTCGCAGTAGCGCATCCTCTGCCAAGACCTCAAAAATATTTTGTGTGTTCAAACTAAAGTCTTCTTAATATTCTTTCGTTTCACATCATTATTTTATATAATTTTTGGATAAGTTAATTAAATTCGACATTGCAAGAAGGTGGCAACCCTCTTCAAATAAAAATATTTTCAAACGGCCACCTTCTGAAGCCCCTTTCGTTTCCTAATTACTATTCTTAATTCAAATTAAATTTAATTTTTTAAACAGGTGGCAACCCTCCTATAGTTAAGTTAAGGAACAAATATTTTCAAAACACTTTCCACTGATACGCATTATGTAATAATTGATTTTTTTTAGATAATTTGAATGAAATTTTTTAAAAAGTGGCAACTTTTTTCAAAGAAGTAAAACCTTATTGCATATCTGCAGTCCAAGAGTTTTAATTTGACACCTTATTTTAGGAAATCAAACGAACGGAAGTGGAACAAAAAAAGCCTTCGCGTATTATTTCGAACTTAATTTTTTAAAAGGTTGTGGTCTTTTCGAAAAAGTTTAACCTTATTGCATACCCAAAGTCAGAGTCCTTTGATTTGGCATCTCACTTTTGAAAATCGAACGAACGGTGTGGATCTGATGGCATTGATGCAATTTTTTATCAGGTGGTAACTCTTTTCGAAAAAGTAAAACCTTATTGCACATCTACAGACCAAGCACTTTAATTTGACATCTCATTTTTGAAAATCGGGCGAACGGTACAGATCTTTTATGCTGCACAAAAAATCCCTCGCGTATTATGTATATAGATATATAGTGGAAAAAAGCAACAAGAATTCGCAAGGCGAACTTAGCACAGAGCGTAGGCAACTGGCTGAGTCAGTGGGATCGTCGGTTCGAATCCTACTGAAAGAAGCCTGATGAGAAAATGTGGCGATTTCCGAAATAGCTATCACTTCTACCATTTTTTTTTAATTATTGTTGCTTTTCCACAATAAGTTTTTTATTAAAACGGCCTCAAGCTCAATAAAAATTGTTGAATATAATTGTTATAAGGCCATAAAATAACGAAACAAATAATCCGAAAATGTGTTTTTACGTGGCGAGTAATATTTACGATATCGTATGTGACGATTCGAGCCCAGGTCAGGTAATTTTCCAAAGATATTTTTATTAAAAAACAAGAAAATCATTCGTGCATATCCTCTTGAGTTTTTTAAGAAATCTTTTTAAAATTGTTAAAAGGAAATCTTTTTCGAAATCTTGGCCACTTTCAGCATTACTTATACGGAATTAAGTGATGTGGCCATTTCAATCAATTGGGATGTTCATTAGTGCGTTGAAACACTTAAACAGAAGCACCAGGATCTAGAACCGGACCTTCTAAAGCGAATATCTAGCGAATTGGCCGACATTTTCTCTTAAGTTAAAAAAAAAATGGCTATACGGATCACTATGTAAAAAGTTTCTGTTTTCTAAGAAAGCTACGAAGATTGGCTGGCAAATCACTTTACGGGGTCCACCATTACAGATTGTGGTGCATTACCAGAGATTGAGGAAGTGACAGATCCAACATAGAGCTGGAAAATAATCTATGTTTGTGACCATCGATGCTTTCGATGTTTTCAAAGCAAAAGTTCGATGTACCATCGATGCTTCCCCAGTAATGTACATAAATGTATATACTTGGAGGTGGCATTGTAAAACTATTTGGTTAAAATATATTATACAGTGACTGATATCACATATAATGTAGTACATAGTTAAAAAGCTAAACTTTAGAAAACTGGCCTCCAAAAGTGTTTTTAAATACATATGTATATACATAAACATAAATACATATGCGTTCTTAACCAGAACAATTGACATCTGTGAGTTTGGCTAAATATTTGATGGCCTTGTAGATATAACTTGTCCAGTTTTAAATATGAATTTTTATACATTTAATAGTTGTATGATTCCTGGTTTGACCATAATGATATGTAGAAACCATTACTTGAAACGACCAAAATATCAATATTTGGAAAAACTCTCTTATATAATAATATATGAAAAGTGGGCGTGATTATTATGCGATTTTGCCAATTTTCTACAGCATCCATTCTTGGTCTTATTAACTTATTCCCTTATTAACTTATTCCCTAAGTTTTATCGAGATACCTTAATTTTTGATCAAATTATAAATCAATTTCGCGCCTCCATATTTCTTAAAATTACACTTATTTTATAAGTGGGCGTTTTTGTTGTCAGATTTAGCCCGTTTTCCACACAATTCATTCTCTTCTTCTATTTCCTCCCTAAGTTTTATTGCGGTTATTAATTAATTCCGCACCTCCTTACAAAATTTCCCACTGTGTGGCGTTCGATACATCAATCCTATGTAGAATTTTCTGCTGAATCAAATTATGATGGTCTCACATTATGAAAATGGAACGGTTTTCAAGATATTGTAAAATTTTGCTCGTTTTGTTATTTTCATGTGAAGTGCATGTGCAAGTGGTTTTTATATAGCAAAAAATTTCCTAATTTTATAATTTTACAACGTTGTCCTATTTTATTTTTGTAAATAGAGATTATATCTTACCTTTTTCTTCAACTTCTCGTCCTTTAATCTCAGTTTTTATTTTTTATTCGATGGTTTAACAGAGGCATTGAAATCAGTTACGATCAAAAATAAATGTGAATGTGAAAGAGTTTCTTTAGTTTCAATAAAGTTATGGACACATTAAGCGTAAAATTACCAAATTAGTATGTGATCACCCTTGACGCACCACCTTTCCGATAGAAAAAGATTTATCGAAATCGGTTGACGCGGTCCAAAGTTATGCCGTAACATACATAAAAAAAAAATATTCCGACGAATTGATAGCCTTCTCTTTTTTTTAAGTGGATTAATAAATAGAAAAATTAGAGCAATTTCGGCTATACAAAAACCACTTGCACATGTACTTAACATAAAAATTTAAGTTAAAGATACGAACTATAGACTCCGTAAGTTTTATATTTATATATAGCAGGCAATACGTTCATTTCGTAACCTGAATATTGCGAATTTTTAAAATTTCTCAACTTCAAACTTAGGTTTCTTCAATAAGAAGTGAGCTGATCGGGTCGACTCGTCTATAATACGCACATTTAATTCTTGAGTAGCATAAGCTGCTTACTCAAAACAGTCAAAACGCTAGAGTCTACTAAAATTCACAAAACGTAAGTAAAAAACAAGTAATATTAAATTAAATTAAATTTGTTAGAGCATAAAAATGGCGATTTATAAAACTTGCTTCGGACATGGGGAAGCGAGCGTTTCTAAGAACTTAATTTTGCGTAAATTTTGTTCTTTGGAACCCTAAAGAAGAGTCCCTCAAAGTTACAACAAAATCTATAATAGGTCTGCGACGATTTTTTGTATTTGCAGACGTTTTCATATGGAATGACTAGTAGAACGTACAGCTCAACGCTCACGAATGTAATTGAGGAAAATTTTTTGGTAAGACCAAATTTTATGATTTGTAGAACCGATTTTTTTTTTAAAGAGCGTAAGCGTCCTGCTGCATATGTGTATATAGTCAAAATTCTGTTTTCAGTTATAATTTTATTTCCAATTTTATATTTCATATACATACATATATTTTCAAAATGAATAGGTCTGGATTTTAATACCCAAGGTTGAATATTGCACACAATTACACATACAATTAGATACATACATTAAAATATCCGGACAGTGAGCATTTGTATAAATAATGAAAAAAGTATACATATATACTTATGTATATGAGATTTTCTTTTAAATAAAATGTTTTAGCAAAAGAATAATACCTACCGGCGGCAAGAACTTTTAGCCTTAGCATAATGACAAAAATAACATAAAGCTCATTCAAAGATTTTGAATAAATAGTTACGTAAGTGAAGTGCTTGAAAGAGTTAAACAAACCAAACGAACGTCTACACAAAGCGGCTTCGCCGCACTCACAGAACCCCACGAACGTGGCCATTGAAATGAATTTAAGTAACTAAAGAAACATAATATGTATTTAAATAATGCCATTTATTGTAATGAATACATAAATTAATTAAATATTTACTGTAATAACAAACGTCAAAGTGTGTGTAGTTAGTAGCGCTACAAACGATATATTAAATTAAAAAAATATTGCATTGTTTTAAAAATTGTAATACAATGAAGTTTTATATACATATATACAAACAAACAAAAGCATAGAGATTATAAAGCGATATACATACATACACTCACATATTGTCTGCACACATACATTTATATTTGCATTAAAATTAACTACTGTCTACACCGATGTCTATTCGTAGCGGTCACAATTTCTCAAGCTACTAAAAAAAATTGGAATCCTTTAAGTCGATAGCTACGCATATGTACATATACCTACATATACGATATATTGTATAGATAAAAAAGTATTAAATAAATCGATATGTACATATATATGTTTGTATATGTATAAATAAAATAACCTACTAAAACTATATAATATAGTATACTATACACTATATTAGTACCCCTAACGGTATCGATGTTTCGGTGAAATCATTAATAAACTACAAAATCGCAAATTTAAGCAAAAAAATAAAAAAATGAGAAATTATCCAAACGTCGTTATGCTTTATTATTTTGCTACTGATTTTTAGGAACCTCATGGGAAGTACTGGCAGATTTACTCATAAATCCTTTTTATTCCACCCATAAGATGGCTCGGAACAAGTTGAAAATTTTTGCCAGTTACTTTTTGGGAAATATCGACTGTTATTCATAACAAGTGCATACACAATGGGCCGTATGAATAAAAAACCTAGCCCGTGCTAAAGGATGCTCATGCTAGAGCATGCTTTCTTATAAGCTCAAAATGTTGCTGAATCTTTGAAACATTTTAGCACATACTCTACAGTGCTAGCAACATTTGATAATAACTCCCTCGCACAGTGCTTCCCTTCCATATAAAATGTGGCAAAAATAGAATTATGAACGGCTCTCAATTCGCTTCTTAGTAAAATTAAGGACGCTAAATTCAAAAATGTAATTTGTAAATGGATTACTTTCATACTTTCACTGCAAATGCAGTTTGAAGTTGAAAATTTGGGTTCTTGCAGAATTTACAGAGATATATACATCTACATACATATGTAGTTCGTTCCATTTTCGAAAGTAAGGTGTTAAATGGCAGGGCTTGTTGGTCTGTAGATGTGCAATAAAGGTATATTTTTTTGAAACGGGCTGACACCTTTTACAAATTTTATTATATTACTGAATAAGTTAAATGAGTTAGATATTACAATATGGGTAGCAATTGAAATGGTTTTGAAAATGCTTTACTTCTAAACGACACGTAGAAGGGTTGCCACATGTTTCAAAAATCATATTCATTTAATTAAGGGAATAAGGTAACTAAAACATGTATATCAATATGGGTATCAGACAGAAGAAAAAATTTGATATAATTAGCAAGATATAAGTGAAGAGTATAAACATTCCTTATTTAATTTAAGGGTTCAGTAATTTAAAAATAATGTAATGAGAACAAATCACTGATTGAAAATGAAGGTATTTGTAATAAAATGACAAATACGATGTCGTAAACCTTTGGTTTGACGCAATCATTATTTTAGTTCAACTAAATTTGAATTCACCCTCTTCGTAATTTTTGCAAGCTAAAGCCTTCTTAAACCTCTTTCGTCTGGCTCAATATGGTGATACCTATCTATTTCAATTACCTAATTCCTTTAATTCAAATGGAATTTGATTTTTTAAACAGATGGAAACCCTCTACATGTAGTTAAGAAATAAACCCTTTTCACGGACATTTGCATTGATACCCCTCTCTTAATAATTCATTTAACATATTTAAAAATTTGAATTTAATTTTTTAACAGGATGTAACTCTTAAAAAAAATCTCTTTTATCCACAGGTCAATCGTATTAATATAACACTTCATTTTTGAAAATAAAACGAATCGTGCAGATCTGATGGCACTGACAAAAAATTTAAAAATGATTTTATGCGTTAGCAAAAAACGCATTACTACACAAAGTGCAAAAAAATGGGCAGGTTTTTATTTCTTCTGACGAAAGCTAAAACTCCATACTATTTAATAAAATAATAAGAAATAACATATTTTTACATATATTTTTTATTCAGTCCATTAAAATTTACCATTTTTTGAAATTGGATGTGAAATAACACAAATTAGCTTTATTTCATTTCTCGTTGAGTAATAAGACCATTTTTTAAACTTAACAATTAGGTAATAAAGCAAAATAGTGCACATAGGTAGTCACCAAGTTACATTTGTCAAAAAGTAGTACATGAATAGGTTAAATGGATGAATTTGTAAGTATACAATTTTGAAAGTGTCCAGCCTCGCGCTCGCGTCCCCCGCCCCTCCCCTACTTTCGAAATTATGCACTAGTGGCATTATAGCCGTTTAGAAAAAATAATAATAAAATGACATAGATCACTTCTGAAGCTGCTTTTTAATGTCTAAGTAATGGGAATTATTGCGTATGGTTATTGCATGCACCCCACACATGGTGGAATTATACCTGGTGAAGTAATATTAGAATGAGAAAAAAGATTTTGACACTGCCTTCTTTGAAAATTTGCCTATAAAATGTGACTATAAGGCAGCCGAATGTTAGAAAATAAAGCGAGAACAAATTTTAACTGTAGATAAAACTCAAAACAATATTCTCTGTGTTATATGCTGCGTTCCATGCAAACATTTTTTTTTTACATTTGTTTCCGCGAAGAGGTTACGCACGACTATGCTCAAATTAAAATTCTTAGTGTAAATTTTTTCGAATTTGGTGACTTCCTGGCGACGTAGATATGTTTTATTTTATAGAAAAATTTATATTTAATTCTTTTTAGTGGATAAATTATCATTACAAAAATAACAAAATTTTTCGATTTTTGCCCACTTGCCTCGATCTGACTCGGAATCGGATATCATTTTGGATGGATAAGAAAGTGTATTTATGTATGATGTATTTTGGAACGAATTTCCATCATCCCTTGTCAAATTTGGTTTGGAGACAAACCGGTTTCGGCGTTGTGCCATCTTCAGTGTCATTTTTCGTTCTGCATAATTTTTGTTGGTTGCTCGTATTTATACTCCTTCTTAACTACCTCTTTCTTTTGCTAGGTACGTCTTTTTAGTTTTGCAGTGTTTGCGGTGCTCAATAGGTAGATGAATTGTTATGGCTCGTTTTTGATGACAGGTCCGTGATTTTTACCTTCTTTGTTTTTGGAGTTGGTGTATTCCCTTCCATGTCTGTCCTTAATATTTTGTTGTTGTCATTTTTCTTCTCGTACAGTAGTTTTAGAGGTTCAAACAGTACGTCCGATATAGTATTTATTTGCTCATTTATTATTTGTCCTTTGAAGGTCTTCTGTTTATATATTTCGATATTTTCTAATATATTCAATCTTTGTCCTTTATGTTGTACACGGAGAATTTCTGTTGTTTGTCCAATCTTCATTGGTGTGCATTTATTTTTGATCATGTGATTCGCGAAGTTCGATTCCATTGCAGCCTCTGGTTTTAGTTTTTTCTTATTATAATCCCTTATGTGTTCTCGATACCTTGTTCTTATATTTCGCCCTGTTTGTCCTATGTAGCTGTGTCGGCACTCGCAGGTTATCTTGTAAACACCCTGTTTATCTAGCGGGTCTTCCTCGTTTATTTTCTCTTTCAATATACTTCCCACTGTGTTCCTCGTTTTAAATGATGTCTGAATATCGTACTTATGAAAGAATTTGGCAAGTTTATAAGATGTCTTTCCTATGTAAGTTAGAATTGCCCAAGTTTTTTTTTATTGTTTTCCTCTTTGCTAGTCTTTTTCGATTTTGTGTCCTTTCTTAACTTCTCAACCAGGCCTCTCCTATATCCGTTATTTTCCGCAATGGCATATATTGTATCCAGTTCCTTCTTGTAGTCTTATTCTGTTAGAGGGGTCCTTTCAAGCCTCGTTATTAGTTGTCTAGGTCCTGTATTTTTGTGTTGCTGTGGGTGGTTTGAGCTATTGTGTATTATTGTATCTGTGGCTGTTGGTTTTCTGTATATTTCGAACTTTATCAACTGGTCAATTTTATATTATGGTATTGTTTGTTGAGATAGTCTAGTATCTGTTTCTCTTTGTTTCCCTCTATTAGACGTATTACATCATCGACATATCTCGCGTAGAACTTTACTCCTAGGTTGGTCGATAGGTTTTCCATGTGTTTCTCCTCCAGTGTTTGCATGAAGTATTGCTGACGTCGGATTGCCCATTCCTACCCCGTTGATCTGTTTATATATCTTATTATTGAACCGGAAGTAGTTTTGTTTTAATGTAACCTTCAACGCGTTTATTATTTCCGTGGCAGCTTCTCTTTTCATTTTTCCCATCAGTATTTCTTGTACGGTCTTCATGGTTTCTATTGTTGGTATCGATGGGTAAAGGTCCTTGATGTCGAATGATACGAATTTAGTGTTTTCGTT
>NW_023458558.1:70975881-71099569 GCF_013731165.1 Rhagoletis pomonella
TCATAGTCCGCCTAATGAAAGGACCGTTCCACGTCAGAACAATCTTCCGAATGACTTAATTAATCTTTCTTCTCCATGTCCACAGACAACGGAGTTATCTTCCTCAAAAGAACATATATCAAAGTCTGCTTCTAATAATAACGACCCTGCAGTATCTTCCCCGTCCCACGTTGAAGTTGTGGCACCGCCATCTAATCTTCCAACGCTTACTCTACCCTCAATTAGTAACTCAGTTACTCAACCCCGTCCGCCGGTAATCGAGTCTGATACTAGGAGACTGTTTGTGGTTCCCCCAAAGAAGTCTATATTTGTATTTAGATTTTCGAGGGATACTTCCGAGGACGATATAAAGTTTTACATCTCGTCCAAAGTTAAAACTGTCAACTTAAGTATCAGAAAATTTAGTTTTAAATATGAAAGAAATATTTCTTCATTTAAAATAGACGTAAATTTAGAAAATTTTGACATGCTGCTTAGTAGTTCTTTTTGGCCCTCCGGAGCTTTCGTTCGTGAATTTGAGTATAGGCCCAACAAAAATAATAATTTAGCAAATATTCCCCGTCAGAATACAGAACCAAAAAAACTGATTATTAAATCTGCTTTAAGTATTTATTATCAAAACGTAAGAGGCATTAATACTAAATTAACGAATTTATATCTTAATGGCCTTGAATGCAATTATAATATAATTTCTTTGACTGAAACTTGGCTCAAACCTCACATTAATTCAGAGATTCTTTCAAATAATTATCATATCTACAGAAAAGATCGGGAGGACAGAGTCGGCGGTGGCGTACTCTTTGCCGTAGACTCTTCAATACCATCTGAAGAAGTTAGTCTTCCACACATTGAATCTGCAGAATTCAAATGCATTCGTGTTCAGGTTGGAAGGGGGTTTACTTACTTAGCTCTATGCTATATTCCTCCCCGATCTGACTTATCAGTTTATTCACAACATGTATCTTTACTGAAATCAATTAATTCAATGATTAAACCCTCTGATTCATTGATTGTGTTGGGTGACTTTAATTTACCAAATGTATCATGGAACATCATTGACAATGATATTGTACCTTTCTCGTCTAGCGCGTGCAACAACGTATTTTTAGAGGAGATGGCAGAACTCTGCCTGAATCAAGTTAATGTACTTCGCAATAAGTTTGGCAAAGTATTAGATCTTGTTTATGTTGATGATGCATCTAAGTCGGCTGTAAATAAATGTGACCCACTAGTTTTGCCCGAAGATGTCTACCACCCTGCTATTGAGATATCTTACGAAATTATAAAGGATGGTCAAAATTGCGATGTCCAAACATACGAACCAAATATTCGCTTTGATTTTTCGAAAGCCAACTTTAAAAAACTGAATAAAGAATTGTCTAAATTGTCGTGGCCTATATACAAAGAAAAAGTTGAGCAAAGCGTTGCACATTTTAATTGTACTGTACATAGATTATTTGAAAAGTATGTGCCTCAACGCATGTGTGTTCCTGAAGAACAAACACAGTTATGGTTCACTAAAGAACTGAGAAACTTGAAAAACAGAAAGTCACGTTATTTTAGATTACACAAAAAAACCGGCTTACACTCATACTATGTAAAATACTCACTTTTGCGTCACAAGTTCTTTGAATTAAACAAAAAGTGTTATAAAGATTACTTGTGTAAAATCAAACGACGTATAATATATAACCCCAAATCATTTTATGATTTCGTAAACTCCAAGCGAAATGTACGGGGGTTTCCTTCCGCCATGAAGTATCAAAATACCGTCTCTGGTGATAATCAAACAATTTCTAACATGTTCGCTCAGTTTTTTAAATCCAATTATTCCACTAACTCCTAAGCATACTTTGACTATCCTTTTAAACTAAGTCCAATTAACTCTATACATAACCCTATAATATCTCCCGATGATGTTTTAGTTTACCTGACGTCCTTAAAGCAGTCTTTTAGTTATGGTCCTGACCAGATCCCCACTTGTTTTCTTAGAAATTGTGCTGATTATCTCTATGAGCCGTTAACAGCCTTATTTAATTTGTCTCTTAAAGAGGGCGTTTTTCCAACTGTATGGAAGGAATCGTTCATAACCCCCTTACATAAAAGCGGTAGCAGGTCTTCAGTGGAGAACTACCGGGGCATAGCTAAGCTTTCTGCAATTCCTAAATTATTTGAAGCAATTATAACAAATCGGTTGACGCATTCTATCACTTCTAGCATTTCATACAGTCAACATGGATTTTGCAAGGGCAAATCAACTTCTACAAATTTACTTGAATTAAGATCCTATATCTCAAAAGCATTTAGTGAGAGCAAAACTGTTGATGTTATATATACTGATTTCAGTAAAGCATTTGACAAAGTGTACCACTCGTTGCTCATCTATAAACTTGATCTTCTCGGTCTTCCACCTAATTTTCTACGTTGGATCTCTTCATACCTCTATGATAGATCACAAAGGGTATTGTTTAAAAATACGATCTCTGACGTCATTGATGTTACTTCAGGAGTCCCTCAGGGTAGCCACCTAGGCCCGATTCTGTTCTTGCTTTTTATAAACGATATTTCTACAGATATAAAATTCTCCAAAATTTTAATGTATGCAGATGATGTAAAACTTTATAAATCGTACGTTTCAATTGAAGAAAGGTCTTTGCTACAATCAGACTTAAAAAGCATGGCTTACTGGTGTAAAGTAAATCTTATGCCTCTAAATCTTAAGAAATGTAAAGTAATGTGCTTCTCGCGAAGAGCTGTTCTGCCAGTTTCTTATATAATAGGTAACCATAACCTGGAACAGGTATACAATTTTGTGGACCTTGGTATCACAATGGATCCTAAGCTTAATTTTAATCTTCACATTAATGTGACAGTCAACAAGGCTAAAGGTGTACTTGCATTTGTGAAACGATGGTCAAAAGAATTTAGTGACCCTTATATCACTAAAACCCTGTTTACAACATTAGTTAGGCCGATTCTGGAATACGGCTCGGTGGTTTGGAATCCAAGGTATCAAATTTACTCAGACAAGATAGAATCAATTCAAAAACAATTCCTACTTTTTGCTTTAAGAAATTTCCGATGGGATTCTCAATATAGTCTTCCACCTTATACGAGTCGCTTAAAACTTATTAACCTTCCTACACTTGCCAGTCGCAGGGAAATGCTTGGTATAATTTTTATGGTTAAATTACTGACAGCCTCAATTTCAAGTCCGTCTCTTCTGGCTGATGTAAGCTTTAATGTTCCCTCACGCGTATCAAGACACTTTTGTTTCCCATATTTCTGAAAGCTTGTAAAACCAATTTTGAATTGCACGACCCACTCCGTTGCTTATGCCAGGATTTTAACTCTCATTCCAGCACGTTTGTTATATCAGATCCGCTTTTCAGCATTAAGAAAGCGATACTCTCCTCTCTCAATAAGTGAATTATTGACATAAATACATAAAATCAGCTGATGAATTTAGTTCTGTAGCTGAACAGTTTTAGATCTCGACACTTAACAAACTCCTGCCTATCGTGACTCGGCACAAAAAATTTAAAATATTGGTTCCGTACGTCATGCGGACTGCGCCCCTCGTGCGGATGGGCGGGAATGGAGGGTAAAAACCGTTGGGATATTATTATTATTATTAAAAAAAAAATCGTCAGAATCTATACTGCATAAGCCTTATCTGTTATACCACTGATTGTTCAGATACCAGTTTTTGCGATATATCTCCTTTATGTAGGAAGCTAAACCCATTAAATTGTGTTACCGGTTTAAATACCGATCACACAGCAGTGAAAATCACTTAGATTGGTGCTATATAAGGTATATTTTCCATACCTCTGATTGTTTAGATATGATTTTTTATATATGTATGTATCTCCTCTATCTATGTATGCTGTGAATATATAAATTTTTTAAAATGCAGTAATCTGTTAAAGTTAAATTTTCAGATGTTCATGAAAGGTATGAAGCCTTCGGCATAGCCGAAGACAGCGCAGCTCTTACTTGTTTTATTTAATAATTAATATTTTTTATAAATGTCTAGTTCATTATACACATAAAACCGAGCGATAGTAAATTTTAAACAGAAATATCAATATATTCGCGAACCATGCGCCAAATATAGTAAAATTGCGTTTTTAGTTTTTCACTCTGACGTCAGTAATTCAAAAATGATTTAAAAAATTCAGAGAAATGTCCTTAGAGAAGAAGTGTGGGTATAAAATCAATGAGAAAATCCTGTAGAATTTAAACCGATTCAAGTTTCTGGAGCAGAAAGGCTGGTAAATATTGAAAATGTAATTTTAAAAGTTTATCCTTGAAATTTCAAAATATTTATTTTTAAAAAACTTATATGTTAAGGGCTTATGTAATCTCGATAACATCCTCGAATTTCGTTCTTCTAACTTTGTCAGCTTAAAAATTACCTATTCGTCCTTGTGAATCTAAAAAAATTTAAATTTTTTAAATTCTAAAGAAATTTCCTATTGCATTTGTTACCCATATTTTTATTCTACATTGCATTGAATTTTTTAATAATTTTTGGAAGTAATCATATCTTTGAAATTACAAAGCCCTTCACAATAAATCCCGCGGTCGAAGTGAAAAAATAAAAACGCCACCTTAAATAAAAATGTAGGTTTCAAACCCATTTATTTATTATTTATTTCAAGGTCGGAGAGCTTCTCAAACAAAATAAGTAGAAGCAATTTTTTCGATTCAAGTTGTTGAAAAGTGATGAATATCTAAATCCCGGGACCCCGGGATTGTGACAACGCCATCCCGAAAATCCCGGGATCGAAAAAAGCCGAAAAATTAACATCCCTAGTATGCACATATCAAAGATTTATAAACGTGCACACATCGCTTAACTCACTTTTTGAAAAATCCTAAATTTAAGTGGTAAAGCATTTGGTATAGTCGTAACTTATTACGTTTATAACAACTTTATATAACATACAATAGTACATAATACTTATAACAACATTATTATTGGAATTTTAAAATAATAATGTACATTATTTGATCGCATCTCCCAACTTTTTGTTGATGGAGTTAAAATCAATAGTAACTCGCAAGAAGTTTAAATTCATCCAGGAATTTACCAGAAAGCGCTCCCGTACTCGGTTCTCTGGCAAAGTAGGGGAAAAATGAGAGAGTAAAATCGGTACTCTCTTTGTCAGAACCCTGCAGTACGGGGGAGCGACTACAGGACTGCTGAATCGGTAGCTATGTTATAAACTCTGTCAATTACCGACCGACTACTTGCAGTGTATTTCATCGATCACCATCCTCTCCCCCTGCACTACCGGGAGTTACTAAAGTAGTCACTTGGGTGATTTATGGGCGCCCTCTGTCGTAGTTCTTCACTATCTGGTTCGACTCTGCACTACCGTGTGCACTACCACCGGCTAATAGAGTAGCTACTTACCTTGGAGTCGGTGCAGTAGCGGTTTTTTGCTGGTAAAATCTGTTAAAGTATCAAACCATCAGCTGTTCAAACGATATGAAAGTTGAATAAGCAAAAACAGAAGAACATCGGAATTTTCACCTTTTAAATATATGGTAGCGAGGAAATATCAAGTTTCGAAAGTATTTTTGTTAATTTGCTTGTGTATTTGCATATAATTTAGTAGTTCGCCAAACGATATAAAACTGCTATGCAAACAAAAAGTGGCGTGCACGGGTTATTTGACAGTTTTACCAGTTTTTATCCGAAAAGCGTTGCCGTACTTTTTGGTTTTTCTCTCTTTCGCAATTTTGGTTTTTGAGGAACGAAACTGATTTGTGCACTGAAGGGCGCAATTATTCAATACGATCTACATATCTGCAGTTTTCACAAAAACTACTTTCTGATGTTAGAGCACGTGCTGTCGCTGTCACTTCAATTGAAGTTTTTCACCTCACTTTAGAAGCCTTCACTTCGTCACTTTATTTTACTTCACTTTCCCCAAATTAGTTTTATCTCCAAAATAAAAAAAAATTCTTTGAATTACTTTTGATTTATTTAACCAAAATCGTAATCTTTTGCTAGAATTCTTGGCAAATTTTTAATATGGCAAAATGACTTTTCGCAAAAAGCTACTAAAAAGCCGCCTAATAAATCTCCGATCTGGCACCGGTTATTTGGAAGAAGTCGTTTTGATTTTCATTTTCACATTTATAGTTGTAAAGCGCACAGAAATGATTGAGAAGGTAAAGTTTCATAATTATTTAAACATTTGACGAAAATAACAATTAATTATATTTTAGTTTTTATAAATCTTCAGTTTTATAGCAAAATGGAAGCATTTAAGTTAATCTGGTGGTGACGTTGTTACTCGATAATTTTATCAACTGTGAACGTTCTTTTCAGCTTGGTTTTGTTAGTTTTTGTTAGTATGATAAACTACGTTTATAAACAGCTGATTAGTGCTTTTTTTCCTATGCAAGAAAAAATTTGTAACAAAAAGTTTTATGATTTTTACTTAATCGTATCGGTCATTTACTTTAAAAATATGGTAAAATAATTATTATCTTTTAATGTTATCTACTTAGTTTGTACGTGAATTTAGGTTTAGTATGCTAAGGGTTAATAGAGGTTTTGTAGAAAAAAAAAAAAAATGATATCATCACTAAAACGATTTATCCATTTTCAGAAGACACTCCAAGACTATTGTTTAACAAACAAGTAATTTTTATTGAAAAACAAAACCAACAATTTTCACGTACAACTTTAAGATTATCATTAATTTCTTCATGATCCAATAATCGGATGTAAACCAAATTAGGATGGGACAACCTCTGAGGTACCACATTTCTTTAAAAAAAAAATTATCGAAATCGCTTGTGCGGTAACATACATAAAAAGATATTCCGACGAATAGATAACCTCCTTTTTTAAAGTCGATTAAAAATAATTAAAAAATTACAATTTTGGTGTAAAGACGAAGTCGCATTCTAAAATTTGCATGCAAATAAGGTAACTAACAAATTTTTATTTTATAATAATAATAATAGATTGGCGCTTACAAAATGTTAGTGTTTGGCCGAGCTTCTCCTCCGACTTGTGGCGTGCGCCTTGTTGTTGTCACACAAAGCGGAAATTTTTATTTTAATTCTTCAATAACTTCATAATAAGCTTCATGAAATATAAATTCCTTTATACGGCTCGGTGCAACTCAATTGTTACAATAACAAGTAATTCTTAAGCGAAAAATACAACCGGCTTCAACTCTCTTATAAAAATTTAGAAGTACCATTAATTTCTTCATGATACAATGATCGGATCTAAACCAAATTAGTATGGGACTTCCCCCGAAAGAAAAAGAATTATCAAATTCAGTTAATGAGGTCCAAACTTATGCGGTAACATACATACAAAAAATATTCCGATGAATTGATAACATCTTCTTGTTTATATTTTAGCATTTATAATAGGTAATATTTACATTACAAAAAGTCTCAGCCCCGCCCCCAAATGATTATACTCTGCGTACGCCCATGAACATCATCGATGACTATTAAGTCTTAGGTAGATTTTTTAATATTAATCTAATTTTTGTGAAAATTGCAGATAGATCATATTTAATATAAGCCTTCCATATACATGTAGATGCATTTTAACAACTTTTTTCAAAGTTATTTCGAACATACTAAAAAATACTAAAAATGCTCGGAAATAACAGCAAATGCTAGACAATACCCAAAGGTGCAGAAACCAAATGTAATTGCTCGACTATACAAGACTTAGGTAGGGATCACACGATTTGTACATTTGTACAGTTTTAAACATTTTCACAGTTACAGTGTGGTGTTGCTTGGAAAGCTTTCATTAAGCTGAACTCATTCCCGATAACATTTTTTAGATAACTCCACTCTGTGACAGCCAAAATATACAAATCTGTACAAATGTACCAATCGTGTGATGCTTGCTTGAGTCCAAGTCATGGTGAAATAAAAACAAGGTGCCATCAGAAACTATTTGTCGACCCTCATACTCCGGTCATGTATTTGAGGTTAGTAGAAAAGGGAATCTTTTGGTACCCCTTACTACTTTATTAAAATCGTAGTACTGGAGTGACAATAAATCGGCAATTAATTGTTATATAATTAATAAAACATAGAAAAGTAATTATTATGCATTAGGGAGGCATGCGATAATTTTTATTGTCGAAAATCCGAAAAGAAAAAAGAAAATCTTGTCTATTATTTTTAAATATTTATTTATAATTTGGTAAAGCTCTAAAAAACTTTTGGAATCAAACATGTTTTGGTATGTGTTGATCCCTACTTATCCATTTTATATTCCCTCTTATCGGCTTGGAAATAATGCTTCAGGCGAGAATTTAAAGCTGAGAGAGAACTTGATGAACTAAAGACAACCACCATTTATCGCAGGATATTTTCAACTTTATTGAGTATTTTAAGTGCATATTTTTTAGTTTTAGATGTTTATTAATAGCTCATGTTCTTCGAATTTATAATGCATGCAAATGTTGTGATAATAAATAAATGCAATTTCAAACTGGTTCATTTTACAAATTCTTTGGCAAAAATTAATCACAGCTAAATATGTATATGATTTCTAATTATTACTACGTCGTTTGTTGTTTAAAAATTTCATGCGGAAATACATCTTGCATGTGAAAAACTTTCTCTTTACTGTTTCTGGCAAATCAACCAGCTCGGATTTTTTAAGCATCGTTGCCATGAAACCTCTGCCACAATATATTTTGGCCCCATTGACGTCATGAAATATTTTTTTCCAACACCTTTAACTTTTGGATGAATTGAGCGCTCGGCTTAACCAGCCCACCCCTTGATAACTCGTCCACCCAAGTAAATGTTTGATCTTAGGAGCGAAGACCGTCGAGGTGGAGTTTTCGAATGATGTAACCACCCAGATGCTCAACCGCGTCTTCATGGTATTGGTCCATATCATCATCCATTTCATCTACGTCAACTGCCGTAATGCAGCTGTCCGCTTCGGAAAGGTATCCCCTAATTGTGGATGATGGGATACTGTGAAGCCCTAGCCATTCGGTGTCGTCCATTGTCACGTTGCCACTTCGTCTCAAAAACTCCGTACTTCGTGCTGTAATGTAAACAAAGGTAGAAGATAACGATGATACATGTTTTAATAATAATTGAAACTGACCAAGCAAATATTTCTGCAGCTTGTATTTAAATTGCATTGGGCTGGGCTTGTCATGAAGGCCACCCTTCGCTCTCATTGCACCAAAGAAGTGCTCCACTACATCCTGGTTGAGGTGGTAAGTGAGGATATGCCTCATTTCATACCTCTCTTGGACATACTGGAACAAACCTTTTAAGGATGCATTGGTCATCAGAATACCTTTTTGGCAAGGCAAAAGAGTGTAGTGAAACCGCGCCCTCGCATTCAATGCTAACCAATTCATGGACTCTAAAATGGCGTTTTGCGGCACCAAGTTCAGCCCATATGGTTTCCTTGCCGGATTGCACTGCGGAGTTCTCAGCTTGCTGTTGAGAAGGTCGAACCAGTTGTCGATGACTTCAATAAAGTCTGCTGTCTCGAGAGGATTTGTCAGCTGCGAACCCATTGCATAGCAACGTCTGATTGCACTAGCAGTGCTATGCGATAGCAGTTGTGCCGCAAGTCTCACTTTTTGTCGACCCTCGCGCCGGACAGTGAGGTGCTGCTCCTTCAATTTATGGGTGATGGACAAATCGGACATTGACGTACATCTCATAACTTGGTCTATCGTTTCTGCGCATATTTGTTTGTTCTGGAAAACATACCCGCTGTCCAGGAAATGGTTTCACAGTAATTTTAAAAGGCACCCTGAAATTGTGCATATGGAAACTGTGCATACGAAATAATGCATATGAAACGAAATAATGCATACGAAAAAAACCGAAATAATGCATATATGCACAGTTTCGGTTGAAAACCGAAATAATGCATATGAAAAAAACCGAAATAATGCATATATGCACAGTTTCGGTTGAAAACCGCAACAATGCATATTAGAAAAACCGAAATTATGCATATGCACTCTTTCGTTTGAAAACCGAAATAATGCATATGAAAAAAACCGAAATAATACATATATGCACAGTTTCGGTTGAAAACCGAAATAATGCATATGAAAAACCCGAAATAATGCATACATGCACACTTTCGTTTGAAAACCGAAATAACGCATATGAGAAAAACGAAGTAATGCATACATGCACAGTTTCGGTTCAAAACCGAAATAATGCATATGACAAAAACCGAAGTAATGCATACATGCACAGTTTCGACTCAAAACCGAAGTAATGCATATGACAAAAACCGAAATAGTGCATACATGAAAACGAACTTCTATCTGAGTAGGCGGCCTTCGGCCGCGCTCAGGGATTATAACCCTTACTAAGTAGAATTCTCCTTTCTGTGTTGCCGGAAAAGGGGGCCGGAAGTATTTTTGCGCAGAACTTCGTTCTGCGTAGGCGGCCTTCGGCCCTGCTTAGGGACTATAATCCTTACTAAGTAGAATTCTCCTTTCTGTGTTGCCGGAAAAGAAGGGCGGAAGTATTTTTGCGCAGAACTTCTTTCTGCGTAGGCGGCCTTCGGCCCTGCTTAGGGACTATAACCCTTACTAAGTAGAATTCTCCTTTCTGTGTTGCCGGAAAAGAAGGGCGGAAGTATTTTTGCCCAGAACTTCTCTCTGCGTAGGCGGCATTCGGCCGCGCTTAGGGATTATAACCCTTACTAAGTAGAATTCTCCTTTATGTGTTGCCGGAAAAGGGGGTCGGAAGTACTTTTGCGCAGAACTTCTTTCTGCGTAGGCGGCCTTCGTCCGCGCTTAGGGATTATAACCCTTACTAAGTAGAATTCTCCTTTCTGTGTTGCCGGAAAAGGGGGCCGGAAGTATTTTTGGGCAGAACTTCTTTCTGCGTAGGCGGCCTTCGGCCGCGCTTAGGGATTATAACCCTTACTAAGTAGAATTCTCCTTTCTGTGTTGCCGCAAAAGGGGACCGGAAGTATTTTTGGGCAGAACTTCTTTCTGCGTAGGCGGCCTTCGGCCGCGCTTAGGGATTATAACCCTTACTAAGTAGAATTCTCCTTTCTGTGTTGCCGGAAAAGGGGGCCGGAAGTATTTTTGCGCAGAACTTTTCTCTGCGTAGGCGGCTTTCAGCCGCGCTTAGGGATTAAAACTCTTACTAAGTAGAAGTAAATAATTCATATTAGAAAAAACGACATTATCCATATGCACACTTTCGTTAGAAAACCGAAATAATGCATATAACAAAAACCGAAATAATGCATGCATGCACAATTTCAGTTCAAAACCGAAATAATGCATATGGCAAAAACCGAAATAAAGCATACATGCACAGTTTCGGATGAAAACCGAAATAATGCATATGTGAAAGACGAAGGTATGCATACATGCACAGTTTCGGTTGAAAATCGAAATAATGCATATAACAAAAACCGAAATAATGCATGCATGCACAGTTTCGGTTGAAAACCGAAATAATGCATATGAAAAACCCGAAGGAATGCATACATGCACAGTTTCGGTTGAAAACCGAAATAATGCATATGAGAAAATACCGAAATTATGCATATGCATACTTTCGTTTTAAAAGCGAAATAATGCATATGAAAAATAACGAAGTAATGCATACATGCACAGTTTCGGTTTAAACCCAAATAATGCATATGGTAAAAACCGAAATAAAGCATACATGCACAGTTTCGGTTGAAACCGAAATAATGTCTAAATGCACAGTTTCCATATGCGCAATTTCGGTGCCCCATTTTAAAAGGTGAGGCGCGTCTGCAAAGACAAAAACTCTGCCACCGTCACCGCTTGGACTCGAAAACCATGTCTTTTCTGTATAAATAAGAGTAAAAAAATAACAGTTAATTATTACAATTAATGAAAGCACCTAATTGTTTTAATTGCTTATAGTAATGCAAATTTAACTGCTCTTAATTCTATAATTACCCGTGGACACCTCTAATTCCCTCCAAAGAGCTCGGTTGGCACTTCCCATATCGGATACGATGCCAACGACGGGATAGCCTGCATTTTCTAACTGGGAAATCAGGCCTTTCAGAATGCTTTTTGTCATTTTACAGTCGAAAGCGTAAAAAACGGGTTGTTTCCAAGATTGCTTGAGTCCTCTTGCTATAGCCATTTGCACATATCTTGCAGGCTTCTTCATGGTGTTCGTAAGTGGGTCGTGCACAAATGATGGGGCAACTGCCATCTCATCGAAGACAATGAGGCACACTCTGTCGACCAACTCCATGTGCTTGCCGCGTGCATTTCGTTTAAAACGAATTTTAAAATGCCGTCGTGAAACTTCAGTCGCTGAAGCCATCTCGACAAAGTGGACGCCGAGGGCAACGGTAAACCTAGGACCTGCTGCATGTAATGGTATTGCCCACGCAATATCTTCATATACCCAATGTATATTTTCAGCAGGGTTTCTTAATTTACGTACTTGATTTTCTGTGAAATTCAAGTTTATACCACTTCTGAAAGCTTTCAACTCGTTGGCTTCCTTCATCTGCGCAGCCACCTGCGCTTTTAGCATTGTTAAATTTTCAAGTTGCATCGTAACAGCGAGGTTAATACTATAAAAACGTAAATATGTTGGCATTAATATTTGTTTATATGTATGCATTTTTTTCATACTCGGTTTGTGTTGAAGCATCCTGTTTTGAAGAGATTATGGGAACTGGTGCTTTCCAAGAGGATAAATATTCCACCCTCATCGGGATGGCATCCTTTCGCAACCTTTTGCGTTTAGCACCAGGTTCCATATCGAAGTCACATTTATCAAAATGTAATTCGCAAACTCTGGAATTGGGTTTAAGTTCAACACACCCGGCCTCACTCCATTTTTTTCTTTTAATTTCTTCTTGAGGAACTTGAAAACGACTTACACCTGCACCTGGCCATGTCGTATGGCACAAAGCGCAATTTACTCTTGACATATTCTATTAAAAAATAATACGTCAATAATTAAAATAATAATTAGTTCATTTAATCCTCTAGAAGGATAAAACATATTCACTAGGTGTTGTATACTGTCGTATTGTTGCATGTCGTAAGCATAAAAGTCGTATTATGAAACTTCACACCGTTAAATAATAAAATAATCCAATCAATAAAAGCTAAAGTAATGAACCATTTTTGGAGTTCCCACTTAGAGCTAGATTGTGATATATCTTCCAGAGGGTTAACAACTAGTATACAACTGTAGACTAAAAATCAATAAAGCTATGAAACGATTCTTTCTACGTGACAAATAAAATGTTTGTTTGTTTTGTGTATTTATATACAGTATCGGTTAATACCATAGCTCCCCGTTTTCAAAGTGAAATAGTTTGCCACTTATGTATGTTTATGTATGTTTCATTCTTTATTCTACAAAATCTCAGAACGTGTACATGTTTACATTTTAACAAAAGATCTACTTTATGTAAAATCTTACCACGAAAGAAGTTTACAGCTCAGAAGTTCAAATTACGTTACAATAGGGTGGCACAATACAGCAGGAACAGCCTTCAAACGCGGTTGTTGAATCACCTACACCCAGAAAAAGGTTTAGTTATAATAACCAAGATTTGGTTATAGTGATCAAGTGGCATAGTTGGATAGTTGGCGAAATAAATATATAGTTCACGAAAGTCTGCAGTTTACTTAAGACTTCTAGTTGGGACAAATGTATATTTGTTAATAATTACAAAACGACTACCTTGATTGGACAATATTGTTAGTTGAATAAAATCATTGTTGAGCAAATATAAACAATGCTTTGGTTGATACAAGTTTTCAATTAATTTTGTGAACTTGCTGTAGACTTGAATCAGCTAACCGTTTATTATTGGGAAAAAAGTTTCAGTTTGACACAAATAAAAATTTACTCGATGTTTGTTGTGTTTACTTTCTTCTTTTAATTGCATATATTAAGCATAAAAATACGTACATATTTACATAAGTTAGTTACTAAAGTAAATAATACACATGTATATGGTGGTAAGAATTTCCTAAAAAACAACGATGAAACAGGAACAGTCGTGCGAAAACCCAGGTCAATATCTGCTGGAAGTATACTGCTTTGCTTTTTCCTTAGCTAAATAGACACTTTCAAATTATAATTCACATGAATTATATATCCACTGAAAAACCCCGGTTGGCATCAAACTTTATATTTTTAATTAAACTTTAAACTATGCGCGCACCGAAACAACTCGCGATGATAGCAAAACTGAAACTGAGACAAACAAGTATGGGCATGTCATAGCACACATGGCGCAGCGATCGACATGCCATAGCTTACTGAGCGCTCTGGGACCACATGCGTGTTTCACCCATATACGAACAGCGGTAGCGGAGCAATGATTTCCACGCACAATGCAATGGTCGGCATACTAGCGCATTCAAACGATTCAATAAGTGGGACTGTGTGCATTGCTGAGCTGGCGGTCTTCGTATGTGCTCAGAGAACGCTCAGCATTCTTTAGGGGTGGCTCACAAGCATGAATATGTTCCACTCTCAAACCAAATCGTGGTTGCCTGAACTAAGATTTGGTAACTATGACTAAACCACGTGTTGAAGGAAAGCTTATCTGCATTAGCAGAGCTTAATAATATCCTTTTATGAACCATACGTTAAGTTGAATGGAATTTGTAGAAATATGCTTCAAAGAAATATTTATTAGTATTAACCAAACCCTTCAACTAAATTAACGATTTGTTACAACCTAGATGAATATTAGAAGCTTTAATATATTTAGTTAAAATTACCAATCGATGGTAATAGTTCCCAATCCTTGGTAACAGTTCCCAAATATTGTCAAAATTCGGGAACTAAATATCTTTAGTTGTCGAAACTAATCCTTTTTCTCTGTGTAACAATAAGGTGACACAACGCAGCGGGATCAGCACAATGTAGAGCTGGTTGAACAAAGTGAAAGTTTTATAGAAATGTATGAATTTTATTCACAACACACATACTTAGGTCGGTGTTATGCAGAAATTTTGTTTGGCAAACTGCGTGAAATTGTTGTTGCAGCAAACTCGGAGAGAGAGAGTTTGGTGCCTCTCACAGCAAACTAAATTTGTTGGGCCAAACAGATGAAAAATAAGTGTTGCCATACACAAAAATTTGCTGGAAAATACAGTATTGCCATACCGATATGGTAGATGTTGCAGTTATACACAAAACATGTTTATTCCAGAAGAAAACGCGCTGAGTATATGTACTGCTTACGCAAAATTTTCGATATAAAGATATTTAATATCCGCGCGAATATAAAAGTTATTAAAGTGAGTATTTGTATTACAAAAACATTATTACTTATTTGTGTGTCGTAAGAAAATGACTAAGCAAAGAAATTTGTGAAAATCTAAAGTGGGTCAATTAATTTTTATAATTATAGAAATGTCTATATCCTGGAGCCGAGCGTTAACGGTGTCTTTGGAACACAAAGCATTGCCATTATAGTGACAGGGATAAGCGAAATGCGGCAATAAATGGAATTCACGACGTTTTGGTGACGAAAGATCCCCTTGTGACCCCAAAAAACATTAGGGAAAAAATTCAAGGACTACGCTCACAATTTCGGAGAGAAGTGAGGGCAATTGAAGCCAGTAAACGGAGTGGATGCGGCGCAGCAGATGTGAAAACACCCAAAATGTGGCGTTACGAGCTGCTCCAGTTTCTACGTCCAAACGTAGAAATAAGGGAGACGCAGGATAGTTTAAATGATGAAAACAGGCCACAAACGGTAAGATTTTGTGACATAAAGTTTTCTAAGAGTAATTTGTAATTTTTCCAATAGAGATACGATACGGACAATAATATAAACACGGATAACGCCTCGTTGAGGGACGAACCGTCGGTAAGTTATATTTTCACGATTCGTAGCCGAAATGCTGAAAAACGTTGAATTCATTAAAATAAATTAAAAAGGCTCAACCATATTTATTTAAAAATTCAGGCATTATATTTAATTTGCATAACTTTTATTGTTGTTCTAACCACTCAAGCTTTCCTTCATTATTAAAATATTCAAGAAAAGAATTTCTTATTGCTTCAGGTGAGAGATTTCTTTCATATGATATTGCATTAGAATGCATTGTATCCATAAATGGTTCACTCAAAGAACTTATCCTATTACTTAAAATAAAGTTGTGAAGTACACAAAACGCCTGTATAATGGTCTCAATAGTTCTTACGTTTTGTAAGTTGATTGGTTTCTTCAGTATAGGGAATCTTTGAGAGAGTATGCCGAAAGCTCTTTCACTTGTTTGACGTGCCCTGGACAATCTTTTATTGAAAATAATTTTTTCACGCACACTTGTGAGGTGTGAGTAAGGTTTCATCAGGTGTCTTTGTAGTGCAAAAGCATTATCGGCAACCACGACATAAGGCAATAATCTTTGGTTCCCTATAACTTTGTCTGGTGGAAAGTATGTATCCCCATTATTCAACACTCGCTGTAAAGACGAATGGCTTAGGATAGCTCCATCATGAGTTCTACCATTTGCGCCCACGTTTATATAAATAAATTTGCAATTTGCATCCACCAGTGCTAGCAGTACAATGCTATCAGTTCCTTTGTAATTGTGATAGTAAGAGCCATCTGATTGAGAAGCGTAGAAGCTTACATGCTTTCCATCTAAAGCTCCTAAACAAAGAGGAAACTGCCATTTCCGCTCAAACTGATCCGCAATTGATTTCCATTCATTTGGAGACTCGGGGAACTAAAAATAATAACAATTATTTTATTTTCAGGTTTCATCATCTTGCAGAAAACGAAATAAGGCTCATTTTCAACAAAAGGTACAACAGGGATTAAAAGAGTGAGTGGTTTGGCGAGGAGGTGGTCAGCATACTGGATGGTATGAAAAGTGAGGACGTTGCTCTGGAAACCATTGATGCCATCCATTCCCTGCTATCTTCCGCCAGAAAAAAAAGACAAGGAAGTAACAAACTCCGCGACAACTCGGGATATTGTAAGTTTAGCTTTAGATGGTGTTTTAGATGATAGCGATTTGGAATAGATTTTAAGTTAATGTAAGTTTTTAATGAATTTTGCGGTTGTGGTAGGTGATAAGTTTTAATGAATTTTTTATTTTTACTTAATATCGTCACCTGACGGGAAGAGCGACCTATGTCGGCAGCCAATTCGAAAACGGCCTATCTCAGAAATTATTCAAGAGCGCCCCACTTCAGAATTTGACTGAAGAACGCCCTATTTCAGAATTTTATTAAAAAACACCCTATCTCAGAATTCGGCTCAAAAACGCCCTATCTCAGCTGGAAATACATTGAAAATGTACTGAGATGGGGTGTTTTTGAATCGCCAGCTGAGATAGGGTGTTTTTTTAATAAAATTCTGAAATAAGGCGTTCTTCAATCAAATTCTGAAGTAGGGCGTTCTTCAAAAGTTTTCTGAGATAGGGCGTTTTCGAATTGCCTGCAGAGATAGGTCGATCTTCCACTTAGGTGACGATATATTTATGTATATAAAATGTGATTTAGTGTTTAAAACGAAAAAATTTATTTAAGTTAATATTGAATTGGTTTTTTTAAATTTCAGTACCTGTTTTATTTTTACGTTTTAATAAATATTTATTGAATTGACTTTAATATTTAATTTAATTTATTTCATTAAAACATATAAGGTAAAGATGGTTAAAAGGTCTATGTCACTTGTTTTTATATTTGGTGTTCACTCCTTAACCTCACTCCTTAACTTTGACTTCAAGAAAACTTAACACTTAAATTTTTTTTAATTACCTTTAAATATAAGCGACTTAAACGTTTCCGAATTGCTCTGCAAACTTTTGGGATGCAATAAACCAAGAATGAATGGGACAGTCTCGTTTGAAATGCTAAACTGCGATAAGTTTCGCCGGTTGCTAAATACCGAAGCGTAACCGCTAACTGTTCCTCTGGCGAAATGGCGTTTCTAGCATTTGTTACACATTTTTCTATGTCGCACCTAATCAAATTTAAAATTTGGTCAAATTGTCCATCTGATATCCTGACATAGTTCTTAAATGACCACAAATCTTCATTTTTAAGATGTCTATGAAGAAATGCATACGATCCTTCAGAATCTCTAGTTTGACGCCATATAACTGCGCGGCAAGATCTGGTGCGTCTAATATTTCCGAGCATCAACAAAGATTCAATGAGTTTATTCCACACATTATAACATTTCTTTGATTTTCTGTCCAGAATATAACACTATTTGCATATTGTTTTAACATACATATAATACCGTATACTTCGTTATCCATTTTTAACGCTTTTTATGTTTCCTACGTGCATATCTACACAATTTCTATCGAACGTTGCCAGTAAAACCAAAAGCATTATTAATATGCAACCCTGCAGCAAACTACCGAAGGTTGCCAATAAAAACAAAGCTATTAAGAAAATGCAAACTGTGGCAAACTCGACGTAACCACCTCACACCCAACAGAGGCAGCCGCCATATTGTTTGCCAATCAAAACTCCGTCTGCATAACACCGACCTTACAAATCGGAATGTTAAATCATACACCAATACGGTGGCACAATGCAGCAAGAGCAACAAACTTGGTTGTTGATTCACCTAGCAATAAGGTGGCACAATGAAGCAGGAACCGACTTCCAACTTGCTGTTGGGATGTTGAATCCCCAGGCACTATGGTGCTATGTTCCACCAGGAACAGAACAGTGTAAAGCTGGTTGAGGACAAGCACAACATTTAATAGAAAATGAATAAATTATATGCATGTACATACATACTTACAAATCGCAATGTTGAATTACAAACCAATTTGGTGGTACGTTGCAGCAGGAACAGCAGCAAGGCGCTTTTTGAATGCTCTTTAGTCTTTATTCGGGGCTAGTTAAGGAAAAAGTATTACTTTAACCAAAAATATCGAAAATATAATACAGATAACTTACCAACGCAACTAAAAGTTCCGAAAATTTTACGCAATTTAGTGAGAACGCAGGCGAATGTCAAAGTAAAAAAGGAAACAGAGAAACAGTGTTGCCTACACTATATTTCTTATTGGAAACACAAATAGGAACTAAAAATAGAGTAAGCAACATTGTAATTTATGATGGCGAATTTTGTCAAATTCGACGCCATATTGGATTACTGATATCACCTTATTTTTATTTCACCATGAGTCCAAGTATGGAAAGCGCCATTTTGTTTGTTTACAGCTGAGATCACCTGATTTTCAATTCTCTCATTCTCCGCACAGAGTTACATTCAAGTTTCAGAAAAAACTTTAAAATCTAAATTGAGAAATATTTTAGAAAAATGTGTTTTTATTCATTTGAATTCATTAAAAAAGAAATTAAAAATGCATGCCAAGTCTTGCATTTCCAATAATAACGATAAATGTGTATGTATCAGGCAATAATTTAAAATATTTGTGAAACTTATCGTTTTGCGCTAAAATACAACAATGTGTGTAAAATTCGTTGTCATTGTTTCTGTTTTGAATACCATATTCGTGCCTACCGGTGGAAAAAATAGGTAAATTTGCATTTATTTTTAAGAAAAAAATTAAAATGTATTTCTTTCCAGAGCGACATACGGACAAGTAAAATGATAAATTTGTATGACAAATATCGCGGAAAATCTTTTGCATCATAATTTCTATTCTAATTTGCATTTCAATTATGATATCAATAGGGATGCATTGGAATGTATTTATTGAAAACAAATTTTTTATAAGTCTTGAGATTGTTGATTTATTTTAGAATTAAAAAAGCTAGTTTATATTAAAAAATATATTTAAACTAGAAGTATGTAAACTACGTTTATTACGAATTGAAACGATTTTAATGAATATTCATGGTTACCATTAATAGTAGTATGACAGTTAGTTATAATGCATATTTGACTAGTAAGATAGAATACAAAATTGCGCCGTCCTGGCGGCGATGACATATCTGTACGAAAAGTAAACAAAGTCGAATTGGATGTTGAAAGATGTGAGAGCAGCCAATTTTCTGAATAATAATTTTTTCGATAAGGAACGTGTTTTAATTGTGCTAATTTCTAATAGCCTTATAGAAAATAAAGTAGCTTAAAAAAAAGGTTTATAAATTGAAAAATTTAAAAAGCTTTTTAAAATTTTTATATTTTATGAATGAGGCGATAAAAATATATGATTTACAATACGAAAAAAGGTAATATTTGGGTATTAGTGAATTTCAGTGCATTTAAAGTTTCTGAGGTTTCGTTTACTCTTAGATCCGAATTGTCAAAATAGAGAAATTTAAAGTAGCAGTACAATAATCGTAGAAAAGAAGATTGCGCCCTGAATGTTCTGGTGTCTTTTTCGGTTTCGGTTTAACAGCCAGCTGCTGTGATGATGTGGAAATTTACCACAATGAAGAAAAATATGACAATTAAGTGAAAAAATTTAATTTTTACAAATTAAGTGAGCAGTAGCGCGTTTCAAGAACGATATTTCGCACAAATCGTTAATGAACAACCATTTTTCCTTCCCGTCTGCTTTGTTTTTTGCAAAAGAGTTGTTTAGTTCCTGCCGGCGATCAAGTCATTTCAACCACAAAATACTATTATTTGAAAGAACCATTCACTAAAATTGTAACTAACTTTTTATTTATTAATTCCTTTTTGATATTCAGCAATAGCAAGATGGAACAAAATTATAAACCAAAATTAGTAATATTTTTATGAATGTAAAATATTTACTAATTTAGTTATAAAAGTTCACAGAAGAAACGCCGGAAAACAATGTATTGGCAACGACATAAAATGTATGGCAATTTAGATGTCAATAGAATAATAACTGTGATAAAAAATCATGAGAGAAGTGTGCCAAGGAGGAAATATTTTCAATTTGAACAAAAAAAAGCTTTAAATTAGAGCTCGGGCAATTCGGTTAATCGATTAACCGAATTATTCGAATCTGACTGAAGTCGACTACTGTTAATCGGTTAGCAATATTCGAGTAGTCGAAAGCTGTCGACTATTCGGATAACCGTTCACTTTAGATTATTCGGCTAACCGTTCATTTTCGGTTAATCGAATATTTTAAGTTCGAGTTTTTTTTTGCATTTACAGATACATATACATATATGAAAAGTCTTGTTACATTCGTAGTACATATATAAGATTGCATGTGCAAAATTAAGGCAAACTTTTTTTGCAAGAATGTGCGCTAATTATTGAAATGTTATTGCGAAATATTTTAGAGACAATGGCTAAAGCAATACCTACCTCTCATTTTCGCGAGCTTTTGTTATGGATTTTTGTTAAATGTTTGTTCAGTGAGGATGTGGATGATTGTAGCACAAAACTGCACCACATATGGAACATGTTACTTCCTTTTCGTCCTCTGATTTTTCGAAAAAATCCCAAACCCAGCTCCTTTTGCGTCCGCTCATTTTTGTATCTGAATATACATATGTGTGCATGTATATATTTAAAAAAAAATTTTTCATTTGTCAAAGAAGTTTCAATGAAAGTTCGGTTACTGAAATTCGATTTTCTACAATGCTCGAGTAGTCGAAGCAAAGCAACTATTCGAATAATGGAAGGCGGGCGACTATTCGAATACCATTAACCGACTAATAAGCATGCGAACGGTTACGAATCGAATAATCGGTTAACCGATTAGTCGAATAGTCGGATAATTTTACGAGCCCTACTTTAAATGCCGTTGTAAAACGGTGAACAAATTTCTTATAAAATATTTTGATTTTTACCATGATAAAAACAACACCGTTTGCCAACAATATAATTTAAAAATTTGAACTCAAGCTCACACACACATTCTCATTTTTAATCTCAAACAACAACAATTGTGAACAATTCCATTTTTTTATTTTCAATTTTATATGATTTTAAAATGTTTGCAAACGTCAGAAAAAAATCATGGCCGACGAATTGAGAGAATGCTTTTACCTTCTAATGTTTTTATCATGATTTTTACTGGGCGTAATTGAATCTCAGTCAAATGAGTATTAAGGAAAAGAAAAATTTGAGAATAATAAACAGAAAGAGAGATGGGTGCACAAAAAGTTAAGTTAAATATTATGCCAAAATTCTTAAAAAGTAACCAAATCGATTTTGTTTAATGTTACCGTATAGAGCTCTTTAAATCCAATTTATTTTTTATGAATAAAGGCGCTGGCCCAATGCAGGCTTGCTTTGCACGCCTTGCTGACTTCAATTTGCTTTGATTTACTTTGAAAACGTGCTTGGCCGAATGGTGGCTTGGAACGCTGTCAAAGTAACCAGCTGTCTGGTTGAAAAGTCAATGTCAGTTCCCTTAACGTTAATAATCATTTCCTAGAAAACTCTAGAAAATGTATGAAAAACTTTCAGATTTATTTTTAAATTAATGCGAAATAATGTTTGTATTTAAAAGAAATTATAATAATGATACATACATATCTATATCTACATTTACTAAAAAAAAACTATAACTTAAAAAAGCGATTTACTTGAAGAAGAAGTTTTTTCCTCTCGTGTAAAATTTGTAATAGTGGGCTTTGCAACTTTTTACTATAAGATAACGATATGTTAAATATAAATATGGAAACAATGAATCATTTTTATTTCATTTCGAATTACCTGCATTTTCTGTGACTTTTTTAAATTAAGTAAGCAAATTTTTGTTTGAATTTATGTATTTAGAGAGGAACATACCTCTTTGTCAAAAGCCTACAAAACGCTTTCAAATAAAACATTTGCCTAATTCAAACTTTGAGGCGCTTAAAGCAAGTGAAGAAAAGCTGCCATTTGGCCAGCCTTTATACGTTTTAGTATATTCGAAATAATTTTTGACACTTCTCGCAGCGAAGCAAGCAAAGCAAGCCTGCATTGGGCCAGCACCTTAAGGCAAAAGCATATACCGTTTTTATAAATAAATATTATAGCAACATGCTATATATTTATTTATACACTTTTTGGTTGGCGAAATATGTAGTTTTTTCAACTTAATAAAAAAAGCGTATTTAACCACATTAAATTTTTTTTAATATTGAATGGGGCAGCACAACAACTCTTCGTTGCACGCAACCCTTGAACACGAGCATGTCAAATATTTTTTCTGTTTCGACATTTCGCTATTTTGCATTTCTAACCACATTAAACTTTTTTTAATATTGAATGGGGCAACACAACAACTCTTTTTGTTGCACGCAACCCTTGAACACGAGCATGTCAAATATTTTTTCTGTTTCGACATTTCGCTATTTTGCATTTCTTTCATTTTGACGTCATTCGCATTGCCAGATTTTTGAAATTCGTTTTGGTTCGACATTCTGCTATTTCATAATTCTTCATTCTCATGTCATCCATCTTCCATTTCTTACCTTCCATTGCCGTTGGGATCGTCGAACGTGCCTGTCAAACACTGCCGCCATCATGCTTTTCAGTCTGGCAAATTTTTTTTTTAACTACATAAAAACTACATAAAATATTTCACACAAACAACAAAAAATATAATCGATGATCGCATGAGGCTATTGCCTGAAAATTTTAATATGCGCTTAGTGGTATTGTGCTACTATGATAGCACGGCCGGGTAATCATAGTCAACTTATGTACGGTAGTCGAACAAATTATAGCCGCACCAAATTTTCACTAGTTTTAAAATATTATTTTTGCTGGTATTTAATTTTGGTTAGTTTTTTTATAGTGCATTCTTTAAAACAGCCGTATAAATACAAGTTTAAAGGCAGCGTCACACGATTGGGTATTTTCCAAAATTTGGTGCAAATCGTATCCCAATTGTGCGAATACCCAAAATATTTTTCTTTATCCCAATCACGAAAATTAATTTGTTGAAAATTTTCAATAGAACATCGCTGTACCAATCTTTTAACTACAAAAATCAAAATTTCCCCATTTTTTTACCAATAGCCCAGTATAAAAATGTACAAATCTGTACAAATGTACCAATCGAGTGACACTGCCTTAAAAATTTACGCAATTTAAAAAAATAATTCGACAAATTTTCGTTAAAATTTAAATTTTTTTAATTAAATTCTTAGTATGCAGTTTTGTAGCGCATTGAATTCTAGTAGAATAAAGTATGAGTTACAAATGGCTAAAAATTTTGATTGATTTTTTAGAGTTTTTAAAAAGTTCGAAATTTACACGAAAAATTGTTGAATTTTTTTTAATATTGCACAAATTTTTAAACTTGGATTTACACGGGTTTTGTTAAAGAATGAACTATATTTTTTGTAAACAAAAATAACAAAAGTTCAATGACAACAAAAATAATACGTTAAAACTTGGAAAAAAGTGCTTCGGCTATAATCTTTTGACCACTGCACATTAGGTCAAATGATTACGTTTTCTGTGCGAAATTAATAGCAGCTAAAAAATTGCACTATTTTGATGTAAAATGCTGTCAAGCGTTAAAAAAAATTTTAAAGTCAGTAAATAAAATGTGAAAATATGACTTAGCATTCGTAAGACAGACTTTGCCACGCAACGTTTTTTATGTTCAAATGATGAGTATATGTATGTGTTTAAGTAGTACTCGAAAACATTGTCCAATTAGCTTGGTTTTGACACAAGTTATCTGCTTACCATACTCAACCCCCTCCCCCTTGAAATGAGCTACATAATAAAATATGTATTTCATATGTACATAAATGATTTCATCTAGCCATTAATTATGGCATTATTGAAATTCGTAAATTAAAAAAAAAAATACTACATGTCTCGCAGATATGCCTTGAGGAGAGATTCATAAAGCAGTTCATAAAACACTTAATTTTCACTTAAGGTTTCAGTATTCCCCAACTCTCCACAGATATTATTTAAACGGTACAGCGATATTTCTTTACTACTTCAGGAAAGGAATCCGAGTCCCTATGAAACCAAATAATAGAAGAGCACTTACCACGTAGAAATTACTGCAAGTGAAAGTTTTTCTGAATGGTATCTAATTATCTATATAACTACATAAATTATAGCCGTTTTCGTTGTTCTGCGAGATGAGCAAAATAAATTAACTCTTTAAACGCTAGTATATGTAACGCTCGAATTTCGCGGACTAATATTGTTGTTATGAAAATTTTGATTACATAACAAAGATTCACGAGTGTTATATATATACTTCAGGTCGTACAGACACCCCTTTGTACAGGTCGAAACTTTTTATTATGGGTTTTTGAATATATCCTCTCTTTTAGTGTCCTCCAAAATTTGGTTCCTCTAAATTTCCTCTTTTGCTTTCGCGTTTAATAAGTTAAAGCTTGTAAAATTAGGTTTAGTGTAGAGGCAGTGCAGGTAAACGTAATACTTTCATACAATACATAGTTGCATAATTTTTTAGGCACACATTTACCAAAAACCATTGATAACCTCCTGAAAAGAATCCGAACGTTTTTGAAACTAATTTGTGAAAAGAATGTTCAAAACTCTACTCCCCTTGGGCAAAAAATTCGAAATAGCAATGCGTACATTCTCTTAAAGATTTGCATTTTTGTGAAAGCTTTTCATCAATAGTCTTTGCGAATCGGTGCGAGTGGCTTTGTAACTTAGCCATGGTTACGCTACAGGAGATGAAATATAATCCAAATTGGGGCTGCTATTTTTTGCTCCATTTTCACTATTTATCACCATTAAAATAGGCAATTAACTGCTTTTGTTGAATAGTGCCACTTGCGGATACTAAAATTTAGTCTAATCAATTTTTTTTTAGCGAAAAGCGGATAAAATGTAAGCTTTCGCATTTTAGCGTATTTTAGCTATAACGAAAGTTAGAATCCGACTGCTGGTCGACACAGTTGGCTTTTTGATTCCGAAAAGCACTTCATCAGCAGCATCCTTTCCAAATTGTTTTCCACAATTTTCGTCTTTCTCAGAACACCTACACCTAAAAAATTAGACAACATGTAAAAGTATAGACTTTGCTTGTATGGGCGTGTGTGAATCGGTAACAAAGTTCTATGGGGAAAGCTGTTGAATAATATTTTTACTATGGTGAGAGAGTTTTGCCAATCTGCTGTGTGAAATGAAATATTTTTTGACAACAGTAAATTTTTGATAACCGCAAATTTATGCGGAATAACATATTACAACTTGAAGTGAAATTAATATTTTAAGAAAACATTTGCCATCATTGATTGCAATTCATCAATTTAAGCTTTTATTTAACGAAAAATTAAACACATCAAGAATCTTAGCGATCGCCAGAACTTTCTATACATTTGTCAAAAATTTCACTAGCCTCATGAGCTACTGAAATTTTATTCCCCTCATAGTTGTTAAAAATTTACTCGCTGCGAACTTTGTTACCAATTCACACACGCTCTATGTATTTAGGGCCGGTTGCTCAAAGCCTGATTGACACTAATCACCGATTAACATCGTTATCGACGTCTTCGGCTCCATGCAAATAACATGGTGTCAGTAACGTCGATAACGATGTTTAACCGGGGATTAGTGTCAACCAGGCTTTGAGCAACCGGCCCTTAATGTTTAATCAATTTAGTCAAAACAATATCAAATAAATGCGAGGAATTTTTATCTGAATTATAATATGTAGTGTTTGTATATAATTTCCAAATATAGCGAGCTAAACGCTAACGTTTCCAAATTGTATTTTGCTGGTGATTGTCGGCTGCTGATCCCGGTGACGATTAATTTGCCTCTGATCGTTGGTAAAAACGTATATGCAAATGATAGCGAAATAGGTAAATTATGTATGTTATGTATGCAAGAATGATAGAATACAAGTTTGCGCCAATCGAGCTGAGAGCAACTGGCCGTGACGTCAAAATATACCAGAATGAGAGAGCAAGACGAACTCGACAAGAAAAAGAAGAAGCGTCGAACAAAAGGTAGTATTGCCAAGTTTTGAATTTGAAAAAGCACCAAATTTTTATTGGTGTATTTTATGGACTTTATATGAATACATAATTTTATTGTAAGGATGCCGATTCAAATTAATAAAAATCAATGCTTCTTGCACAACGGTCGATTTCTTCTGGCATGATTGAAGGTGCTGCACATATTTCGTTGTCGCTTATGATTGTCACTGTGCCATGATTTTGTTTAAATTTTTGTAAAATTGCTTGCTTGCACTTACGATTGCTATAAATTTTGCTTCCATTTTTTTAAGATTTTCTAATTTGAGGGCTTCAAACTAAAAACAAAAGCACCAAAAACGCACCAAGCACAAAACTCAAAAATTTTCGCGCTTTGAATACCCACTAGATTTGGTGCGAAAAGCACGAAGTTGGCAACAGTGAATGTAGGCAAGAGTATATTATGACGTCAGCGATTGGTTGGATGCTGTCAAATCGACGAAGAGAGGGTTAGCGGTTAGCGAATGGCGCGACCTTTACCTCCTCTACTACTCTAACTGGACCAAAACTCTAAACCTAGTTTCCCGCTCTCCCTCTGCTAAACAGGTTTCATTCCTAAATTTCAACCGCTGGGCGAAAACTATTAAACTTTATAAAATTCAATTACGTTTTAAGTTATATGTATCGATAGCATAATATTGAATGAAATAGATAACAGACCTGCAATCAAGAGTTTTTTTTTAAACCTGAAAAGTATGGGAGAATTTTTGATGACTTAAAAATTTAAATTTTTATAATTTCTATGGTTTAAAAGTTTTTTACCTATTTCAATTGTACTTAGAAACCTAATTAGGTCAGTTATAGTAATTAATTTTTTGTAAAACTCTATTTGTTAAATCCTTGCAAATCGATGCATCGATGTATGCCCTCCGATGTATCGAAAAATATGCACCGAATCAAAGTAATTGATCGATGTATTTTTGCCACGGGCATATGCGCGACGAACATCATGGAAGCGGGAATTTAACATATGGGTATTTCCATACGTCGCATACGTGACAGTCGTACATTTCAATGTGATACAAACAAGGAATACCATTTGTTTTCTTTAACTTTTTTAGGCCATTGTATAGCACATAATTAGCTCTATATTTAACCGAAAACGAAAACAATCGAACTGCTTGGTCCTGAAATATAAGCATTTAAAGAGAGTGTCGTTACGTGACAAAAAATGGAAGTAGATTTTTTCTTTTCTTACAAAATCGCAAAACTCTGCGAATTGTGGATGGCTATTTTCATGAAACTTATTTTAATATGATTTGGAGCAATTCTAGTCGTTTTTAGAGTTTTTTGAATCAATGCAACTTGTTTAAATTTTCTTTTACAACCCCAAGTGTGAAACGTCACGTGACGTAGCGTCACGTGATATACATTTCCATCGTTATATTTTTGTTAATATTGCTTTTAAATTAATCTTTAACGCAAATAAAACATGTATTTTATGTAGAATATACTTTATATTTTGACTTCAGCGCCAATTCAGGGTGAATTTGTTGGAAATCTATGACTTATTATGTTTCAACTACATACGCCAAATTCGAACCAATTCGGACCATAAATACGGTTTTTCGAAATATCTCAACCTTGGCGCAACCTAGGAAGACCATTTTACGCAAACATGATTCTACTTACATAGCCAGTATATATTTTAAAAAGCAGGCAAATCGGCCCATAAATACGTTAGATATAAGATTTGTATTTTTTTTGTCGTGGTGGACCTTCCGATGGAAACACCCATATTCCTATTATGATGCTTTTAATGTACTTTTTACCCCTCTAACCCCTGGGAAGTGCTTTACCTTTTACGTAGCATTTACAGGCTCTTTGACTGTTTCAAGAGCCAAAAATCTTCATATGTTAATATTTACTTTTACAAACTTATTCATGGAGGGATACACAATGCGTACAAGTGATCCAAGCGTTGATGCCGATTTAAAATAAATCGTCATGAGCGATGAGCGATGATTAACAAACAAAACAGGACTCCCCTGCAAACCAAAGTTCCCGAAATCTTAAGGAAATCGTTAGGAGTATCTCATTTCTGTAACGATTTGTTTACGAATCTTCAAAGAAAATTATATGAAGGGGTTGACACGAACTCGTAAAGAAATTTCTGTACGAAAAATAAAGAAAATTCTGGAAAAATTCTGAAAGATATTCTTCACATAGCAGCATTATTTTCGTTGCTTCACAGATTTTCTTCCGAAATTCCGTAAAAGAATGGAAGTGTGCGTAATTTATTTCATTTTAGAAAATTCCGCAAAAAATCGAATTAAATCTTAACGAATTCTTTAAAATTTCTTTACAATGCAGAATACTCTGAAAAAATGGCTTGCAGGGTCGCTGCAAGAAAAAACTATACACCCACAACGAGTCACTGTTTGATGTGATTTTTGGGATGGCAGAGTATCGGACCGTAAGGGAAAAGGGGATATAGTATATATATATTTATACCCGAGCGCACTTGTGTACAAGGGTACTATAACTTTGTTCACATAACGGTTGTTTGTAACAGCCAAAACGAATCGAGATAGATATAGACAAATGTATACATAAATGATCACAATGAAAAGGGAAGTCGATTAAGCCATGTCAGTTCGTCCATGTATACGATAACTCGAGCAAAAATTGAGATATCTCAACGAAATTTCGTATGTAGATTGCCCTTTACCCAAGGTAGGCCGGTATTGAAACCGTACCGTAACTAAGCCCACTTCCCATATAGCGGTAGTTTTCAGATATACGATAGTACCTACTGAAGCTTATTCACTGAAATTGACATTTACAATGATTTTTGGACGTAAAATAAGAGTATTATAAATTTTTGGAAAATGATTACATGTGTATATCTTGGTAACCGCTACACTAATTCCTCTCAAACTTGGCACAATTGTTAGCCTTGGTACAGAATATTCTTCTACCATGTAGCGGTAGTTTTTAGAAAGGTTAAAAACTATATTTAATACTTGCGCCGGGTATTTAATGTTCGGCTCCACATGAATTTAGACTTGTTTTTTTTTTTGTAAATTCGTGCTACCGTAAGAGACTGAAGTAAGGACTTCAGTTTGAAGAAGTATCTTTGTGCATACATATGTTCATATGTCGAAGATATCACATATAAATGTTGGTCCCGATTGGAGACGGTATTCCTCTATGAAGACTCAAAAAAAGTCGAAGATATCACACACAAATTTTTGTCCCGATTGAAGTCTGTTAAGGCGTGTCGCACAGGGGTCAAAGTTCAGATTACCCTATGAAGACGTCTTAACCGACTTCAATCGAGACCAAAATTTATATGTGATATCCTCGACTTAAGTATTATCAATTTTGGGTATTAAATTAAAATAAATTTTAATTTTTGGGTCCATAGAGGCATTTGGCATTTGACAACTTTGCGACACGCCTTAACCGTCTCCAATCGAGACCATAATTTATATGATATCTGTGACCGTGGTTTTACCGATTGAGCGGATGAGACTGAAAAAATCGTTCACTCCATTTTTAAGGACCACCATATTGTACATATGCATTTACATATGTTTGTATCTACGGATACATTTATCCACTTACACTTGCGGTTTGGAATAGCCACCACTTTTGTATTAAACTTGAAAGTTTACCACAATAAGGGCAACAATAATCTCTTACTTAGATGAAAATCAGAGTAAGTATTTCAATTTACGTTACACTGTTTAAGAATTCATTAACGCTAAACCTCAGCGACAGACTGACAAAGCGATTGTTCGGCTTAAGTAGGTTCCACAGCAGAGGGCCGGACGTTGATGTGAGTAACTTCGTACACTTGAACGCGAATACAAATCATTTAATCCCTGTCCCGGATGTACATTGCGCCGGAAGTATGCAAAGTACGGGCACTGTGAGCATTTTTGTGGGAAAACTTTGTTGAATAGATTATTAGGAATTATCAAAACTTAATTTAAGTTGCAGGAAGAGAACAAATAAAAGCAAAATTTCACCAAGCATAATGCGAATAGGTGAGTGTGCATGTTCATGCGGGCTAGCTTTTGTTGTTATCGAAACAGTAAGTTAATAGTTGGGATGGCGTTTTTGTTCGTCAGGTGACAATCAGAAAAGTTGTCCGAACTCCGAAAAGTGGGATGGCGATTTGATGAAAGTCGAACCGGTTGATACCGTTGTATGCTAAGTGGCGCATATAAAATTGAAATAACTTTTATCTTTTAGTTAAGTGGTTCTTATAAGTACTCTTTTGTATGTACATACATATGTATTCATTTAAGAGAAAGTTCCTTGTGACTTATGATACGTATGATCGCTTATCCCTAATTTATACTCTTTAAACTGTGAGAACAAATTAAGGATTGTATCGTAAAATAATGGGGGTATTCACGATCAGGTGCATCTTGTCTAGTATGGTTACGGTGACCATATTTACCAACGTAAAATAAAGGACATTTTTTTTTCAAAATGATTTGGGAATACGTACATACAACTTGTATGATAAAAGTACCTTACCCATATCGTAATTTAAATCAAATATTTACCAGTTAATTATATTTATATTATTTAATTGTACAAGATCCCCTGCTGTAGCGAAAAATCCTTTTCAAGGGCATCGTCATCTTTTGCTACCAAAATGCGTTTACCATAACACTGTGGATCAAATTCAGGTTAGCAAAAGTAAAGTCGATTCTGAGAGTGAGGGGTGAAAAAAGAGGCTAAATTAGAAGACCCGTATCGCGGCGTTTGTTTATGTTAGTTCGAATTTTTTTTTAATCGATCTTCGAACTTTGCAGTCAAATGCCGATTTTCAGCATATTGTTTATATGGCTTTTTGGCTATAACTCGTCGACTAATTGATATTTTTTCAATCTGTTAAAGGGAAATTATTGCTAGAGACCTGCGCAACAATTAAAATTAAAAAAAAAAAATTGATTTAGAAAATTTTTGTAGTGCTTATGAAGCAAAATGTGGGAAATTTTTTTTTCATGCTTTTTGAACATATTTTCCTCAAAACGAAGTCTTTTTTTTTTGTTTTTGTTTAATCTATAAAATGCTTCTCAGTTTCTTCAATAAATTTCATTTGAAAAGAAAACAATCATAATACAAAACTTGCGTTTCCCAGCTTAATATTAATTTACTTCTCATTTCTTATGTACCAATTTTTTCAGTGTTGGTTTTGAAGAAACATTGAAAAAGAAATTATAAAAATATTGAAGAAAATATAATTTTGAAATGTTAGTTATGAAAAGTTTTAAGTAAAAAAATTAAATAAATTAAATTAATGATTTGGCCAGTTGCCGTTTAGCAGGCGGCTGTGGATCAACATCACTGCTCTCTCTAATATCTTGGACATCGTCATCATCATCAGAAAGGTCGATAATTTCGTCCAACAGATATTCTGGAATTTCATCTTTGTCTTCCCCTTCATCCTCGTTTTCCTCATCATTCTCTTCTTCAAAGGTGTTTTTATACCACCAACAAATTTCAGCGAGTATTGCATCTGGAGATTTCTTTCCTCTGTACCTGAAACGAAAATAGTTTTCAATCGTTAACATGTTTAAATTGTGCACTCTGACAAAGATATTAGAAAAATCTGGGAATTCAAAATATGCACATTCTATAGTTACCTTTCGCCTTGCTCATCAGATTCAGTTGGCAACTGTTGAGCGAGTTGATCAAGATGCTGATGCAAGAGATGAATTTTGTACGACATATTAACCCCAATTTCATCGAAAGCTGCCAACATGTTTGCAACAGATTGCCTGTAGTTGTCTTTGCGTTCTTTACCCAAAAGTCCTTAAATGACCGCTTTCAATGCGAGCCATGCATTTAATTCTCGGTCTGTCAGAACTTGGTTAAAATCTTGACTACTCATTAGTTTCCGTATGTCGGGACCATTAACAACCCCTTCCTGAATTTTGGCGTTACTTAGTCTTGGGAAAATGTCTTTTAAGCGGTTGAATACTGCTGGTCTTTTTGCGATACATTTCAAAAAATTTTTAGCAATGCCAAGTTTAATGTGGAGCAACGGCAACAAAATTTTCATATCAGGAACCAGACTTTCGTTTAGCCTATTGTCTTTAGGATATTTCCGTCCAATGCGACTATTCCAGTTATGCTGTTTGTGAAACCAGTACCTTCTCCGTATCGTGAATCCCAATCGCACAAAAAACACGGATATTTTGGACGGCCAGATGCTGTTAAGCCTGTAATCAATGAAACTATTTTGAGGTCGCAGCAAATGCGCCACTGGTGTTCGTTATACTAGTTGACTACTTCCAGAATGTGTTTCAAATTATTGAAATTTTCACTAGTGTCAGTGCTATACGCAATTGGAACAGAAGGCATTCTATTCGTCTTGTGCAAAAGCACAACTTTTAAGCTGATTAGTGAACTATCGATGAATAAACGCCAATCATCTTTTTATCCCTATCCTCTCCATTAACTTTTCGATATCATTGCAATAAGAAAGCATTGCATTAGAGAGAGCAGTGATGTTGATCCACAGCCGCCTGCTAAACGGCAACTGGCCAAATCATTAATTTAATTTTTTTACTTAAAACTTTTCATAACTAACATTTAAAAATTATATTTTTTCCGTATTTTTATAATTTCTTTTTCAATGTTTCTTCAAAACCAACACTGAAAAAATGGGTACATAAGAAATGAGAAGTAAATTAATATTAAGCTGGGAAACGCAAGTTTTGTATTATGATTGTTTTCTTTTCAAATGAAATTTATTGAAAAAACTGAGAAGCATATTATAGATCAAACAGAGAGCAAAAAAGACTTAGTTTTGTGGAAAATATGTTCAAAAAGCATGAAAAAAAAATTTCCAACATTTTGCTTCACAAGCACTACAAAAATTTTTTAAATCATTTTTTTTTTTAAATTTTAATTGTTGCACAGGTCTCTAGCAATAATTTGGCTTTAACAGATTGAAAAAATATCAATTAGTCGACGAGTTATAGCCAAAAAACCATATAAACAATATGCTGAAAATCGGCATTTGACTGCAAAGATCGAAGGTCGATTAAACAAAAATCGAACTAACATAAACAAACGGCGCGATACGGGTCTTCTAATTTAGCCCCTATTTTCACCCCTCACTCTCAGAATTGACCTAACTTTTGCTAACCTGAATTTCTTCCACAGTGTAATTCATACTGCATGACGAAGCCAGCACACGGTGGTTCAAAATTGGAATTTAATGTTCATAATTCACCGGAGCCTTCATTTTTCAACCAATTTTTACTAAAAGCCAAAAAAAAATATTTATTTTGGTTAATATTTTTTATAATATTTCAAAGATTTTTTTTTTGTGTAATTTCGTTTTGGGAGTATCATACAATTGTTTTCAACTGGTTTTTGTTATGTGACATTTATTAAATGGAACAGAAGAATACATTTTCTCCAAAATTGCTACTTTTTCTGCATTTTGCACTAAACAATTTAATATAATCAAATAAAAATTCACACATCAGGCTCAACCGGTCTCTTGCAAATATTGTAATCTTTCATAACAAAAATAAAACTTAATCAAATTAAGTGAAAAATGAAGGCTCCGGTGAATTACGAACACTAAATGCCAGTTTTGAACCACTGTGCAGCAGGAGGTTTATTGTTTTCTTTCAGTGGAACTGGAAACTCAGCGCGTAACACGTTCCTCCTTTATAGATTGTACAAAGATCACCGATTAAATATAAAGCCTTAAGCGGGGGCGAAAACTGGCGAAGGTTTTCATTATATTTTATAAGGGACATTTTTATTTTTCATATTCTGTGTTTAAAAATTTACCTATGAAGAATGCAGAGCTGATATAAAGGACAGTTTTAGAAATAAGCGACAATAGGCGTCCCATATTTTGAAAAAAATTATAAAGGGGGTTAAAATAAGCTTTTCATTAAAAACGGCTTCAAGCTCAATAAAAATTTGTTGAATATAATTGTTATTAGGCCATAAAAAATCAAAAACAAATAACTTAAGGTCGAGCACACCTAAAAGTTAAACACTCGAATAATAGAACTATTAACAAAAACCAACAACCACATGATCAAGCTTAAATATCCTGGTTTATCGTATTGTGAAAATCTGGTCTATAGTGGATTTTCCACGCCTAAAGCCACACTGATAAGGCCCAATCAGTTCGCTGACGGTGGGCTTCAGACTTTCACAATACACGCTCAATAAGACCCTTGTCACCTATGCTTAGAAGGCTGATCCCGTGGTAGTTGGTGCGAATGGCGGGGTGGCCATTGTGGATTAAGCCGAGCACATTTTAATTTCAGTCCTCAAGAATGCGTTCATCTTACCACATTCTGTATAAGGGCTTATCAGCTCCTTGCCGCCGTACTTGAATAGCTCAGCTGGGAGGCTGTCAGCTCCAGCAGCTGTGTCGTTTTTCAGCCGCATAATCGCTATTTGTATCTCGGGGCTATTGTTATTATAATTCGCACCAAATACAAATAAGCCAAAAAGGACGTTCACAGTTAAAAGTTTTACTGGTTTGCCAAACGAACCTGCTAGTTAGTAATCTGGCTGCTGCGCGTGTACCTGTTGGGCATAACCCATTAGCTGCTAGTAGCACGTCTGCACGACATCTCTTGGTGATGAATGACCTGATATTGCCTGTGGATGAGTCGCGGACTATAGGTTCTTTTCCTAACAATCCGGCCCGGATCCGGTAATTAGGGAATAAGCGAAAAGTTTGTTCTCAAAAATGGAATATAATCCGGAAGTACGGGAACGCAAAAAACCACATTTCGTGCCCAGAATTTGTGAAACAGCTAGTGATGTGCTGAATTTTCGGTACCCAATACTTAAAAAAGATTTCGGTACCCAATACTTCCTTTTCGGTACCCGATACCGATTCTTTACATTAAACCTTCGCCATTATATGCATTTCAAGTTTAGAAAAAGCTTAAATTACTAATTTATATGATATTTGCTAAAACACTTGAACTTATCGCAACAGGGAAATATTATTTTATCAGTTTTAATCTTAGTTGATCCAAGGTTCAAGAAAAATTGTAGCTAACTGGTTACAGAATCTGCCCCCAGGCCTACAAAATGATATCATCAGATTCAGCTGGAACAAAAATGCTTCAGACAAGAAAGAGTTTCTCTGCATTATGTCCTCGAACCGATATAAAGTATACATCTTTCATTTGAATCTGTATTAAAAGCTTTATTGGCTCCTACATTCGGGTTTTTATAGGCGAGTCTCTCCTGAACCGCTTTTTCCATATTTTTAGCCTGTCATATGTGCTATATCGTAGCCACTTTTTGTCGAACTTCTTGTATAATAAAAAAAATAAAAAAATATCGGTTTCTTTTGACGGATGTGCTAGGAGGGATGAATTCAAAAGCTGGGTCTTGCACTTTTCGACCGCTGCTGTGGTGGCTTCCGTCCAGTTCAGTTGTGAGCGGTCGTTTTTTATATTGCCGGAGCACATGACAAGCAGCGGTAACTGCGCTTCAACAGCGTATGGTATAAATCGCCTATAGAAATTTATTGTGGCTAGAAAACGCTTAAGACCACTAACGGTAGTTGGCTTTTCGACATCCCGAATAGCTTGTATGCGTTGCTGTAATGGTCTTACACCTTTAGAAGAAAGTGTTTGCTCTAAAAATGTGATTTCAGTTTTTCCGGAGACTGGCTTTGTGGCGTTTATCCGTCGGTTATGTTTCTGAAGGCGATCGAAAAGTTGACGGAGAGGCGATAAATATTCTTCTAGGCACGAATACGCTACACAAATATCGCCCATGTACGGGAACGCAAAGTCAAGTACTCGTAGGACTTCATGGATGAGTCTTTTTTAGTGATGGGTGAGTCCGAGATGTTTAAACGATCGAGAGAATCGCCATCGTTGTAAAATTACAATCGAGTCAATAATCGACTCGCTGCCCGACTGTACAATCGAGATGTTTTTAGATTGTTTCGAGTCGACTGACTTATCACGAGATCGTGTGAACTGCAAGTGTTTATTGAATAATTGTTTTTTCTTTTTAAATTGATAATACTGCAAATGCAGATATTCGAGCGTTATTTTAAATATACATACATATTCAAATATCGCTTACAAATTTAAATATTAAACATATTGTTCGAAAGTTCAAATTTATACTGATTGAGAGATTATTGGGTATACGGCTAAGGAAAATTCACTAAAAGTAACGTTTTTTTTTGTTTAACTACTATTCGTAACATAAAAACACGTCTTCTTTATAAAATTTAATTAAAACACAATCTCGAGAAGCCTTAACTCCCACTATTTACTATCATTGATCTCATTTATTTGTTTACCAACCAACAAGGATATGCTTATTTGTTTTTTTCGTAGTTATTATACATATGTATTATTTGCAATGTTTCCATTCCATTTTTCTTATAAAAATTAATTGCATGCACGTACAAATAAAGTTGCCATTTCCACAAGCTAGTCCGAGATGTTTTGATCGATTTTTATTAAATGTTAAACTCGACTTGCAATTCGTTGCTAGAGTCTGCGACTGAGAGCCATCGAGATGTTTTAATAGCCGCTGTACAACACCGAGGCGTTTTTGGTACATCATATGGATTCACGGGGACCTGATGGAAGGCTTTCTGCAGGCCCACCTTCGAAAATATCGTTTTACCTGTCAAATCGCTAGTGAAGTTCTGCAAATATGGAATCGCATATCGGTCCGGGACCATCACGCTATTGAGGTCTCTAAAATCGCCACATGGACGCCACATGTCATCTGCTTTCTTTACCATGTGGAGCAGACTGGCCGACGGCTGCTCATCGGGCGACAAAAATCCAATTTTATTAAAGTGTCGAGTTTCGCCTTTGCCGCTATCAGCTTATTTGATGAAAGGCGTCTGGGGCGTGATGGTACTAGCGGACCACGCATCCCTATGTTATGCAAAACGGTGGAGTTTGCTGGGCTTCCTAGCGCCACTCATGTTAAAATATCAAACTCTTTATGCAGGTTTGCGTACGCGCACGACGTGTCAAATGTTTTGATGGATATGTTATTGCTACTCACAAGTTTCCCTACGGCCATTATTGAAGTTAGGTTGTCGACTAATCGTTTTGCTTTAAATCGACTAAGAACCCAAAGTTACTTACAAAATCGGCACCTATTATTCCGCATGTAACATCTGCAATGAGAAAGCTCCAGTGGAATTCCCGACGTAGACCTAAATCTATTCTGAGGAGCCCTTCTCCATATACTTAGGGATGCAAACGATGCATCGATATTTTTGAGACATCGATAATATCGGTTCAAAATTCGATGTTTGCCATCGATGTTTACAATTTCCTAAAATCGCTAAATTGACGATACATCGATGCCAGTTTCAGCGATGTTTTAACATCGAATTCCTATCCACATCCACATCCTAAAATATTTGGACTAGCAATGAATTTTAATATTTATTCTTTTAAAAGGAACATTCAGAAGTTTCGAGTTTACTATTATCTTGCGATATTAAAAATGCATACTTAGTCATTAAAAAAGGACCGGGATCCCGATGAAATTTCAACGAAATTGGGCCTTGGAACTGTAGGCGCAGCGAATTATTATATTACGACGTCATGCATTTCTATTCTCTTTATTGGGAAGGAATGGTAAATAAATAAAGGCAATAATTGAATTGCGGAGAGTTAGAATTGAAAAGTATTAAATTTTCCTAACAAATTTCGAATCATCGGAAACCATCCATGAACCAACTAAACAGATCCCCCATCACGGCAACCGTGTATTTGTAATTGCATTTGAGAAAAAAATAAATAATTGATGACGTAATTTTTTAATCGGTTGTTTCATGCAGACACATGGTTTCGTTCCTTTTCATTCATATGGCGGCGAAAAAAGGACGTCATTGCAAAAAAAAATACTTTTTTCTCGCACGCCGTCCTGGGTGATCTTATTCGTTCGTTCATGGAAACCATCGATATATCGATGTTTTTCTGGCGATGTATTTTAGCATCGATGTTCATTTTTCCGATGCATCGAGACATCGATGTATCGATGTTACTCCCCAAATTTGCATGCCTACATATACTCGAATCGGTGTACCATTAGCCGCGAATAGTTTGATCCGCCGAAGGTTTGGGATTGCTAGTGTGTACGCTTTTGGAAATTACAGGGGTATCTATAAAAAAGTAAGTGCGCCTGGGCCACACTGGAGAAGTGAAACTTACGTTACATACATACATATTTTGTCTCATAACCAATATACATTTTTACATACATACATCTGCTTTTGCTTAAGGTTATATTTTATCTTTTATCTATCTAATTACACTTATGTTATTCTAATGAAAAACATCGATAAACATCGATAACAAAATCGATAAATACCGATAACAAAATAGATAAATATCGATAAATATCGATAAATGTCGATAACAAAATCCACAAAAATATCGATAGCAAAATCGATAAATATCGATTACAAAACGGGTAAATATTGTTAACAAAATCGATAAATATCGACAAAAAAATCGATAAATATCGATAACAAAATCGACGAATATCGACAACAATAATTAATATAATACATCGATTACAAAATCGATAACAAATCTATAAAATTATGGATAAAAAATCGATAAAAGTATCGATTATTATATCCATAAGTTCCGAAAATATCGATAGAAAAATTGATAACAATATCGATAAAAATTTCGATAAAAATATCGATAACAAACCCGATAAAAATATCGATTATTTTATCGATAAATCCCGAGAATCCCGAAAATCTCTAAGATCCGAAAATAGTTCCCAGTTTGAGTCTCTGTGTCTCTCTCAAAATCCTTTCCTCTTTAACTACCTTTATTTCCTTTATTTTAATCTTTCTTCCCCTATCTTCATTTTTACTTATATGGGTCCTCCTCGTCCTCCTCTTTGTCTTTAATTTTGTGTTTATCATTTTCTTCAACTATATATTCCCCTTCACCTTTGCCCTTATATAAGTACATATATAAGTAATGTGTTTAATTTAACCTTGGTCTTCATTTTTGCCTTTCTCTTTACGCATCTTTGTTTTTGTTTTTATTTTTACCTTTGCCTTTATCCTTTTCTTTATCTATGTACGTAGTCACCTTTGCTTTCATTCTTGTATTGGTCTTTTTCTAGGTGTTATTTTTTAACCTTTTATTAGCCATTTTTTGTTATTATTATTAACTTTATTGCAAAAATATAAGTAAATTATATAACTCAATACATTAGAGCTATAGCAACAGAGGCCTTAAGCTACATGATTAAATCTAATATACACAGAAAAGAAATATGTGATGGTATGTATTCCTATATCGCTAGTTTAGAGTGAAAAGTTGCTAAGTCCAATTTTTATGAAAACTCATATTTTGATATAGAAGGCTAGAGAAATTGAATACGCATCGTTTCGAAAATTATAAAGGTACTTGTTTTATTTTTTCCTCTTCATAAGCAATAAAAGGAAAATTTGCTAAGTCCAAAAGAAGCACCACAAATCCGATAAGGCCAAAATAATACGACATCTTTTAATAAATATCGAATCCTTCTGATTCTTATGGAGTTTTGCTTTGCTTTAAACGCGCAAAATGTTTGATTCAAAGTCTTGCGAAATAGTTAAAGAAAATGGCTATAGGAAGATTTTTTCCTCTCCTGTAAAATTTTTAAAATGGGACTTAGCAACTTTTCTTTCTAAGCTAGCGATATTATTATTTGATTGCATTGCTTTATATATCAAAATACAGGTTAAGCTTACGGATACATTTTATGAATGTCAGAACTTCGACTAAGTTCAAATTTCCTTGTTGTTGTCTTATGTTGTCTATGGCGGGGCAGCTGTTGATTAGGTGGAGTGGTGTAACTGTGTCCATATTGCAAAAAGGGCAAGTAGGTTTATTGGTGTTTTCAAAAATATGTTTTTGAGTTAGTCTTGTGTGTAGGGTTGCCAGACGTACTGCTTTTGGTAGTAAATGTACTCCTTTTTATTGCAATGTACTGCCTTGTACTAAAAAAAAAAAAATATCTGGAAATGTACTCCTTTATTAGCTTTGTACTTCTTTTGTACAACTTTTTCCAGGTAGTAATATTTTATCATATACAGGATGTAAAATAATATCTGTTGCACTGTTTTTTTTTTTTTTTTTAATAAAAGGGGCCTTTATAGATTTTGCGAAAAAAGTAGTTTATTGTTAATTATCCACAGATTTTACTTCAATTTTATTAATTCGTTTTTAAATTTTAACCTTCATTTGGGTTTACCGGCGGTAAACACTTTGGGAGAAAAGCGCAAGTCTTCGTCGGTTACTTTATTACATATCGTCTGTAACCATAGACTAATTTCCCCCATTTGGGTCCTTTATACTCCGTCTTTTGTCCAACATAAGGCCTCATACTCAGCAATCGAAAAGACTCGAAACTGGTGACTAGGAGGGCATTCATTCGACCAACCCTATACAGGTTTTTTTTTTCTTTTTTTTTTTACAAAAGGATTAAAATTTTAAAACCAATTAATAAAATTAAAGTAAAATATTTACAAAGTTAACAAAAAAAAACACAAAATCTATAAAGAACCCTTTTATTTTTCAAAAAACCTGTGCGACAGTTATTATTTTGCGCGCTGCACTTTGCCATTCATATTGTGGCAAACACTACATAGTAAGCAAAGTTAAGTGTGATAGTGAAAAGGTGTAAGCATAGCCTTAGGGGCAGGGTGCTCGGGTATAGAAATCTGAAAAATATTAAATTAATTATAAGGCTTAAAGTAAAAAAATGGTCATACATTCAGGAAGAGTCTGGAATTCTTTTGTAGTTTTTAGTTTTTTAGTTGGGGAAACTTTCCTATAAGGGCGGTCATTGAGAACCGAATTCTAGCAAAAATACTGTGGACGCAACTGAAAATTGTGGCAATTTTTCTTAGGGGTCCCGCAGGGGCCCTAGGTGGGCGGGAGTAACATTTTTGTCAATGGCGGTTCATGCCCTCTCTAAAAAGGTCGGAAAAGGTGCCACGTCCACTCCCCCTTCCATCACCATCTCTTTAACAATCGTCCCTATTGGAAAGCAAACCCATATAGTTATTTATTTTTCACATTTATTGTTGCTTTGAAAAAGATTTCTAAGATATCTTTGTTTGTTTGTATCTAATTAATGGTGATTTGTAACAATAAATTGCACGAAAAAAATAAATAAAATTGTGCTCATTTTTTATGACATGTACTGCTTTTTTTCTATCGAAAATATAAATGTACTCCTTTCTCCGTTTCAAAATCTGGCAACGCTACTTGTGTGGCCGAGACGAAATCGAGTGAAGATTATTGAGTCCCTTCTGGATATGGCCACTGGGAAGCAAGGCCGGGTTTGGGATGGGTTAAAGTATTTGTAGTAATGAGAATACTCTGCCCACTTTTGTCTTGAGGCTTGTGTATGGTGATCGGAAAAGTGTTTTTTAGGTCGTCTTTGTTGATGGTGATTTGTAATATTACTGGCGCATTGGTGGCATGCTTTGCTGCTTCATCCGCTAGAGAGTTTCCATGTATACCGATGTGGCTTGGTATCCATAGAAGTTTAATTTTGCTCTGGGTACAGATAACGATGTTTCGGATTAAGGATATTGTATAGTCGTGGTTGTTTATGTTTTTAACTGCGGTAAGTGTAGACAGTGAATCTGTACATATTAGAAATTTGCCCTTTTCTCTCTGCGCATGTGTACATGCGTTGAGAATTACCTGAGCTTCTGCGGTGAAAACGGAGCAGTGATGAGGGAGCGTTGCTATTTTAATAACTTTCTGCTGGTCCACGATACTATAGGCGACCATTAAGCCTGATTTCGAACCATTTGTGTATAAAAAGTTCGCGGAATTTATTTATGAAAACTCCTGGGTTTGTGTTATTTTTGGTATGGTTCGTCAAAGACAGGTCAATTGATTATTCCTTCAGTTCCTACGGAGGGGCTGTTTTTCTAGGTGGGGTGATGGGTGTTGGCACTATTTGCATATTCTTTGCTACGTCGATTACTTTTTGCAAGATTGAGTCTTTTCTGCTCTTTGTTTTTTTTTTTAGCCGGTTAGTGAAAAGATGTTTCAAAAGCGTACCATTTGAGAAAAAAAGTTTCGTGACTAACAGGCTAACCTAATATTCGCGGCTTGCGTTTTGGTACGCATGCCGTCGAATTTGTTTTTTTTGCGTCACCCGAAATTGACTTGCATGCGTTTGCATTTGATTTCATTGAGCGAAACGTCAAATCAAAATGTCACGCAGAACAAAAATTGGAAATTGAGTTAAGGCCCGTTTACATACAACTTTGGCGTTGCGTTGGCGTTGGCGTTGGTTTGACAGAACGCACGTTAAAAGTATGCTTGCTACAATGAACGCTTGGCGGCGAATCCTTGGGCCACTAAATTAACATATTAACGACAGATAAATTAATATTTCATATCAATAATTGCATTAAAAACGATATTTCTTGCCCGCACTTGATTAAAAAGGAAAAATATTTCACATAATTTTATTTATTCGCAACAGCTGACGAGCGACGCACGCGAAAAGTTGAGAGTTGGCCATCTTTTTGCTTTGTGTTGGCGTGAGCGTTGTCGAATTTTGGCTATGTGGACGGCTGCATTTGAATTCATGTATTCATAGTCAGCTGTTGAAGCGACGCCAACGCCAACGCAACGCCAAAGTTCTATGTAAACGGGCCTTTAGCTTCATACGCACGCCGTTCAATTTCGGTTGATCTCATACAAGTTGTATGTGCATGAGAAATTTTTGACAATAAATTGGCGGCGTGCGTAAATATTAGGTTAGTCTGTAAATGAGCGGTATTATTTTTGATTCTGTCTTTTATGCATGGAAGTCTAGCTTCGGTCAAAACATTCACAATAGGAGTGGTGCGGGAAGCCCCCAGTGGCATCCTGGCGGCTACGTGGTATATGACTTCGATTTTGTGGATGTTTCTTTGTGTTGTTGCTCCGTATATGGGTAGCCAGCCAGCAAATGTGCACCCGCCAGGTTAAGCACTCGCAAAATTAAAACTTACCCAAGTACACATATTTATTTTCCAATATCCAACAAATCCGGAAATATTAAATTATTATTTATTTCATTTTATTAGTAATAATTTGTATCAATTTAAATAATTCAGTATCAATTTCAAATATTTTTCACTTTTGCCTCAATTTAATTCAGTATCGACAACTGGTGAGAGCCTATACACACACATATTTTACGTTAACAGAATCGAACAAAAAACCTTATTCAGAATGGAACAAAAAATATTAATTAGAATTTCAACAACACTTTATAATTTAATAATGAATTACAACAAACACATCATTTGGACGTAATGCTCTCTACGGCGAAAAAATTCAGATTCGCCGGTAACACCGCCTTATTAATTCGCCTTGAGAGTGTCATTTCAGAATATGGCTTTATTACCCATTTGCACAAATTTGAATATGACTTTATTTCACTTCTGGATTGGAAATAACGCCATATGGTTTTATTTCCAAAACAAAATGGAAATAAGACCATACGGCGTTATTGCGTATGGTGTTATTGCACCCCACCTTTTAGGCTATTTACTAACGAATAACAATTACTTTCTAGTTTAATATTACTTAAACATTTTATAATGTTAAGGCGTTTTTCGAGAGAGAGACATAGATAATTTACATGTTCGTTTCATAGGTGTTTCTTATTAAATATTAATCCTAAGATATTTAAGTTAGCTACTTTTTGAACAACGCTGTTATTAATTTGTATGTTGGCGTTACAATTTTACTTGTGACGATGTACAGGTGTCTAGATTTTTCACCCGAGATTTTAGCGCCATTTTTAGCGCCTCAACTTGTTATATTTTCAGCAAGAGTCTGTCTGGTGAAAATGTATAGATCAGCTGCATATATGACGTGTTGAAAATATTTGTTTGTATTTATTAATCTACTTAGTTTGACTGTAGCAATAAGAAAAAGGGTTACTGACAGTGGGGACCCCTGTGGGATCCCATTTTCAAGTGACCAGTAGTCAGAGATAACATGGTTAACTTTAACTCGGAATCTTCGGTTGGATAAAAAATGTTTGACAAGAGCTATAATTTTTGGTCCAATTCTCCACGCTAGGAGTTGTTTAATCACTGAGTGTATACCTATTCTATCAAAGGTGTTTTCCATGTCCACTGAGAGAATGGAAAAATGGTTTCTCGAAGATAGTGAGTTGCAAATAAGTTCGTCTAGCGCGAGAAGGGTATCTACTGTTGTTCCACGTTTAAATGCGTTTTGGTTTTCTGTTAAGAGTTTTTCCTCTGTAAGATATCACATCAGTCTTCGAGAAATCATCTTGTCCATAATATTCGAATTGCATGGCAGGAGCGAGATTGGTCTGTATCCATCGCTTTTGTTTTTTCGCTTTTTATGTTTGGGTATTGGGATAATGATGGCAGTTTTCCAAGATTGTGGAATAATACCTGTATTGAAAATATCGTTATAAAGGTAATACAGAATCTTTTTTGCGGAAACGGTAAAATTTTTAGAAAAGGTGTAGGAAAGTTTGTCTATCTCAGGCGTTTCCCCTTAAGCGACTGGAGGGAGGATTGAAGTTCGAGTAAAGAAAAGGGGTTTCGATGCAATTGGCTTTTCTGACTGGTAAATGATGGAATGTTAGGCTAGTCAATGTTTGCTTTTTTGAATAAATTCTGTAGCGAAGTTAGATTTTTTCGAGTAGGTCGACCAAGTCGAGCCTAATAGATTTCCAATTTCCTTTGGGTTGGTGTACGAGGTTCCATCTTGACCTTCTATTGCGTGGATATAGTTGGAGATTTTTAATCCGAAAATAGTATTTACTTTGTCCCATAGTTTTTTTGACGGCGTCTGCGGATTTATTTCTTTTGTAAATGTAACGAAACATTGTCTTTTGGAAACCTTTGTTTCTCTTTTAAATTTTACATTTGCTCTTTTGTAGTTAAGAAGATTTTCCCTACTTGGGGACCTTTTCAAAAGTTTCCATAAATTTTGCTTCTCTGATCGCAACATATTTAATGTAGGGTTCCGCCAGTATACCTGTGGTTTGCTATACTTGGGGCTGGCTCGAGGTATTGTCTCTTAGGCTGACCGTCTTATAATTTTTTGGATTTTTGCGGCCTTTTGATTTGGGGATCGGCCCCCGACATATCAGATATATACTTATTTACCGTACTTTGAGATTTATGCCAATCGGCTTTATCTGTGATAAATTTTGTGGTTTTATATGAAAAACTGGTAGTCTCTCTGGTGTGGAAAAATGGGATGTGGAACTATCATTGAGCAGTATTAAGTTATTATTTTGAATGGACTTGTTAATTATTTTGCATTTTGATTCTCCTTTGGGGATCCCCAGGACGGACTCCAGGCATAGAAATCGCCGACTAGGAGTATTGGTTTGTTTATGTTTTGAGTAATGTTGTTCAGTACGTTTTCCGTTATTTTTTCTTGTGGATATACATACATATTAATAATAACAAAAGGCATTTTGGATTGTATTTCAACTCCTTGGGCTAAAATATTGGAGCTAATGTCTATTGGAGTGTGTTCAATAGAATTGGAAATGAGAAGTGCAATAGCTCTTTTTGCCGTTGATGTAGGGTCAATGTCATTTTTGCTATAAAAGGTGTAGTTTACTGGCTTTGTTGCTGGGAAAGAGTTAGTCTTTAAATGAGTTTCCTGTAATGCTAGAATTTTCGGACCATGGCTTTTTATCACTATTTGAATCTCGTTGTAGTTGTTATGGTATCCATTAATATTCCATTGGAGGATTTTAAGAACCATATCAATATATATACCTATATAACTCAATTCTTGTATACTTACTATACAAGGGAGAGAAATTTAGTTCATTTCAATGTTTGGCTCGGAGCTTAAGTTTTCGTAATTAAAACTGGTTTTGCTTGTTGCTGGGTTAGTTGTGTAGTATTGTTCATTGTCTTTGTTTTTTCTTGTTATACGGTTTTGTTTTATTTTGTCTTCATATTCTTGAGTAATAAAGTTTGCTGCTTGGGTAGGTTCGGTTGTGAGTGATTGTGCCGATTGTGTGAGTGATCGATAAATGCTGAGAATTCCGAAAATCTCTAAAATCCCGATTTAGTCCCCAGATTTAGTCTGTCGATGTCCTTTTCTCTATACTTACCTTTATTTTAATCTTTCTAACTCTATCTTCATACTTACTTTTATCGGTATCTTCATCCTGATTTTTTCTTTATATTTATCTTTGGTTTTACTTTTATGTTTATCATTTTCTTAATTTTCATATTCCCCTTCACCTTTGCCCTTATTTAAGTAAAGTGTTTACATTTACCTTGATCTTCATTTTTGCCTTTATCTATGTACGTACTCCCCTTTGCTTTCATTTTTGTATTGGTCTTTTTTAAGTGTTATTCTTTGACCTTTTATTAGCATGTTTTTGTTAAATTAATACCATATGCATACACACAAGAAGCACTTGTTTCAGCCCCAACCATTTCCGTTGCACCACTTCCGTTGGACCATTTCCGTTGCATCATTTCCGTGGCACAATTTCCGTGTGCAATTTCCTTTGAATTTGCTAGTTTACTCCCAAACAACCAACTGCCGCTAAAGAAGTTTCACTTCAAAAACTGTTAAAACTGGTTGCGGACCTAGGAATGCCTGGTCTGAGCCAAGTCTGGCCAAATGCTCAGATGTCTCATTACCAGGTACTCCTGAGTGACCTGGCACCCAGAGTAAAGTAAGCTCATTGGCGCGTATTCATAGTCGAGACACTAAGTAGAAACTAATATAGTTGCAACTTAAATTTAAGTACCAACTTAAAATTCACTTCTATTCATAGTCGCATTTCAGACTTCTACTAAGTAGTTTTAACTTAGTTTTACGATATTGCAAAACGAGTGTGACTGAAATGTATCGATTTTTATTTACGATATTTTGGAAAAATGACATTTTTGTTAAATAATGTCAAGTTTGATCATCCGTTTATCTAATTTTTACTTTCATTGCATGTTTATGCAAAAGAATAAGGTATAAGTTTCTTGTTAGGTTAGGTTAGGTTAGGTTAAACGGGCAGCTCTGAAAAGAAGAGTTCACTCGGGGGCCGCAGAGGCCCATTGTGATGCCCATGGGGGTTACCCCAAGCCTATCCCTGCATGTCTTCGAACCATTTTGATTTTCTGGCGAATCCTAGCAGTCCTTCCAGAGGAGCTTTCCCCAATATATCCAGATTCTCGAAGAAATGGTCCCCAAGAAACTTGAGGAGTTTTCCTCGAAGTGCTGGACACTCGCAAAGGAAGTGCTGGACGGATTCTAACTGGGGGTTTCACGATTTGGGTCGCTTCCCCGAGCCCCATCTCAAATCCCTTCCTAGCACATTCGTCCGCTTCCTCATTTCCCGGGACACCACAATGTCCCGGTACCCAGTAAAGATTGATTATGTGTTGCTGTAGAGCTTGTAGGGATCTTCGGCATTCTTTAACGCATAACGAGTTAGTCGTTGCCGACCCTAAGGCTTTGATAGCCGCCTGACTGTCACCAACGAAGGCAAGTTTAGATGGAGCTAAGTCAATCATGCCCACCATCCTTGCCGCCATATGGATTGCAGTGGTCTGGGAGTCTATACGACTCCCTCAGAGATAGCTCCTGAGAGAGGACCCCAGACCCTGTTCCGATATCCATTTTGGAGCCGTCCGTGAAGATGGGTATTTCGTCATCGCTGAGAGCAATATTAAATTCCCAGTCACTTCTGTCAGGAAAATGGATATCGAACTTCGATTGAAGTCAATTTCCGTGACCTGATGGTCACAGTGGCTGTATTCCACCCCCACTCTCCCGAGGATTGTGGCGTGACCTTTGCAAGTTGTTCGCAGCCTGTTAGACGCTCTGAGTCGTAGAGCGCTTTTAGCTGCGATACTTTTAACATATAGGTCTATAGGTGGAATATCCAGCAGGGTCTATAGAGATGCCTGGGGCGTTGAATAAATTGCCCCCGTAATGCATAAGCATGCTTGTCGTTGCACCTTTTGCAAGTTGAGTAGATGGGATTTGGTGTCAACCGCCTGCCACCATACCAGCGCGCCATAGGTGAGGATAGGTCTAACTACCGCCGTATAAATCCAGTGTATTATCTGCGGTCGCAGACAACAGTCTTTTCCAATAGTAGCGCGTAGAGCGCGTTGAGCGCCTTCTTTCTCCGCTCTTCGGTGTTCCTTTTCCAGGAAAGCTTAGAGTCGAGAATAACCCCCAAAAACTTTGCTTCTTTTGACAATGTGAGATTTGCTCCATTGAGGGACGGAGGTCGGAAATTGTCTATTTTATATCGCTTGGTGAAGAGAATAAGTTCGATTTTAGTTGGACTGACCCTTAGGCCGTTTCTTTCTGCCCACCCTGACAGATCGTTAATTGCAGATTGTAGAATTTTGCTGACCGTGGAGAGGAATTTTCCCACGACCAGAATGACTAAGTCATCCGCGTAAGCAACGACCTTAGCGGCTTTCGATGTACGAAGCAGGAATTCGTTTAGTACGAGGTTCCACAGTAGGGGGGATAGCACCCCCCAGTGAGGTGTGCCCCGTGTGGCTGTTTTCCTTACTTCTGATGTTCCCAAGGAGCCATTGATGTTTCTGGTGCTCAACATATTGTCGATCCAGAGAGTGATCAATGGGTCCAGTCCTATAGCCACCATGGAGTGGTGTATTAACATTGTTAAAGGCGCCCTCCACGTCCAGGAAGGCTTCCAGCGCATATTCCTTGTGATTCAGTGCTTGTTCTATACTCCCAACAACCTCGTGCAGGGCTGTTTCAACCGACCTACCTTTACGGTAGGCATGCTGAGCCTCGCTGAAGTTCCCAGGAGTAAGGCGTTGCGTGATCTGCAGACTCAGAAGCCTCTCCATTATTTTGAGAAGAAATGATGAGAGGCTGATGGGCCTAAAATCTTTTGCAGTGCTTGTGGCCCGCTTTTCCTGCTTTGGGAATGAAGACCACTCTTACCTCCGTCATGGCGTTTGGGATGTAGCATAGGAGGAGACTCGCGCTATAGATTGTCGTTAGCCAGGGGGTTACCGTGGAGCTTGTTCGTTGTGGCATGGTTGGAAAGATCCCATCCGGTCCCGGAGATTTGTAGGGTTGGAAGGATCTGATAGCCCAAGCTACTTTGTCTGTAGTGATAATTTCGTCCACTGGACCGACTTGCCTGTGGGTACTAGGGTGTTCTGTCACAGGAGTTCCTGTGTCCGCTGCGTCACCGCAGCCAGGGAAGTGGACGTCCAAAAGGTGTTCCAGTGTTTCAAGGCTGCTTTCGGTGTGCCCTCCTCCTGGCTTTTTAAGAAAACCGGGAGGAGCCGGGTTTTTCGAGAGGTACCTTCTTAGTCGCGCGGCATCAGTAGTCGTTTCGAGGTCCTCGCAAAAGTTGGACCACGAAACCTTCTTTGCTTTCTTTATCTCTTTCTTGAACGCATTGAAGTTGCGGCGATAATCGTCCCAGTCCTCCGCGTTCTTAGTGAACTTCGCTTTATTGAAAGCTTTTCTAGCTGCTATCCTGAGCCGCCTTAAATCGGCCTTGGGTGTCGCTTAGAAGGTTTGCTCTCGGGACAGGTTGTTATGTAACATTCGTTGAGAGACTTCGTTAGACAGAGGACCGCTCCCTCCAGTTGGTCCGCTGAAATGTACGCCGTGTACGGTGGACTTGCTCCAATTTGTCCTACGAGGATTTCGATAAGGTTTTAGTGTCGGTCTGCTTAGGTTAATGGACAATACAATGCGACAATGATCCGAAAAAGAGCATTTTGTCGAGACGTGCCAGCCGTCAACCCTAACATTGTTCGAGCTAGTTACAAGAGTTATATCTATAACCTCCTCCCTTATTCTATTGTAGAAAGTGGGGTGATTACCCTTGTTACAGATAGTAAGTTTTGTGGATAATAAGTAACTAAAGAGTGATTCACCTCTATTGCTGATGTTCGAGCTGTTCCACGCCATGTGGTGAGCGTTGGCGTCACAGCCAGCCACCATATTTATCCTTCGTTGCTCCGCCCAGGCGGTGAGTTTCCTGAAGGATATTGACGGGGGATCGGGTACATCGTATGGCATGTATAACGATGCGAGGATGAGGTCGGGTGCTCCCCTCTGCTCCAACATTGCCACTGTCATGTCCGAATCGCTAAATTGGGGAAGAAAGAGAATATTAGTGCTTTTCTTAACCAGAATACAGCTTCTAATTTTACCTTCGGTCTGTGGGGTGAGAAGTAGAAAGTCGCTAGTGGATAGACCTGTGACCCTCCCCGCCACTAGCCAGGGTTCTTGTATTAGGGCCACGTCCACATCTTCCACACCCATGAAGAGCAGCAGATCCTCCGATGCTGCCCTGCAGTGATGCAAATTAATCTGCACCACCTTTAGGCTTTTCGGATTCCCTTTCAGCATCGGGGATGATCACCCTAAGGTGACCGATGCCATATCTTATTTGGCCGGCTTTGCAACGGAGGATCTGCAAGGATTGTGGACCGATCTTGATCCAAAGGTCCTTGCCGTTACCCTTGTCGCGAGCGCGGCCTCGGACAATCGTCCAGTCGTCAGGGATGACATCCACGTTCTGACATTTGATTAGGGCTAGTGAGGTCTCGTCCTCCACGAGGGGGGGGGGGGGGGGATCCACACTCGCACTGTCGTACGGGATGGCACCTCTGAGAGCGGAACAACTTCTAGTCGTGTGTTGGCCCAAAGTTCGTCTTGGTTGCGGACGCAGTTTGTTAGGAAGTCTAACGACTCCTTGTTACCGCATCCAACAACTTTGACTCCCTTCTGCCACTTGGCTCCATCAAACATACCAATGTTGTTGTTTTTGGTACGCTGGATTTCGCCAAGTAGTGCCCTCATAATCTTTTCTTCCAGGAGCAACCATTTTTCCGTCGGAATCTTTACTTCCGGGTGATTCCGGTCTATGATTGCTACCTGGAGCTCTGGTGCTGAGCATAAGGTCGATGAAGTTTTCACCCGCTTCTGCTCAGGCTGTGTCTTCTTGTCGCCAGACAGTTGTCTCTTCAAAGTGCGTGCAACCGGTCCCTTACCACCGGAGGCAATACCAGCTGCCGACGTCGAGGCCTTCTCCCCGTCCAGCCGTGGGAACACTGGCCTCGCGGTCTTCGGCACCTTGGGCGTCAGTGATTGCGACGGCTTGTTGTTTCCAACAGCGGACAGGGGAGCAGCTTTCTTCGTCGGCAGACTGCTACCGCCCTCAGATGGGGGTTTGGTTACAGCGTCCCTTTTTTCGGAGTTGGGGGCTTTTCCAGAGACCGCGGCCACACTTCCGGAAGCATTGGAGACTGTCTCCTCGCGGAGTCGCTCATACTTCCGGACAATGTAGGCATGCTTCTTTTGAAGAGCCTTGCCCCTTGGCGTTAGAGTGGCGGGGTCACGCTCTCGCAGTTTCGCGAGGGTTGCATTTTATAAATACTGCCCGGTGCCGCCCACTATGGATCAGAAGCAGACCAGGGAGCCGCCCCACTGGGGAACAGACGCTTCTGGATTTGTCGGTGCTCGGTGCGTTTTCAAACGCGAAGATTGGGGTTCCGTACGTAGTGGTCCACCCTTCATCACGTTCTGGTCGTCCTGAGCGTTAGTCGATGCACGTCACGTACAGTCCGGGTCCAGTCCTCACTACGGGAGCTCAGCCTTGAGCGAGGGTATACCGCCTACCGATAGGTTATAGATTCACTTCACTCCCCCATTAGATCACCAAGTTTCTTGTTAATTGAGTGAAATAGCCAGAACTACCGCAATGATGTGAAGTCGATGTTTATCGAAAGCATGCTGCGAAACATACAAACACATATCTAAATGTAATGCACTAACTTGCTTTAAGAGAACAAGCATGAAATTGACTTATTATTTGAGCATTTATATATGTAAATCATTCCAATTATAATATTGTGATTCCGATTCAAATGGATCGCTCTTTGTAAATTTCAATTGGAGATCATTCAATATTATCAAAATCATGCTCTGCCAACTTAATTTTTACATATTTCGTTTTATTTCCTTAATTTAATAAAATACTTCTTCCTAGTTACGACTTAATTGCAGCTGCAGCCGAAACTAAATTTTAAGTTGGTACTTAGCCAGAAAAGTCGAAACTAAGGCGACTATGAATAGATTTAGCTGTAACTTAGTTAGGATAGTTTCGACTTAGTTGTGAACTAAATATGACTATGAATATGCGCCATCATGTTTACCACCATAATTTAGTCTAGATTTGCATTGCCGAGCTAGTTTGGAAGTAGTTAGAGGGCTGGCCAATGCCTTAAGTGCAGCTTGGTTGTCACTGCAGACACGTTAACTCCTTCTTATCCACCTATGTATCACCACGTAGTTTATGACTTTGAGGATTCCAATTACCCCAGCCTGGAAGACCGAAGCATATTCCCCAACAGAAAAGTGAAGCTTATCACCATTAACTTCGAAAAAAAAAACGAACTTCGAAAAACACCCCAGATCATGATCCAGAGTCAGTTTAAGAGCCATCAGTGAAGATTCGACAATGAGTGAGTCCGGTCTCAGTCTTGGAATTAAACCAGCCTTCAGTCTCAGGGAAGTCAACATTATAGAATCTCTTCAACAAAGGTAATGGTGGTACTGTCCCGTAGCATTGAAAACACACAAGTGATTAAATCTCTAACGCCAGAAATTTCCGCCGCGCCCCACTTGGTGTTATACCAACATCCGGTTTTAGTCTGCAGGTGGCCTTTCAGGATTCCCACGTTTGGAAACATAAAGTGACGGTAAGTGCAGCAGCGCAAGTGCGTCAGGAGCACTATACATACAGTGGCCATAAATGGATTCAAAATGAAGGACAATTTTTAAAAAATATATGCCTACATATATTTACGTAGTATAAAAATATCAAAATAGAATTTATGATTCTAAAAAAACCTACTTCAACTCTCATATAAAAAATATATATATATATATCTTATGATCCACTGATCGGACCTTAACCAGATTAGTATCTCTCTCTCTACACTCTGCGACAGTACCTTTCCGATGCAAAACGAATTATCGAAATCGGTTGACGTGTTCCAAAGTTATGCGGTAACATACATAAAAAAAAAAAAAAATATTCCGACGAACTGATAACCTCCTCCTTTTTTGGAAGTCGGTTAAAAATGAATCACGTTTTCTTCATCGATATTAATCTTTTTTACATGAATATTTATAAAAGTACAGTAAAACATATTATAATTACAATAGCTTACACGGAAAGTGAAAACCTTTAAAAGATTATTTTATAGGCAAATTTTGAGTCGTTCAAAACGAAAACAATACCCTTCTTTTTTGTTTTTTTTTTGGTACTTTTCGCAGTTATTTGTTAAAAATCGACGTCATGAATCGACGTAAACGACGAGTTACAAAGTGCCCTTTACAAAAATATATAATTTGTGCAGGTTGCGCTCCATAGCATCTACATCTCTAATCTGATTTTCATTATCTTTGGCTCAAAGTTTACTGTAATTATATATCTTCTTTATCGAATTTTTAATATAATGAAAACAAATAATCAAAAGAAACTGCGTATTTGATTAAAAATCTCACTTTTTTCGACTTTGAAGACAAAATACAAATGGTCGCCTGTAGCACTAATAATTTTCATCGAAGTCGCCACAAGTTATATATTTTGGTAAGAAGCACATCAATACCCTTCGAGCTGTAAGTCGCTTACGTTGATTTGGAGATTTCTTTATGAGATATTGAAGAAAAGCTACGAAAAGTACCAAAAAATACTTTTTTGAAAAAATCCATCCATTTTCCGATAATTTTAAAATAACGAATAAAATACGGGACAAATGCAGGCCACTTGGAAAAAATCAGTACATTTTCAGGGTTTTCAGGCTTGAAAAACTACGCAGGACCGACCTTTGAAAAACAGTACGGTCCTGCAAAAAATAGAACGGATGGTCACCGTAACTATACACCACTCAAAAAAATTCAAGTTAAATAATGAGGCTATCAAACAACCATTATGGTTCTTTACTATCGAAACCAGATAAATTTTTGTGGACCCTCACTTACAACTCATGGACCCCATATTTTTTCACGCCAACGTATACCCCCATCGAGTCACCCGTGATCCCCTGGGGGTCCACCTGGACCACCTTGGGGATAACTGGTTTAGAAATCTAGAGTTATCCGACTTTCGTGATGTAAATACATAAGTGCAGAAGATCTATTTGGGAGAAAGCCAAATTTAATGTCTAGCGATTTGAGCCAAATTTCGCCGGTAGTTCCCCATGGTTCCCGTGTCACGCTAATTGAAAATGGTGTTAAATTTTGTTCTGAATTTTCCTCTTTTACACCATTTGACTTTGACGCTTAGTGTGAGAGCCCTCCCACATGAAACTAAATGTGTAGTTTCTCAAATAATATACGTAATTGAAGAAATGTCGGCCGCTGCTGGTCAAAGCAACATCGCATAAAACAAATATAGAAAAAAGGTTTTTTCTTAACAGCGGTCGTCCCTCGGCAGGCAATGGCAAACCTCCGAGTGCATTTCTGCCATGAAAAACAGCTTCTTATAAAAATATAATCGCCGTTCGGAGTCGGCGTAAAACTGTAGGTCTCTCCGCTTTGTGCGACAACATCAAGGCGCACGCCACAAATCGGAGGAGAAGCTCGGCCAAACACTAACATATGTGTAAGCGCCAATCTATTATTATTATTATTATTATAATTATTATTATTACTATTTTTATTATTATTATTAATTGAAGGACTCTTTGGGAATATTCGGGAGAATATTATTTCTGATGACATTTTGCATTCTTTTATATTGGCCCCAAAAAAGATGATTGCTCTTTTATCAATGTATTGGAGCGTATGCCGAGATAAGAAAAGTCATATATTAATGTTGATAAAATGATTTGTGATGATGTTCGGGAGCATGGCAATAACAATATTGAATTTTTAAACCTTTTTACAGTCAGCGGATTACCTCCACATAAAGTGGTACTCAAAAAAACTGTATTGTAATGCTTACATACATATGTATAAGCAATCTAAACACAAAGAATACTTTGGTGAATGGTACTCGCATGCGTGTGAAACAAATGGTTGAAAACCCTTTAGGTTGTGAAGTTTAACTGGAATTTCATGTGGCTTGCGAATATTAATCCCTCGCATTCATTTGTCCTATTTTCCAGGGTACTTTTCGTCCAAGGGTACACAGTTCCCAATCATTCCCGCTTTTTGTATGACTATAAATAGATCTCAGGAGCAAATAGTTCAAAGTGTTGGTTTCTTATTACGAACATCTGCATTTTCTTATAGAAAATGATATATAACGGCCAGTAAAATTTGTTCATTTTACGGATTGCGGTTCCACATTCCTGATACTTCAGATCAAGGTCATTTGTCTGCCGAACAAGGGGTTTTTACAAAACCACAGTTTATATTGTTGCCCACTAATCAAATGTTGAAAATAAAACAAAAAAATATAAAAATTGTAGTCACGTTTTACTTCGATCCAAATCAGAAGCTATTTCGGTAAATATATTTGTACCTTATAAGTTAGACGACGTGCTATGTCTGAAAGCATCTCTATGGAAAAATGGTTGCTGATTAATTAAGTAGTTTTTCGTAACGCAGCATAGCATTGCCACATACATATACATATATATACAACCCTAATAAACCACGAAATATTCATTTTCTTGTATGGATGAAAAATTCTTGTGTGCGTTGGTTTAATTTAAAACTAAGTGCGGTGTTTATACTCTATTATTGACCATAAAATGGGAGTACACTCATCTAATTGGATTCGTTCCCTCTGCAAAAAATAAATTAATAGCGTAAAATAAGCAACTCTAACAAATAAACCAAAGAAAAGAACGTCAAAATGATTATGTTTAAAGCATCTATGCCCCTACAAATCCCTGAGAGCAGATGAATGATGATGACCACCATCAAAGGCGCAATTGATTTCAATTAAGAATAACTCAACACCTCAGCCCGCAATTGGTCTCGACTTCACACTGTGTTGCTGCAACATAATTGGTACTTACAACCAGTGTTGCCACGTAAAAAATTGTTTTCCTACCAGCTCCAACCAAAACCTACCAACTTTTTTTCAGATTTAAATTTTTTTCAATGTCAAGTTTGTTAAAAATGTAAGAAACACAACCTGCCTTATCCTGAGTTTCGCCTGAAATAAAATTCACCCGAAAATTTGTCATCCGCCTATAGTAAAACCATGGAAACCAAAAGTGAAAAGTGAACCGGTTCGGGGAAAATGAAACTCATGATAAGGCTGAACATTTAATAAAACTACATATAGCACAGCAAGTACAATGAAAACAAATTAGCTCCCTTTAACAATTCATTTTACTGTAAAGACTTGTACAGATGTATGTCTCTTTATAAAATATTATTACGTTCCCTAAGGTTTATCCGTCTGCTATTCATGATACGTTGGCAGTCACATAGAATATGCTCTGAGGTTTCCTCCACCAGCGCACAAAATCTGCAGTTCGTCTCTACAGAAACTCCCATTTAATTCAAATCGTACCTTAACTTCAGGTAGCCAGTTGGAGTTTCAAGGCCCTCCCGAATAAATTCAAGGAGTCTTTAGGAGTTCCTCCTGGAAGAAGTTATCGATCTTTTTGACTACCTCATTTCCTTTGACTTCCGCCAGTGGACAGTGCGATCCTTCTCAGCACGAAAGTAGTTCTGTAGTATATCCTTTACATATATCGCAGAAAGGCTCGGGACCATGAAAGCGCATTCTGGGGTCCACGCTTAGCGAGGCAGTCAGCCCTTTCGTTGCCTTCAAACCCTTCATGTTCCGGAATCCACTACAGAGTTACGCTATTTCGGGCTCCCAGGTGGTTCAATTAAGGTTTACCGCTTTACTAGCTTTTGACAACCAGTGTCTTACTATGAAGTCTCCGACAGGGTGGGTAACATTCGAGAGGTGTGAGCTGCAATTGAGCCTTTTGTCCAGACTTACCCTTATATACTTCACCTCTTCTGATAACTAAATTTCTATCATTGCCAAGGTGGGTCTAGTCAAGTTGACTTTCCTTCTTTTGGTAAATGGGACACTGGTGACCTTCAGTGGTTTTATTGTCAAGCCCTTTTCATCACACCAGCCATTAGTACATAAAGATACATATCGACGACTAAGTGGAAGATCGACCTATCTCAGAAAACTTTTCAAGAACACCCTATTTCAGAATTTGGTTCAAAAACGCCCTATCTCAACTGAAAATATATTGGATTATATACTATGTTGAGATAGGGCGTTTTTGAATTGGCAGCTGAGATAGGGCCGTTTTGAACCGAATTCTTAAATAGGGCTTTCTCGAAAAGTTGTAGGTATGAGATAGGGCGTTTTCGAACTAGCTGCCGAGATAGGTCGATCTTTCACTCAGCAGTTGATATGTAGTTTATCACAATTTAAATTAAATTAACTTGTAGGAACATAAAGTATATATGAATGTTCGTATTGTATATTGACCATAGTAAGGGTATAAATTCTACCTACGAATCAGGTGTATTTACGTGTTTGCGGTCGCCGTTATACGAACGCACTGGTGAAATATTCGTATAAATAGGGGTGTTAAAATGTTTGGAGATACATATTTATGTATTTTCCATTTTGTATAAATAACTATTTTTGTCGCAAAATCTACCAAAATCCAGCCTAACCCACCAGCCTACCAAATGAAAAAAAGCTACCAGTTTTTGTAGGAAAAGCCCATGTGTGGCAACACTGCTTACAACTTTTTCATTCATTGAAAAGACTGGAGTTTCAGATTCCTAACTATTTTAAATGCATTGGCTTGGTTTCATCAAATTAATTTTTTTGTTTGCACCAAGTTAACTGCACTAGTTTTTTTTGTAGCAGTTCGTATGGACTTAAAACGACGAAACACTTAGGACCGGTTGTTCAATGTCTGATTAGCACAAATCGGAGGTAGAAGCTGCGGTTAAATACAAAGACTGCTTTATCGATCACATGTTACATGCCAGGGGTGGGCAAGGCCGAGGCCGAAAAGAGCCACATGTAAGTTCTAAATGCTACAAAGAGCCACAAAAAAACACAAAAACAAAAATTTCATTTTTAAATTAAATTGTTATTAGAAATGAAAAACATTGAATTTATTATTATTCTAATGTACGTAAGATTGATATAAAATAAAATTCAAAAGATCCCTTTGGCCGAATTTCCAAAATCTGGTTTTACGTCAGTTAAAGCCGTTCATAACAGTTCGGTTAAATGTTCATTTAAAATTTCCAGTAAAAATGTCCAAGAGCAAAATTTCGGCGTAATGTCATCTGTTCTCTCACAACAGAAAAAAAATATCCAAAATAATACGCGCACAGAAAATTTGCAGAAACTTGCAAGTTAGACGAACAGCTAAATTTTGTTTACATTCAAAAGCATAAAACTAAAAACGTAAGAAAACAAATCCCGAAGTCTTATCCTGACACAGTTCAGTGACTAAAGGAATAATTACTTACTTCTTACAAGTTTAATAAGTCGCACTTTACTATTTTAACTTCCAAACCTTGACAAATTGCAGTTAGTAAAAATTTTTCCAGAAGAAAATAGCAGCTTTCCCTCAAAATGAAATGTCATTTTGCTCTTTCAATTTCCCCTACTTTGCAAGTTTTTCGCGAACGCGACCACCAAAAGCGTAAAGTTTTTATAACTTCCAATAATTATCAGGTACACGAATGCAACTAATGTGAACGGTGTTCTGACTTTACGAATTTCATTGTAGAGTACAAAGACTCACAGTTATACGTTGTACCAAAAATTGAAAATTTACGGGACGCTGCTGTTTTCAACAGCGGATATTTTAAATCTGGTACTTGTTGCCGGAATTCAAGCAATTGTAAAGCTTTATGTTGCATTTGTTTGTTTGTTTGTTTATTCATTTATGTTGCTGGCTGTACATAAGACTATTGTCTTTTAAGCACATCATATTTTATACAATAATATATAATATTTTCGCTAACCTAGACTAAATTTTTTCGCACAAATTCTTTCAACAGATTAAACTAAATTAGTTAAAAGTAAACATTCTTTCAATAGATTAAACCAAATTAGATTAAAGTGCAGTTTGAAACAATTAAAAGGCAAGAGTTAACAAGGTTTAGATATTAAAGTATTCAAAAACCTCTGATTTAAAGCGCCTAGCATTCTCAATGGATTTTAAACATATCGGTAGGGAATTCCATGTTTTTACAACACTGACAAAAAACATTCTCGAGGAAACAAGACAATTGTGCCTTGGTACAATGAGGCTGCATGTTCTACTTGAACGCGCAAAAGTAAATTTTTTAAAAAGGTATTCCGCGGTTTTTTATGTATCAATTTTAAGAAAACAGTCACGCTACAGTTGAGTGTTTTATAGCTACACTGTGAAATGTGGTCAAACTTGCGCTTGGAAAATACATATCGTGGGGTGAGATACATATAGCTTTGGTCTTCGATGAATTTAAATTCAAATTATTAAGCTTTGCCCAAACAGATATCGAGTGCAGATCTTCACTGACTCTAGCTATAAAGTCTTCAGAACTTAACACAACTTTCTGCCAACGATTAGTAAGATAATTTTCCATTAACTTTACGGCACCATCAGAAAAACCAAAATATCTCTTTAGCTTTAGCAGGAGTATACTGTGATCAACCTTGTCAAAGGCCTTGGAGAAGTCTAACAGAGCTAAAACTGTTAGCTCACCCCTGTCATATGCTGGTCTTATATCCTGTATATAGCTGTAGCACAGCTGTGGCTACTTCTATACCCAGACTGATACACCGTGAGGAGTTTATATGCATCAAGGTAGCCAACTATCTGTCTTACCATTAGCTTTTCCAAGACCTTGGACAACGAGGACAGTATACTTATTGGACGGAAATCAGATGGTGAAGAGACTGCGTGCCTTTACGGAACATAAACCGACGCAATCACGAAAACCAAGAAAATAAAAATAACGGATTTCTACCCGCCGGCGAATACAAGCAACCAAAAAGCACCTACCTGTGAGATAATGAAACACGAACTATTCAGAACGAAAAACGACACTGAAGATGGCACAACGCCGAAACCGGTTTGTCTCCAAATCAAATTTGGCAAGGGATGACGGAAAATCGTTCCACAATACATCATACTCCTACCCTGTTGGAAACACAAACAACCAAAAAGAAGGAATAGATACTTCTTATTACATCGTTATCCGTTGCAGGAGAGAAATTAAATTCTTCATTTGGTCCAAATAAAAGACCTGGGTCCAGTTTGAATTCGCTGCTATGTTGCAAACTTATCGATTGAAGGAACTATTCGTTCATGATGGTAACATCTAAATCGCATTCTAGGTTGCTTTTACTCCCTACTCCCACAGATTATTCCAGAGAGTTTTGGTTGGCAGATCCACCAGTGCGTTGTCTTCTTTTAAACTCCAACTCTTCGCTTTTCTAAAAAATTAGCATTTCGGATATTGTAAATTCATCCTCAATTACGTTACATATAAAAGGGTTTATGTAGTATGCAAACGCACATTTCAATAATTTCAAATCGGCAAATAATTTTTCAAAATCTACTTAAAAAAAAAGATGAAATATTCTTTTTTTGAGATCATGAATAAAAATACCTAATTAAGCTTCAAAACTTGAAACAATTTGCGACAAATCAAAAGCATTCTTATTGTCTCCTTGTAGAGACGAATTCAAGTTTTGCAAATGTTCCATCATGTCGGTAAAGAACATTTAGTCAGAAAGCCAATTTTAAATCTCCAATTGCGGGTAATGTTCCGATCACAATTTGCGTGTGTGTATATGAAAAGAATAAAATAAAATAACAACGCAATGGAAAAGAATGTCCAACAAAGATATATGCATTTAAAAAAATAAAAAGAGCCAAAATGTTCTAAGCAAATAGAAAGTAAAATGAGCCGCACTTTGCTAAGCAAGGAGCCGCATTTGGTGCAAAGAGCCGCGTTTGCCTAGCGTCGTTATATGCAGTATATCGAAAACGTCGAAAATGATGTTTAATAGCCCAGTTATGCCTACTTGCATTGCTATACCATTTTTACGTAAAAATCAAAACCCAACAGAATTCTACATGTTAAGTACTATGCGTTGGGCAACCGCTTACACGCAAAGCCCGTTTAACAGATTCATATGTGCAACTCTCATGCAAAGCTAAGTATGCATAACAGAACCTTTAACCGGAAAGTAGTGATAACCAACAAGTAAGAAAGTTTAAGTTCGGGCGAAGCCGAACATTAAATACCCGGCGCAAGTATTAAATATATGATTTTCACCTTTCCGAAAACTACTGCCACATGGTAAGCCGGGGTCTATCAATGTTGAGTAAATTAGCATCCTTAAATTTCGAAATATTGAACTTATATGAAAAGCGGCCGTAATTTTAGTCCGATTTCAACAATTTTCAACGTTTTGCTTTTATATGGCAAGCACTATAACCATACCGAGTTTGGTACAAATTGGTAAAACGGTTACCGAGATACATATATCATAAGTGGGCGGTGCCACGCCCATTTTCTAAAATTTTATCATAGGTGTATTTCTTGGTAAAGAATTGTTGCAAGCATCAACTTTGAATAAATTAGCTTTAATATTTACTGATTTATCGAAGGTTTTCTATTTCTATAAACTACCGTTATAGGGGATGTGAGCGTGGTTATTGTTCGATTTTAAAAATTTCCAGCCATTTGGTATGTTGTACTAAGGCCAACAACTGTGCCGAGTTTGGAGCGCATTAATCTCAGTACATGTATATATTTGTACTTTATGTGGTTAAGTAAGTACCCAACGGGATTGAAAGTTAGCTGCTTCCAAAGGAGCAAGTATGGAGCAGTACAAAAGCAAAGTAAAAAATAAATTTTTAAATTTCTAACAATGCTCAGAAATGAATATTATTTTGAGTAGTAACATAAAATATTTTCTTTTGAAAAAAAGTTAGGGCCTTATTCTGTATCACGAACCATTGTATAGGCTTACAAGTATGGAAAGCGCCATTTTGTTTGTTTACATTTGAAAACAGCTGAGATCACCTGATTTTCAATTCTCTCATTCTCCGCACAGAGTTACATTGAAGATTCAGAAAAACTTTAAAATGTAAATTGAGAAATATTTTAGAAAAATGTGTTTTTATTAATTTGAATTGATTAAATAAGAAATTAAAAGTGCATGCCAAGTCTAACATTTCCAATAATAACGATACAAGTGTATGTTCCAGACAATAATTTAAAACATTTGTGAACTTATCGTTTTGCGCTAAAATACAACAATGTGTGTAAAATTCGTTGTCATTGTTTCTGTTTTGAATATCATATTCGTATCAGCCGGTGGAAAAAATAGGTAAATTTGGATTTATCTTTAAGAAAACATATAAATTAAAATATATTTCTGTCCAGAGCGACATACGGACAAGTAAGATGATAAATTTGTATGATGAATATCGCGGAAAATCTTTTGCATCAAAATTTCTATTCTAATTTCCATTTGAATTATGATATCAACGGGATGCTTTGGGACGTATTTTTTGAAGACAATTTTCTTATAAATCTTGAGATTGTTGATTTGTTTTAGAATTAAAAAAGGTAGTTTATATTAAAAAATATATTTAGACTATTTAGCAGTATGTAAATTACTTATGTTACAAATTGAAACGATTTTAAGGAATATTCATGGTTGCCATTAATAGTAGTATGACAGTTAGATCTAAATGCATATTTGACAAGAAAGATAGAATACAAGATTGTGCCGTCGGCGGCGATGATATATCTGTACAAAAGGTAATCAAAGTCGAATTGGATGTTGAAAGAAAATGTGAGAACAGCAAATTTTTTTAATAATAAATTTTTCGATAAGGAACGTGTTTTAATTGTGCTAATTTCTAATAGCCTTATTCATAAACTACAAAGTAGCTTAAAAAAGGTTTATTTATTGAAAAATGTTTGTAAGCGGCAATTTAAAAAGCTTTTTAAAATTTTTAGTTTTTATGAATAAGGCGATAAATATATACATATGATTTACAATAACTTTTAACAAGGAAAATATGAAAAAGGGTGATGAAGAAAATCATAACAATTAAGTGAAAAAATTTGATTTTTACAAATTTAGTAAGCAGTAGCGCATTTCAAGAACGATATTTCGGACAAATTGTTAATGAACAACTATTTTTCCTTCCCGTTTGCTTTGGTTTTGGCAAAAAAGTTGATTAGTTCCTGCCGCCGATCAAGTCATTTCAACCACAAAATGCTATTATTTGCAAGAACCGTTCACTAAAATTTTAACTAACTTTTTATTATTTATTAATTACTTTTTGATATTCAGCAATAGCTAGATGGAAAAAAATTATAAACCAAAATTAGTAATATTTTTATGAATGTAGTTATAAAAGTTCACAGAGGAAACGCCGGAAAACAATGTATTGGCAACGACATAAAATGTATGGCAATTTAGATGTTTAGATTTAGATTTAGAACAGAATAATAACTACGATAAAAAAGCATGAGAAAAAAGTGCGATGGAAATCTTTTCAATCAACAAAAGCTTTAAATGCCGTTGTAAAACGGTCAACAAATTTCTTATAAAATATTTTGATTTTTACCATGATAAAAACATTACAAGGTAAAATCATTGGGACAGTCAGTCAGCAATATAATTTTAAAATTCGAATTCAAGCTCACACACACATTAAATTGTTTGCAAACGTCAGAAAAAAATCATTCCGACGAATTGAGCGAATTTTTTTACATTCTAATGTTTTTATCAAAAAAAAAAAAAAAAAAAAAGAGCGTATGTACAATTGCTGGCGTATGCCGACGACATCGATATTATCGGTAAAAACAAGGGCTACGTCTGTTCTGCCTTCTCGGGATTGGATAGAGAAGCAAAGCGAATGGGTCTGGTGGTGAACGAGGACAAAACGAAGTATCTCCTGTCATCACACAAACAGTCAGAGCATACGCGTCTTGGCACCCACGTCACTGTTGACAGTTACAAGTTTGAAAAAAGTAGACGACTTCGTTTATTTGGGAACCAGCATTAACACCAATAATAATGTCAGCCTTGAAATCCAACGGAGAATTACTCTTGCCAACAACTGCTACTTTGGGCTGAGTAGGCAATTGAGAAGTAAAATCCTCTCTCGTCGTACAAAGATCACACTCTATAAGTCACTCATCATGCCTGTGCTGGTGTATGGCGCGGAAGCATGGACAATGAAAGCATCTGATGAGACGGCTCTTGGAGTTTTCGAGAGAAAGATTCTGCGAAAGATTTACGGACCTTTACGCGTTGGTGATGGCGAATATCGCAGACGATTTAACGATGAGCTGTATGAGCTTTACAACGATATAGACATAATGCAGCGAATTAAAATTCAGCGGCTCCGCTGGCTTGGCCATGTCGTTCGGATGGACAGAAACGCTCCTGCTCTGAAAATATTCAACGCGGGCCGCGATGCTGGTAACAGAGGAAGAGGAAGGCCTCCTCTGCGTTGGAAAGACCAGGTGGAGAAGGACTTGGCTTCACTTGGCATTTTCAATTGGCGTCAGTTAGCACAGAAGAGAAATGACTGGCGCGCTGTTTTGGACTCGGCCAAAATCGCTTAGGCGGTTACAGCGCCAATTAAGAAGAAGAAGAATATTTTTATCATGATTTTTACTGGGTATATATTTATTTATACACGTTTTTAAACCTAATAAAAAAGCGTATTTAACCACATTAAAATTTTTTTAATATTGAATGGCGCAACACAACAACTCTTTTTGTTGCACGCAACCCTTGAACACGTGCCTGTCATCTATTTTTTCTGTTTCAACATTTCGCTATTTTGCATTTCTTTTATTTTGACGTCATTCGCATTGTCAGATTTTTGAAATTCGTTTTGGTTCGACATTCTGCTATTTCATAACTCTTTCATTTTCATGTCATCCATCTTCCATTTCTTATCTTCCATTGCCATTCGCATCGTCGAACGTGCCTGTCGAACACTGCCGCCATCATGCTTTTCAGTTTGGCACGCACGTGCGCTGTTAGAAAGAGAATAGACAAACAAGGGCATAGGATTCTATACTTTTAAGTATATACGATGTCACGAACGATAGGCAAAACGAACGATTCGTCTGCAGACGACAACCTCTCAGATTGCGATTTTAAACTCTATCGATCGTCTTCGTCTTGCTTTTCATACATTACGTTGCAATGGTCTCGGTTGCGTTTAAACCGGCTAAAATGATGCCGCCGGACTAATCGCTCGTGATACAGAATAAGGCTGTTAATTTATGTAAAAACATGTTTGTATTATTATTTGTATTATGTTATTATTATGGTAATCCCGTTTCACGTCAAGTTATAACATTTAATGTTGTTATAATAAGCTTTGCCACGGTTTTATATCAAAAATGCCTATTTGATTAGGATTCCTAAAATATGCTATACGGCAGCTATATTTTCTGCGTTTTGTGTACTCTCCTTCTTCGTAAAATATTTAAGTCAATAAGAACTCACTTCGCAACTACATCATTGGAGGAAAACAAATTTTTGACAGCACCATGGCGTGACCTTCTATTCTATGAACCTTGTGTAGTTTGACTATTGTCAATGAAATCGAATGCTTCATTCGCTGGCGCCAACAAGACATGAGAATCGTTGGACTACAGAAGTTCAATGTAGGCGAAAGAGACGAAATTCCCTTAAATGCCGAAATGTATTTGTCGATATTCGTGGAGAGCTCTTGATTCTGCCAAGTCGCGGTAAAGTAGAGCGTGCAATGGTTTTGGTAAATGGGCCAACGAAGGTATTTAGGTATTGTCCTCCACAACACAATGCTGGTGTCTCCGAATGAGACTTTGACGCTATATAACATTGCCAAACTGCATCCATAGGCCCAATCGTCACACGACAGCTCGGTTTAGTCAATGGCGCGATGTAATTACACACTTAAAAGGTGTATGCACGAGGCGAATGTTGGCTGGCGACCAACTTTGTTGAAAGCCATTAGTTGAAAGTAGAATGCAAAGTTGAACAATGCAAACGCCTTTTTGTGGCGAATATTTTTATATTTTTTTATATTTTGATATTTTTAGTCATTCAAATTTTTTTTTCGTGCAACCCGGCGTGAGTTGAACGTAAAAGTTGCATGAAAAATCGCCTCGTGCGAAAGCCCCACTACGCCCCTTCTCATTTGACGATGTAGATCACGTTCCCTATCTCAGTCGTTCAGTAGCTGCGTGTTCTTTTTATTATTATTACAACGCTTTTATCAACTTGCAATGTTGTGTTCCAGAAACTTTCAATGTTGTGGGTCCGACACCATAAAGCAAAGCTTTGAAAAGCTCCTATAAAAAAGCATAGTGAATAGGGCGAGGTAGATGACATCTAGATGTCGCCCTATGTACTACGTTTGCTACACCGGAAATAGACGTCACGCCATTTCTTTAAATAAAACTAATTGGTGCTCGTTTGTATGTACATACACATGTAAATGCATGTGTGTGCACCTTTCTATTAATATCGTTGAATTATTTTAATATCTATTGCAAACTTTTATTCAGACAGGACTAAAAAGTAGAAAATAAATAATATAAAAAAAAACTTTTTAATATACAACGCTTTTATAAATGGACTAAAAAGTAGAAAATAATACTTCTCAGTCCCATAGAATATGTTTCGATAACTTTTGATTTTGAAATTTTAGCAAAAGTCATTATAAACAATCTATGAAATTGAAAATGAAAAGCGTGAGGCGCATGTAATACACTTGAATTGATATGAAAAGTAATATATGTATGTATGTATGTGGGTATATGAATAACGACCGCTTAAAATCGATTTCAAAGTTCTACTTTCGCTGTAGAAATTTTAGGTCTACGTTATGTAGTCAACTAAATCGAATGCTTTGTAAGTGAAGTGACTTGTGGACCACTTGAGGTATAGGTGGACCAGTTGGCAATCACTTTGGGACCAGTTGGTAACTAGTTCGTGGGACCAGTTGGTCACCAGTCGGGGACCAGTTGGGAACCAGTTTGGGACTAGTCCGAAACTACTTCCCTTCGGACCAGTTGGGGACCAGTTGGTCTTTTTAAGCTCCTGTGGCCGTTTTAAGGGTAATTCTTGGGCTCCTGCACTGCCGCTCGGGGTTTCTGCCTTCTACGGTGGTAATTTTGGGCCGGGTTGCCTGTTTTGGCGGATTGTTGTGCTGTGTGCCGCGTATTACGTGTGCCGGGTACCACTTTCTCGAGCGAATTGCTCTGGGGAACGTGTTGTGTGAGTGGCTTTTTGGCTAGACTTTGAGGAGGGTTTATACACGCATATCGGCGGAAATAGACGACACGCCATTTCTTTAAATAAAATTAATTGGTGCTCGTTTGTATGTACATACATATGTAAATGCTTGTGTGTGCACCTTTCTATTAATATCGTTGAATTATTTTAATATCTATTGCAAAATTTTATTCAGACAGGACTAAAAAGTAGAAAATAAATAATATAAAAAAAACTTTTTAATATACAACGCTTTTATAAATGGACTAAAAAGTTGAAAATAATACTTCTCAGTCCCATAGAATTTGTTTTGATAACTTTTGATTTTGAAATTTTAGCAAAAGTCATTATAAACAATCTATGAAATTGAAAATGAAAAGCGTGGGGCGCATGTAATACACTTGAATTGATATGAAAAGTAATATATGAATGTATGTATGTGGGTATATGAATAACGACCGCTTAAAATCGATTTCAAAGTTCTACTTTCGCCGTAGAAATTTTAGGTCTACGTTATGTAGTTTGACTATTGTCAATTAAATCGAATGCTTTGTTTTGCTTGCGCTCCACGTTTTTCATTTTCAATTTCATAGATTGTTTATAATGACTTTTGCTAAAATTTCAAAATCAAAAGTTATCAAAACAAATTCTATGGGACTGAGAAGTATTATTTTCTACTTTTTAGTCCATTTATAAAAGCGTTGTATATTAAAAAGTTTTTTTTATATTATTTTTTTTTTCATATTTTGTTTCAATGACGCTGTGAACCAAGCGCGAGCTATTGCTGAAAAAACTGATTCCGCACCATGGTCACCGTATATATACATGGAAATATTTATTTTTAATAACAATCGGGGGTTATGTTCGATGTAAATAAGCTTGTTTAAATTAAATAATTAAATCAAATTCGTTTTTGTTTTAAAATACCACCATTCACTATTATCCATACATTTTTATGAAATTTAGCTCCCATTTTAGGAAGTGTGATTGAATTCTTCCCCTTTTTCTCCTGCTTCCATAAACCATCCCTGTGGGTGGGAGTGCCAAATTTTAGAAAAAAGCTACTTACAAAATCTTTAATAATTGCATCATGCCGCGCTCCACGTTATTCGTTTTCAATGTCATTAATTGTTTATAGTGACTTTTGCTAAAATTTCAAAATCAAAAGTTATCAAAACAAATTCTGTGGGACTGAGAAATATTATTTTCTACTTTTTAGTCCGTTTATAAAGTTGTATATTAAAAAGTTCATTTTATTTTATTTATTTTTAAATTTATTTTATACTTTTTAGTCTTGTCTGTATAAAATTTTGCAATAGATACTAAAATAATTCAACTTGCAGTGAAAAGAGAACAGAAGACTATGCAAGCAAAATCATGAACCAATTAGAACAGATCTGACCGGTTGAGAAGCAGCCATTTGTAATAGCAATTGGGAAAAAAGTGTGTGACGTTCGTAATTTTGAAGTTTGCTATTTCTGTTTTGCTTCTTTTTTATGTGTATTTTCTCGGTGGTTTATTTCAGTGATTTTTAAGCGATTTGCAATAAATTTTTTGTGCAAATGTAATTAAAATGAAGTGCGCGGTGATTGGTGGCAAAAACATGTACAAAATAATAATTTGGTTAGCACAAACATGTGCTGCAAAATTGCTTGCATTTTTTTTTGCTTCGTCTTCATATTCTTTGTTTACTTTTCAAAGAAAATAACATGGCGCCGAAACTACAAACGTCAGCAAGAAAATTACTTTTTTCTTTTGCTTCATCTTGTCAGATCTTGTGTTATTGGATCATGAAGCAAAATGTTGTTTGCTTACATTTAGTATGTGCCTACATATGTACATACATACATACATATAGCAGCAATTAATTTCATTTGAAGAAATGGCGTGTCGTCCATTTCCGCTGTAGCGTATGTAGTGCATATTTTTAACTTCTTCTGGCGAGGCGACATCTATCTCTAGAGTTTTCCTAATTGTATGTCTTTGATACAATACCTACGCCGAGGTTGATATCTAGACTAGGTTTGCCATAAATACCTTTGCTATATTTATAGTATGGTGGTCTGGACATACAACATTGCAAGTTGATAAAAGCGTTGTAAAAAATTAAAATTTGTATGCATCGCTTTTTAAATGCTTTAGTTGAAGCGCTCACCAAGAGCTTTTTTGGGAGCAGCGAGGAAGCGCTTCTTTCTAATGACACACAATGTTAAAATACAATGAAGTGTGAAATTAGGAAGGGAGCGCTTACTGCTGAATATGGAGTTGAGAAGTGCATGTACAATAATTTCATAAATTGCATAAAGGAAATTTTTGCAAATGCCGCAGTACACACCATGCATTTAGGCGCCCGGTGTTAGCAGTTGCGCCTAAACAGCTGCCGACTGACTTTTTATGTTGTAAACATATGCATCACAATATCTTTCAATTGCCTCTCTGCAACCATGCTTATTTATACTCAGCTAAGCACCTATATATGTACATATGTATAATTGGAAGACAATCACTCTTTGACCGAAGTAAGGAATTAAATTAATATTAGATGGTAGCGTTATCCTCTTCTGGTTGAAACAAGAAGCGAACGAGCGGCAAAACTAGGACCGTGGAGAATAAAAAGATTTAAGTCGTTTTAAAAAGTAATTTCTTTTAGAAACATACATAACTAAGTTCTTGAATAAATTTGTCATGTCAGATCCGAATTCAATACTCTTAGGTTAGGTAGAGAAGCAAAGTTTATTATATAATTATCTTGAAATAAACATTACTTTTTTAATGGTGAAACATGGAAAAAATGACTTATGACTTTTTCTTTAAACTGTTTTTACTAAAAGATTCATTTGAATATTTGATTAAATACTTATCAGTCGAACATGTAAAAAAAATTTAAATTATACCTTACATAGAACTCACGAATAGAAGAAAAACAAATTTTACAAAACTAAAATCGATCGCCCCTATGGCTCTTAGCGTTCTTCTAAAGTAGTGATTCCCAAAGTAGTTTCTGAATTAAAAGTTTGGCGTAAAAAGCTTAGCCATTTTGATGTGTTAAGTTTTATGTTTTAAAAATGTTATAAATATTTTTCGCCTCACTTTAAAACTCGGAGCGATAAAAATAAAAATGATACCATTAACATAAATAAACTATTTTACATATACTCGACGTGCAAAGTCAAGAGTGAGCTGAACATTTGATGAGTTTATGGTGAAGATAATAGGACTATTCGCGATCCGGTGCAAATGGCCTAGCAACATTGCAATGCAAATTTGTATTGCAAATTATTTGCAATACACAAACAAAATACACGCATTTGCATTTGTCATGGCATGGCAAATTTGCAATACCGAAAATCCATAGCATAAAAATGCTATGCATTGCATTCATAAACAAAACCAAAGCTGATGCACAAAAATTGTTTTGCAAAAGCTTTACCATGACAGTTTAATAAAGGTCGCTCACAATCCATGGCATATTTCTGCAATTGCATAAATTTGTCAGCTCTTATGCACCGAATCGCGAATAGCCCTAATGTAAATAACGCTAGCACTCGCAGTGCTCTTAAAAAATATAACTCTTCCGAGCGCGAGTATTTTGATGTATTTACGAGTTCTATTTTTTAAACCTACAGGTGTGTAATCACATTATTTTTATAAACAGAACACAAGAAAATATTTTACTTTTTTTTGGCCACTCTGAGTTTAGTTTTTGAATTCACCCGCGATGCAAATTTACATTGTTAGATCTAATTTTCACATTTAATTATTTTACGCGCTTTGGGAATACTTAGAAATGTATCAGCAGGGGGTCCACCGAAACCAGTAAATTCTTGAAAGGGGTCTACGAGAAAATAAAGTTTGGGAACCTCTGTTTTAAAGTTTAGTATTACAGTTCTAATTTTCAGAGCGCTGCGTCAACTAACACTTTACCACTGATCATTCAAATAGACACAAAAGGTCGGGACCTGTCTTGGACATATTTCGATAGATGAAATATCATTTTAGCCAACCCAAGAAAATAAAACCCCAAAATCTATACTTTAGTTTTGGAATTACGGGCACGAATTGGCGACCAAATAAATATCACTGAGCGCAGATAAATTTTAAAAGCTACTTGACTGCCTAATAAATTTAACTTTTCGCTAAACATCATTATCGATGTTACCGACTGCCTATACCCGCTGGTGGTAGCAGAGGACGAGGGAGGCCCCCACTGCGATGGAGACATAAGGTGGAGAAGGACTTGGCTTCACTTGGCGTTTCCAATTGGCGTCAGTTGATACAGAGGAGAAACGACTGGCGTGCTTTGCTGAATTCAGCCAAAATCTCTTAGGCGGTTACAGCGCCAAAAAAGAAGAAGAAGAAGTTATATGAGAAACTGTATTGGCGGTTAGTTAAAACTTAACTTACCGTAAGAAACTCAAGAACCTGTAGGTTTTAGATTCTTAACTTGCGGTAATTGAGAGCGGCGAGAGAATCAGGGCTTGCCAAAATTTCGTTTTTGTATATCCTAAAATCAAGTGAAAGCAAACATTTTTCGTTGCATGAATTTTTTTGATGTGGCATTATAAGCGGCGAATTGTCAAGAAGTGCAAAAGAAAAAACAAAAACAAAATATGACGCTTCTGGCTTAAGTTGACGTCCTAAGTAATCTTTCACTATTTCTTACGGTAAGTTCAGTTAAGTTAAGTCTAGACTAATAGAGCTCTAACGCTGGCGGTTGCTCAAAAGGGTATTGTCCTTATAATTGTCTGGGTGCTTACTTTATCCAAAAATGTTCAACTAATACATATTCTCAATTGTCTTGTCTTATGTAAACGTAAGGTAATGAGTACCAATGGCTGGACTGCCGAAGTTTGAAAGGTTGTATACAGGGTGTCCCAGAAACAACGTGCCAAACTTTAGGGGAAGGTTGGGGGGTCAGCTCCATGATAAACAAAACAATTTCATACAAGAGTCACCGTTTTTGAAATATTTAAATTTTTTTGAATTAAAAAAAAAATCGTGAATCCTTTAAGTGCGTCGACAAACCAGGCTATACTTAGTAATTTTTTTATGTAAAATACTTCCAGATAGTTGCTTTTCCATACTCAAATGCGATTTAGTTAAAATATATTAAGGAACCATCATAAAATTAGGACAATTCTGGGATTTTTAATTTTTGATATTTTCTTCCCCAACTTTGACTATCTCTGGTGAAAAGAAAATGTACTGAGCTATAACTTTACGTTACATAAAAAATTTCTCATTTAATAAAGATTTCAGAAAGGTGCCACTCTTACTGTTTCGAATAGAAAAAAAAGTTATAGCCGTTGTGGGTAAAGAACTGAGACACGCTAGAATGTACTTAATAGATTTAAATTTAGGTTACTCTTGTTACCGATCAATGACAAAGGTACATTATTACCTGCTCCTGACATTATTTTATGTTACTTACCGGAATTCGGACTGGAGTCTATAATAATGGGACACCCTGTATAGTCGTAGCTGCAATAAATACAAAGAATGTATATATGTATGTACATAGATACATATAAAGCGTTGCTCAAGGAAATAGCTGACGATCAAAGCAATATAAAAAAGGTAAAAGAACTCCACGTCGACTCGACACTGAGCTTAGGGTGGTAATATCCGCATTTAACAAAATTCCCTGCGTAATCTTAGCATTGCTTATGCGGATGCGGAAGTCCAATTAGATGGCATAGCTTCCGGATTCAGAAAAAGAGTCAAAAGGAAAGCAAAAAAGTGGAGGGAAATACATTAGCACTGGGTGTGGAAATCGACGTCTGACAAGGTATGTACGTTTATGCAGGTGAATTTGACATCCAAGTGTGAGGCTGATTAGTTAGGCGAGTGTTAATTGCGCTTCTCACGACGGGAATGGCGTCCAGGACTTACTGCTGCGTTTGTCAGAAGGAAATGAAATTGATCTGCAAAGGAAACCTTGCCACTGTTACTGACAATGAAAGCATCAAGTGGAAGTGAGAGATATGTATGAGCGTAGGCAAGGCATCTGCCAATGGCGCAAGTGAGCTTTAGGATTGCACTGGCGTCAATCGCACAGTATGTAATTGACTTCATGACAAATAAAGTGATTTCTACTTACGCAAGTAGGTATGTACTAGTTTAGTTACCATATGCTAGTTTTAATTATTTGCGATTTAAGTAAATTAAGTAATACTTAAAGAAACAAAACATTCGTAAAGATGTTTAGTTAAGCAGATATTTATAACGGAGTAAAAGTATGTTCTCATATAAATATTAGGTGTGTATAGTAACTTCTCCAGTAAAACATTGCAGCGAGAGCAAAAAAAAGCAAGATAGAGCGTAAAATTGAGAAGAAGAGAAAGCTAGCAGAAGAAGTTATTGAACACAAAACTAGTAAAAACTTGCAATTGAATAGTTGTTGCACCATTTTGATATTGTGCTGTAAACATTTTACTATTTATAAATCAGGTTTAAACTCTTTGCTTTACACACAAGCACTTATACAGTCCAGTACATCATTAATATTTTGATTTCCACTCATTTTACTTTTGTTTGTGCTAAACCAATTCAACAAATGACGGCTTTTGACATTTATTCTTCTTCTTCTTCTGCTAGTAGAAATTTCACTGGCAAGAATTTGCAGCTCTCCCGTGTTGTTGCGCTCTCGATACGTTGCTCTCCTGCAAATTGTTTGGGTTATCATACACTTTTCCAGTAAAAATTTGCAGGTTCCAGTACAAATTAGTACTGACTATTGGTTACTATACAAACCTATTATCTCAATCAAAGCTCGTTTTTTACTCACCCCCTTTGCACAGGCAAATCTCAGATTACTAGCTGCCAAATTTGTTGTGCTTGTTATTCTCACATCTCAAGGAAAAGTTATGTTGTTTCTCTGTGCCACCGTGATCACTTTTTTCTGCTATATTAAGCAATTTAAATATATTTTAACTTAAACATCTTTTCTTTGTTAGCATCCATTTTTGTTTACACTTGGCATTTCTCCTCTTCTTCGCAAGAATAATCGATAAAACTAGGTTGGACACCGAAAAGTTTTCGGTTAAATCTGGGATTAATTTGTAGTTACAGATTAACAAGGGACGAACTTTGTATGTCTAACCTTTTTTCTAATTACAGATTAGGGAATTAAGCTCGAAAATGAGGATAATCTACTTATATGCCTGTGTTCGTATGGAAAAGTAGCTTATGTCGAAAAGCTGGCTTTAGTATAATGCGGCAATCCCTTTATTTTTTAAACGGCAAGGAATTTTTTGATGAGACTTAATAAGAATATTGACTTGCTAGTATCGGAACTATTTCTTCCACGTTTATTTGCCAAAAGTTGTTCAACGGCTTAGCGCCAGTGAGCCACTCGCAATCGTATGCTGCGAATGCCAATTTATACTAAAGCCAGCCTTTCGACATAAGCTACTTTTCCATATGAACACAGGTGTAAACCTATTATAACACAGCATTTTTCATGTTGATTTGTGTGTTTTGAGTTCAATTAGTTAAAGTTTTGCTCTTTGATGTATCAAATTATAAAGAATAAGTAAATGTTAGGTCCTTTCTTTGAAAACCATCCATTCTCTGACAGGTTTACTCTTCTTCCTGTTTTGCGCTGTAACCGCCTAAGCGATCTTGGCCGAGTTCAACAAAGCACGCCAGTCGTTTCTCTTCTGTGCCAACTGACGCCAATTGGAAATGCCAAGTGAAGCCAAGTCCTACTCCACCTGGTCTTTTCATCGCAGTAGCGGCCTTCTTCTTCCTCTGCTACAACCAGCGGGTTCCGAGTTGAATACTTTCAGAGCTAGAGAATCGGCGTCCATTCGAACGACATGACCAAGTCAGCGGAGCCGCTGTATTTAAATTCGCTGCACTATGTCCATTTCGTTGTAAAGCTCTTACAGCTAATCGTTCCATCGTCTGCGGTACTCGTCGTCGCCAACGCGTAAAGGCCCGTAAATCTTCCGCAAAATCTTTTTCCCAAATACTCCAAGAGCCGCTTCATTGGTTGCTGTCATTGTCCATGCTTCTGCGCCATATGCCAGCACGGGCGTGATGAGTTACTTATAGAGTGTGGTTTTCGGACGTCGAGAGAGGACTTTACTCCTGAATTGCCTACTCAGTCCAAAGTAGCACTTGTTGGCAAGCGTGATTCTGCGTTGGATTTCCATGCTGACCTACAGGAAGGCTAAATTCATCTTAAAAAAGATGGCGCAGAATCAGGAAGAGGGCGTCCTGAACGTGCGCGATACTGACGACCAGAAAAAATACGAGGCTATCGTTGCCGCCGATCGCGAGACGACACCTTCAAAAAGAAGCAAAGATGCGAGAGGCGTTGCCCAACCCGTAGCGCACAGCCCACTGAAGTAACTAACTAACTGCGGCAAACCAGTCCTCGAAAATTAGCCAGAGATCGAAGTCCGGCTTTCGGGTTTGGCGATGGAGAGTACCATAGCCAACCCCGAGCGCCCGCTACAGCGGTTCGATTCTGAAGAGGTCATAGGGTGATCCGATGCGAGAACGAGTTCTTCAAGGTATTTCTGCGCAGGAGCATCCTGAGATCAACGATGCTTGGTTGGGCTCAAACCCTCAAACTTATCTCGGTAAGGACATTGCCGAACATGAGGATGGAAAGGGCAAAACTTTTGCAATATACAGCCAAAGACACGCCAAAGTGAAAATCTGCGGAGGCAAATAACCCGATGACGACGACGAAGGCGGAGAACCGCTCCCGTAGTAAATAAAGGACGGGGAACCGTCACCAGACCTTATTTGCAGAGGGGCTACGATGCAGATGGAGGTGGCCGAGGAAGCCAGTAGTCTGGTCGGCCCGAACACTCAATATTTAACAAACAATGAGCAAGGTCGTATACATTAACCTGAAGAATTCACGATGCACTTCAGATAAGCTGAGAGTCTTCCTATGGGAGAATGACTACGGCCTGGCTATTATCCAAGAGCCCTGGATTCGAGAATCGACCGCCATTGGTTTAAACATCCCCGGGTACGAAGTTTTTTATGCCCGCACTAATGGTAAGTCAAGAGCCTGCGTCCTGCGAAAAGAGAATATAAAACGTTTCTTTGTTCCTTTTACAGCACCGAGGATTTGGCAGTTGTGAGTCTGTCGCAGCACGGAAAGCCTACGGTTGTTTCCTCCGCCTACTTCGCACACGGCAGGGAGACCACTCCATCGGTGGTAGAGGAACTGGTAGCAGCAGCGACACAGCAATAAGCTTCGCTTGTGATTGGGTGCGACGTCAACGCAAGACATTGCCTATGGGGAAGTAGTGATCATTAGCACTAAGCTGTCTGTATGCAATAGGGAGACGACTCCCACCTTCACCCTTCCGAGTACGGAAAACTATGGAGGATCGCACGAAGTCCTCGATATCACATTATTACTAGAAAATAATACATTTTTGTGTTGACAACTGCGAAGTGTCCGATGGGAGCTCTTATTGAGACCATAAGTATAATATTTACTTACAGATTCAATATTAATAAGAAAATAATCAAATCATATCGTAACCCTAGTAAAACTAACTGGATCGAATTCGATCGTCTGGCTTAGTTTGGCTCCAAGCCAACTGGTGAGCTCCATTAACGAGATTGAGGCCAATCTGAGAGCCATCGAGAGTACACTTCGCAACAGGGCCTGCCCGCTACGATACTCAAGGAAGTCATCTCCACGTTGGTGGAATAGTGACTAATCTATACTAAAGAAAGTAGGAGAATGTTCAATTCCGGTTACAAATCTAAATCTTGGAAGCCGTACCAAGACATTTTGAAAAGGAATGAAAGTGAGATTCGACGCTCAAAAAAGCAGCATAGGGAGCCACTGTGAGACCATGGAGAGTATAAAGGGGACACCGCCAGGTTGAGTAGGCTATTGGCGAAGGACTCCTGCTTACCGTCATTCTTCCGTAGTGGAGACGATATACCCAAAGAGTCTGTGGAAGGCTCACTCAGGTTGCTTGTCAAAACTAACACAGCACATAGCAAAGTCAATTCTAACACATCCTAAAATATCATGGGCGTTGAAGTCCTTCTCGACTTACAAAATATGGTATCATCCCTATCATGTTGCAGACTGTATAATGGATAACAGGATGCTATAATGCCATGGTTTTTGTCAATTTTCAAAGGATGCATAGCCCCTAACTGTGTCCCTATTAGCTTAACTTCCTTTGTTCTCAAAACGTTGGAGAGCTTTCTGTACGCGCATGTCCCCGGTTTTTTCCACGGCGATGGCATGTCTGAAGCACATTTACGGGGACGATCCACTGAGACGGCGCTCCAAGAGGTCGCAAGAACAGTCGGGAGGTCACTCGAAATTAAGCAATACACTCTAGCATGACATAGAAGGAGCCTTTAACAATCTTAACCGGGTTATTCCCATATGTGGTGAGTAACATCATGGAAGGAACTTTAGCAAATCTAAGCCGATGGGCCGAGCAATGTGGCCTTAGAGTGAACCCCGAGAAAACAGAATTAATGCTCTTTACGGCCAAGAATAAGATTCCAAGCTTTGAATTACCAAAGGTAAATGGACTAAGCCTACGATTAGCTAAACAAGCGAAGTATCTTGGAGTCATACTGGATTCTAAGGTAAATTGAAAAATAAATATTGAAGAGAGAGTAAAGAAAGCGAACATTGCCTACTACTCCTGTAAGCGGCTTTTGGGGAAGACATGTGGTCTCAATGCAAAAGTTGTACTCTGGATGTACACAGCGGTTGTACGTCCGATCTTATGCTACGGTTATCTGGTATGGTGGATAGCCTTAGAAAACCAGTATAATCAAGTGAAACTAAGCAGAGCTCAGACAGCTGCATGCATCGGGACCACAGGAGCAATGAGAAACAGAGTGTCCAGATTTGGCGATTGTGCCCAAATTTTACGATTCTTTTTGGATATTTGCGCGCAAAAATTTAGGAAATCGCCATTGGCGATTTTTTCCCTTCAAATAAATTGTTTCCAATTATAAAGATATACAAAACTTATTGTCCACGATAATTTTACAGAAGAGGCTAATGAGCTGCGTGATAAACTTGACTTAAGAAGCATATTAAAAGACTATCGAAAATTTTTAATCACCGTAATCGAAGAACTTTTGAAACGATTACCCAGTCAATTAAGTACTTTTAAAAAAGCTTTGATTTTGTCACCAGAAAAGTGTCTAAATCACAAGAGCGCGAGTTTCAGGGACCGACCAATTTACAATTTGACTTGAAAGAAAAGAAAAGCAGCGGAAACTGAATATTTATATCTTTTAACTTTCCTATGGAATAACTTTTTTAAGAACCATTTCATCCGACTCTGAAGACTTTTGGGTAATTTGGATAAGGTTCTAAATAGGATGCGGTTTATGTTATCAAGGTTGAATAGTTCAATATATGACAACAGAAATGTAAATGATTCACACACTATAGGTGATTTTGAAGAAATTGTGGAAATAGCTGATCTCGCCTTATTAAAGGTTTTTATTTTATTTTTAGTGCCGAGCTCTTAAAAGCGGATTGTGCGATTAATCAATTAATATGTTATAATAAGTTTAAAAATTGCGCAGTAATTACTATTGCAAAATGTGCTGAAACAAATATTTTTTAAAAGAATGCTTATTTTTAAAGAAAATTGTTTGTACATCACGGCTATAAGACTCAGGGAACTGGGCATATGGAAAGAAAGTGTATAGCAGTATAATTTCTAGATTGCCACCTAAGTTGGGGCTGGCTACTGATTACATTCGACCTAAAGTAGAGTTTCACAGGCCGTTCGGGGCCATTCTTCCGGCGAGAGCTGAATGGGGCGGTTATCTTGATATCTCTGCCTGGACACATCATATCTTCACCGATGACTCCAAAATCGAACGCGGAGTTGGAGCAGGTATTTACTCTGAGTCCCTGGGAGTAAAAGGATCAATTCATCTGTCCGATTTTTAGAGTGTTTTCCAGGCAGAAGTATTCGCTGTAGCCGAAGGCTGCCGTCTCTTAGCATGTAGTGGTTTACGTCACAGCGAGCGCGTAGCCATTTTCTCAGATAGCCGGGCGGCCATTAAGGACTTGGCGTCTTTTACAACAAGGTCGATACTAACCAAGGAGTGTAGGATGCTGTTAAATACAGTAGGTAGTCAACTCGATTTAGATTTAGTTTGGGTCCCTGGTCATCGCAACATTCCCGGAAACGAGGCTGTAGACGAGTTAGCCACATTGGTGTCGATCGAGGACCTGAACTCACCCCCAATTGGAACCGTATATAAAGGCATCTTTCTCCACAATCTCCGCAAATCGGATCAAAGCGTGCGCACTGCGGTACACTGCCGTATATCCAAACTCTTGTGGCCTGTGCACAACCCTGAGAGAACACACAACTTACTAAGGAAATCCAGATCTGACGTTGCTAGGCTTGTTGCGACTCTTACTAAGCATTGGCCAGAGAAGGCTGGGAATCGCCTACAATGACTTCTGTAGAAGATGAAGAGATGAGAACGACCAGGAAACAGCAAAACACCTACTTTGCAAATGTCCAACTCTAATGATGAGCACATGAGTTCACATCGTTACGAGAGATATATGATACTAGCAGAACCGGCGAACATCGTAACGCCCAAAATTTTTATTTTTTTATTGAAATTTTTGGTTCAACATTTTCACCAACAATTCACGTTTACGATTTTCATTGGCATATTCAGCTGCTAAGATTATGGTTTGACGGTCATTTGCCGCTTTGAATAACTTAAGGAAAGTGTTAAATATGTGAAGAAGTTCTTAAAATTCTATAACTATGCAGCATTTCATAGCACGGTTATTCGCAACACGAAATATATTTGGAGAATTGTTTCCTCTTCACTCCCTGGCGGCAACAATGATCCGGTTCTAAAGTGAATCTGTCCTAGAAGCTTTACAGTATAGTTGGTGGCAATTTCAAAATGAGTGCGAATCATTGTTCTACAAAAATGCAATATACATATACATACTTATTTCAGACGAAATAAAAGCTTGAACGCATAATAATATTTGAAAATCACATCCATTGGGCCAATCGTAAGACAGGAGAGTTCGATATACTCAATGGTGCAACAGGTCGATTTAATCTGACCTTCACTCCACCTTCCACACTAGGCTATTTTTAGTAATAACTCGACTCCAGGGCCACTTGGCAGCACGTTTTTGCAATAGGATTGCTCTTACCATTACCAATACATATTTAAAATATAAGCCAAATCGGATCATAAATAAGATTTTTAGTAACAACTCAACTACAGCGCCAACTGGCGGATTAAATTGTGAAACTAAACCATCCAGAGACCCACTCAAACACACACAAAAAATTTCGTTAAAATTTGTACAACTATTTAGGAGGATTTGACTCACAAACACACCCACAAAAGAATTATAGATACATTCGAAGATAGCTAAAAGTCGGTACGTTTGTAGGCCTCACGCCCCCTTTTAAAATAGCCATCATTTTCTCCATAAGCATGGGCCTGATTTCATATACATACATATCTCCATACGAAGTTCCAGTACTGTACCATGAATACTTTCAGAGATATGAAGTAAAAAAAATTGGTTTGTATGGGAGGTGCCACGCTCCCTTTTCCAATGGCTCCCATTTTTCTTCATGGGTATACGATTTATTTCATATATCTCCATACAAAGTTCCAATATCCTACATGGACAGAGATATGCAGTATGAAAAATTCGGTTTGTATGGGAGGTGGCAGGCCTCCTTTTCCAATAGCTCCAATTTTTCTCCAAGAGTATGCGACTGACTTCGTATATCTCCATACGAAGTTCCAGAACTCTACCATGAACACTTCCAGAAATAGGGAGTATAAAAAAATTCAGTTTGTATTGGAGGTGCCGCACCCCTTTGCATATAGAACTTCTTTTAGCCAAAAGCAATACTTGGGACATGCGCGGCAAGAGTCTGAAGGTTCCAAAATAACGGTTCAGCCATACCCGAGCTTTGCGAACACTAAAAAAACGGCTTTCAAAATATATATTAGTATAGATATATTATATATAATTATTATATTTTGGCGGTATCCGTTGTTTCTGATTGTCGCAAAAAACTTGCCTAGTGACGAATACGCCCCTTGATATGGTGGTTGCTCAAAGCTACTTATATTCGGAATTGCATGAAAATTGGAAAACGGGATCCTATAAGCTAATCCAGGCAAAAAGCTACCTACCGACAAAATTTTAATCAAATCGGACCATAGCTACGATTTTTTGAATAGATCGGCCCCTGGTCCACTTCGCGGAACAAAGGATCCTATATGCTAATCTAGGCAAAAAGCTACCTACATACCAAATTTTAAGCAAATCGGACCATAAATATGATTTTTTCGAATAGATCGGTCACTGGTCCACATCTCGGAAAAAAGGATCCTATATGCTATTCCAGGCAAAAGGATACCTACGTAACGAATTTTCAGCAAATCGGACGATAAATACGATTTTTTCGAATAGATCGGTCCCTGGTCCACTTCTCGGAATAAAGGATCCTATGTGCTAATCCAGGCAAAAGGCTACATATGTACAAAATTTTAATCAAATCGGACCATATCTACGGAAAAAGGATCCTATATGCTAATCTAGGCAAAAAGCTACCTACATACCAAATTTTAAGCTAATCGGACCATAAATATGATTTTTTCGAATAGATCGGTCACTGGTCCACTTCTCGGAAAAAAGGATGCTATATGCTATTCCAGGCAAAAGGCTACCTACGTACGGAATTTTAAGCAAATCGGACCATACATACGTTTTTTTCCAATAGATCGGTCCCTGGTCCACTTCCCGGAAAAAAATCCTATATGCTAATCTAGGCGAAAAGCTACCTATGTACCAAATTTTAAGCAAATCGAACCATAAATACGATTTTTTCGAATAGATCGGTCCCTGATCCACTTCTCGGAAAAAAGGATCCTATATGCTAATGCAGGCAAAAAGCTATCTACCTACCAAATTTTAAGCAAATCGGACCATAAATACGATTTATTCGAATAGATCCGTCCCTAATCCACTTCTCGGAAAAAATTATCCTATATGCTAAACCTAGGTAAAAAGCTACCTATGTACCAAATTCTAAGCAAATCGGACCATAATAAGATGTTTTGAATAGATCGGGCCCTGGTCCACCTACCGGAAAAAGTAAATTTTTTTTTGGCCTAAAACATGGCGGTTGCCGAAAGCTATTTATAGCCGTTCGCGATTACCTGTTACAAAAAAGGGACTTCTCTTTATATAATTAGTATAGATAAGTCCACCAGAATAAATCTTTTAACTCCCTTTTCAATAAAACATAGACCGATTTGAAGGATAACTTCGTGAAAATCCAGAAATGTTATCTCCGATAAATAGGGACCGTGGAACATTTCACATACACTACGCCGGGGGCTCCCAAACTTTTTCCACCTCGGCACCCTTGCTGTGCTAAAAAAATTTCGCGGCACCCCTACTCTTCAAATGTTTACGAAAACAAGAAAACACAATGCAAACTTTATGCTCCTTTAGCTTTAATGTGAGGACTGAAATTGTTTTAATGATTTCATTACTTCCTTTAAGTTTATTGGGAGTTTTGACAATTTTACCCTAAAATCATTTGACGCTGAAAGCTTGCTGGTGTATTTGTTTTTAACCGACTTCACAAAAAGGATAGGTTAACAATTCGTCGGAATATTTTTTTACCGCATAGCTTTAGACCACGTTAACCGATTCCTATAATCCTTTTTTAAAGGAAAGGTGTTACCTGACAGGTGGTCTAATTTGGTTTAAATCCGATCATTGGATCATTAATGGATTAACGATAATCTTAAATTCTTAGATGGGAACTGAAATCGGGTTTTTTGCTTAAAAATTACTTGTTTATGTAAGCATTTGTTGAAAATGCTATCTCACATAGAAATGTAAAAGTAAGGCCCCTATTATGAATTGCATACGACTGTGGTCGAAAGTGCTGATCGAACGAATTTTAATTTGGTATTATGACGCTCATTCGATGATGAATAGCGCTATTGTGAATTTCGCTCGGTTAGATTGTTTACAATAGTAGAGCAAACTAAAATGAAATAGAAAAGAAAGCGAGTTTATAAAACGTAATTTTTAATATTTGAAACCTATAAACACCTTACGATTTTGTTCTCAGAGATCGTGCAAACTGAGTATTGGGATTTTCTTTCACAAGTAAAACCAGCCTTTCGAGCTTGTCTTTAATATTCACGACGTTAGAACTCCATGAAATTAATAAAAAAATTAAGATTAGTATATAGCCGCGATAAAGTAAAAAAAAAACAATGCAAAATCATACATTTTTCACAATTTTCTAACTTTTCGGGACACCATCGAAAGCAAAATTCTGTTCGACAGAAAATTCGATACTCAACGAAAATTTCGATAATTTCACTTCGATGTTCGATCTTCGATAACCAGCGAAGATCGAAAATCTAAAGCAACTCATAATAAGGGCCTAAAAGTCACTTTTTCCTAATGCAATCTTACCAACAGCAGTGTTTTCTACACACACTTGCATCCAGAACTCTCTTGGCTCCTTTCGTAATATTTAATAATGAAAGTGCTGTCTTCACTGATGTCCACAAGGTTTTCAAAAGCTTAATTGGTCATCTCAATAGGTTTACTTTTCGGGACACATGAAAACGGGTTTGTTATCCAGCTGAAGCCATCCTCAGAGTCAATGTTGGGAAATTATTCGAAAATGGTTTTTCTAAACAAGTTAACGCTGGTAATGCGCGTTAACGCTAAGAAAATAATTTTTACAGCCAATTTTACTAAAGCAATTTAAGTGATAAATGATTTTAATTTTTTGAATTTTATATGGAAATTGCTAGTGAAACCAGCTGTTATCAATTTTCTTAGCGTTAACTTCGAAGTTACATACGTTTTTCTGATTACTTTGTTTATTTATGGGGTTTTCATGCAAATTGCTAGAAATTCTAAAATAACTAAGTCACCAGTAAAATAAATCTTGACGTGCTAGGAAAACCCAGAGATGTATATTAATTTCGCAGGTCTCTGTTATCTTCGCAGCGTCATCCAATACGGGTTTAAAATCTAGGGCGTTTTCTGCCTCTTGCTTCATCCTAGACATTACTCCTTTCGTTTTTCCAACCACCGGAAATATCCGCAAACTTACTCCATTTCAAACCATTGTTCTGTAAAAATTTTAGCTTTAAACATTTCGCCGCTAGTGGCGTAAGTCTGAAGTACTTCGTTCTTCTTCGATTTGCATTGCGAAAGGGTACTTCACTAATACGAGAAGACTGCCTCTTAAATCGTGTTGATTCGCTCTTTGACAGTGTGATTGTGAAGTTCCAAAGAATAAGTAATATATATACATACGTGCGCGAAGCTGCTGCACTTGTTGCGAGAACAGCCCACTCAGCAAAAAATCCGAAAATTAATCCGAAAACGGGAAGAAAAGTGGATGAAACGAGGATTAGGTCTACAAAAGTATCGAAAGTGGTTGTGAATATGGTACGTTTTCGGCTATTTTTCTGATTCAATTTTACGTTGACTAAACGTACTGGGGAACTACGCTTAAGAGCGAAATATCTCTTTGCTGCAAGCTATTTGTGTTGTGTATAAGATTGACGAGCCGCTGAAGGCAATTTTAATAAAAATCAAAATTTTTGATTTTCTGGCCGCCATGTTGAAATTTAATCAAAGCGCTTGTGTTACGTATGGAAAGTCTAAAGAATTTGCCCGCACCACTAGTATACTCTAGCCATTAGAGGCACCCACTTTGGGGAGGCCTGCGCTACGCTATACCTATAAATATATCGTCGTTTAAAGTGCAAAACCGCGTATCAACAAAATGCAAAACCGCGTATCAGCAAAATGCAAAACCACGTATGTGAGGTTGCATAAATTATTTTTTAGAGAGTAAAAACACTCATATTTCAAAATGGTTCTCTTTTTTATTAGGAAAACGCATATCTGGATAGTATATTTCAGGACGAATGGATAAGGATTGAAACAAGAGCTTGTGTGAGCAAATCCAATTTTTGGCAGCCAATGTCAGTTACGCGGTTTTGCAGAATGACGATACGCGGTTTTGTACTTCAAACGACGATATATAAATTAGAGTCTAACGCATACTATACGCTATACATCTATAAGTATATAAGTCCACCAGAATAAATTTTTAAATCCCTTTTCAATAAAACATGGACCGATTTGAAGGATATAACTTCGTCAAATACAGAGATGTTATCTCCGATAAATAGGGGCCACGGAACATTTCGCATATGCTACGCTATACCTATAAATATATATGCGATAGAGTCTAACGCATACTCTACGCTATAGATACATCTATATGTACATATATAAGTCCACCAGAATAAGTTTTTTAAATCCCTTTTCAATAAAACATGGACCGATTTGAAGGATATAACTTCGTCAAATCTAGAAATGATATCTCCGATAAATAGGGGCGGTGGAACATTTCGCATACGCTACGCTATACATATAAATATATATGTACGTTAGAGTCTAACGTGGTTGGCGAAAATCCTCCTAGATATATCCTCCAAGCGGGTGCCGACTGGGCAATGGGCATCGTTGTTTACACCGCTGTGGCAAGGTAGGCTTGTTCCTATGGCCGCAGTGGTGCAAGCAGGCGGGGCCTAGCCAAGGCCGAGGTATAAACTCCCCTGCCTCGTCTCGGTCTAGTGGTAGGCCGTACGGCCTCGCCCAAGGGGGGCTGGGGTGGGCATACTTAGGCTATTTCTAGGGGGTACCTGGCGGTAGGTATAAAACGCCCCCCTAAGCCACGGTGTCATGCGTCACCGTGCCCATTGGATGGTTTGCAGTCAGGGGGTTTTCCGACTGTATTCTAACGGCGCCTCCCGGATACCTGTCCGCCTCCGGGAGTAACGGTGGACTTACCTCAGCATGGGGCTCTGCTGAGGCCAACCGTTTTTCCCCTTACCCATATATTCGGTCGCCGAACGGTTTCGGCTCAGTAGGCGACCAACGAACCAGCTGATAAATGAACTCGAAAAATGTACCCCCGGATCCCCGGGTAAAAATGCCGCCGACGGACACGGCGTTAAAGTCTGCCTAAAAACGACATCTTCGGTAGCCGCTGGAGCGGTCCCGAAGGGGCCTAAACGGCTAACCATACTGAATGTTGCGCCCGGCGTCAGTAGCAGCAAACCCCTGGTGGGTAGTGGCCAACTGGCGTCTGGGTTGCAAGCGGAGCCTGCACGGCCAATTGACCTCTCGTGCGAGTCGTCCACATCTCTGGGAGCTGCGAGTACACCCCTTGAGGGCAGCTCCAAGGTGGCACCGGGTGAAGGCGATACTGGCACCCAGAAGTCCTGCACGGACAGCACCACCGACCGCAAGCCCCTTGAGGGTAAGAAGTCGGATCAACGCAAAGGCGTCCCAGGTCCCAGTGGTTCGAGGACCAAAAAAGAAGTCCGACCAGCAGTCAGGGCGAAGAGGGACAGAAGAGCCGCTTCTAGACTACTGAGGAAGTTCGGCAATGACCCGGTTCCCGAGAGTATGAGGGAAGTGGTTGAGAGGGCGAGGGGCGTTCTCTCCGAAAGTCGTGAGCGACCTCAGGAAGGAAATGCCGCCAACAAACCTGCACCCACTCACTCTCGTCCTAGGGAGCTGGGCAGCAAAAGGCAACGGTCAGCAGACAACATGGATGCTGCTCTTAAGAGGCCCAAAACCTCTAGCGCTAACAGCCCTCTTAACCCTTCAAGGGCTCTGAGGGCTTTCAGTGATGTGGCCAAGGACCACTTGATCCTGGCAGTTATGGATAGGGGGCACCTGGAAGGAAACCTGATGGCCGACAACTGGAGGTCCGTCCTGGTGGGTCTCTGCCGGGTGTATAAGGAGATTCTGCGGAAAAATCCTGGCCCTGCGCCAACTGTCCGCGATGCTGGTCTCTACCAAGGCCGCATCAAATTAGTCTCCTGCGCTGATGAACGGTCGGCGCGACTTTATAAGGAAGCAATTTCTTCTCTTGGGGAACTGTGGCCCAGCGCTGACTAGGTGGCAGTGCACAGGGATGAAATCCCTTGTAAGCCGCGAGCCAGAGCCTGGGTCCCAGAGGAACCCTTGAGTCCTGAGGAGATTCTGGATATCATCCAGATCTCAAATGATGCACTACCAGCCCTTGATTGGAAAGTAGTGAAGGTCAGCGAGGTTACGGAGCAGCAACGTTACATCACCTTGGTGATAAACGATGAGTCTCTCCCAATCCTTGCTGACTGCAAGGGAGTAATTAGCTACGGCTTTTACTCCATTACCCTCAAAACATAAAAAGGGAATGATGGTAAAATGATAGAGCCGGGGAACACCGAGGGTGAACCCGAGGCTGACAATCTTCCGCCTCAAGGCGGCCTTATATCTGAAGCAGAAAACGCCTTGAGTGGTCCTGCTTCTAACCAAGAGGTCCAGGAGGTTCTCGAGGCCACTTTCCCGGTGGTGAGGTCAGACTCGGCAGCGGAAACAGATAGCGATACGCAATCTGTTTCTGGTGACGGATCGGTACTTAACCGGTGGACGAGGGAGTTCGGGAACCTGCTTCTGACGTCGGATTCAGAGGACGCCGATGATACCATCGTGGAGGCATTCGATAGAACCCCGCCAGAAGTGATGGACGGGGACGAAATTTTATAAGCTGTGGATGAAGGTTCTACAAATAAACCTTCATCACTCTAAAGCAGCTTCTGCAGCTCTGCTCCTGCACCTCAGTGATAGAGGGGAGGAGCTAGTTTTTGTCCAGGAGCCCTGGGTTGTTAAGCACAGGGTTTGTGGACTTAATTCTGATGCTTACCGCATAGTGTCGGCCCCTGTGGCAGGTAAGATCAGGGCATGTATATTAATCAAAAAAAGTATTTCTTATAATTTACTCACACAGTTCAGCGATGAAGATACGGTGAGCATCTCTGTGGAAAGCCAATCCACAACACTCTGGCTGGTCAGTACCTACATGGCCTACGATCGCCAAGACTGCCCTCCCGCTCGGTTACTGGACGTGGTGAAAGAGGCCAACTCGAGGAAGTTTCCCATAGTTATCGGGGCCGATGCAAATGCGCATCACGCGGTATGGGGATCTACCGACATCAACCCCAGGGGTGAGTTGTTACTTGATTTTATACTATTATATAATCTAGCCATCTGTAATATTGGTGATAAACCCACTTTTGTAACCTCAAATAGGAAGGAGGTATTAGATATTACCTTATCGTCTAGCGCTTTCTTTAAGAGTATTAGGGAGTGGAAGGTACTGAGCGACCATTCATTCTCTGATCACATGTATCTCTCATTTGTAATCTCCTTTGAACTTCCGGCCTCGGCCGCTTACAGAAATAAGAGACGTACTGACTGGACAAAGTTTAGGAAAGTACTCTCGGGGAATTTGCTCAACAAGGCTTCTCTCAGTAAGCTAGGCTTACTGTCACCACCTGATGAAGCGGAGCTTTCTCTCGCAAACCTTGCTTCTCTCGGTGAGTTAGACTCATCGGAACAAATTGAGGAAGCCGTTGATTGCATTACCGAAGCCTGTAATTCGGCCTTATCTGCTTCCTGCCCACTTGTACTTCCGAGAGGAAAGAAGAAGTCACACTGGTGGAGCAAAGAAATCGCCTCTCTAAGGAAGGAAAGCAGGAAACTCTTTAATGCGGCAAAGCGCGATGGTTCTTGGACTGCATATAAGGCAGCCCTGAAGAAATTTAAAAATGCCACCAGGAAAGCCCAAAGGGACTCCTGGAAGGATTACTGCGATAGTATAGAGGGTCAGTCGGAGGGAAATCGCGTGCGAAAGGTGCTTGCGAAAAGTCCGACGAACCCGATGTATATTCAGAAACCAAATGGTGACTGGACGTCATCTCGTGAGGAAATGCTTGTAGTCCTAATGAACGCGCATTTTTCAGGATGTACTGCGGAGCCCAACACTGCGGCTATTACACTGGACCACAAATTTCAACTTTTTCTCTTTACCAGAAACGCCGTTATGAAATTCTTATGTAAAATCACCCCCTGATTCCGAAAATCAAGGTTATTTTTAATTCTATGGTACCGTTTTTGAGATATTTGCAATTTACCGTTTTTGCAAAAAAAAAAAAAATTGGGTCCACTTTATCATATATATCTCAAGAACGAACTAAGCAATTCCAAAACGGTTTGAAGCTTTTAAAAGGTAATAAAATTTTCTATAAACTGCGCATACAACACTTTTTGCTAGGCCCTGTAGATTCAAAGATAACGAACAATCATTACCGATTTTTTCAATTTTTTTTGTAAAAATATAAAAAAAATTGTACTTTGCGGGGAAGGATCTCGAAAACCTTTTATTTTTTTGCAGATTTTTTTTTCTCCCTAAGCTCTGTTGTATTACAAAAAAAATAAGCTATCATCGAAGAAAATCGATGCAAAACTACGTAAGTTATAAGCGATCAAATAAAAATACCCAGGTTGCGCAACTTCAATGTATGTACCTATACATACATACATATATTAAAGGTATAAAGTGCAAGTGAGATATTATCCGGATAAACGAATAACACCATAACAATGATAACACTTTTTCTTTAAATAAATCAAATAGTACTTTTAATACTCGAATTGTATTATAGTAGGTAGAGTGGTTGCATCGAAAGGAAGAGTGGTTGGGTTCGAAACCTGCTGTAGGCATGTAGTTATAAACATGTATTTCCGTCAGTTATGGGTAAGTATGCAGGTAGATTTTCAAAATTATAAGACACAGAAAATTTCTAAAGCCTACATCTAAAACAGGTAGTATTTTCTTTTCCCGGCTTGTTATAAAAAGGAACCTTTCTGTCTAGGTAAGATTTGATTTTTTCAATTTTATTCTTGTTCCGAGTATAAATATGAGTTAATGCGCTTTGAAACTTCATAACATCTTCAAGGCTCGCCGGAGATAGTTCAGTTCATAAGTCTAATTTCAAAACCGTGATTTATTAAAAAAATAAAATGAGTAAAAGGACGCGAGAATTTGAGTGTAATAAAGATCCAGATATGTTCTGTTTCATGTGTGGCCAATATACTATCATAAGGCGACGACGAGTGTTCTCAGATCATATCAAAACTTTATACTCCAAGTATTTTGGAATAGAGCCTAAAAATGCTGAAAAACCATGGACACCGAACACTTTGTGTACATCGTGTCGAGTAGAATTGATTCAGTGGGAATCAGGACAACAAACAAAATTTGATACACCAATGATATGGAGAGAACCTACTTGCCATTCAATAGAGTGTTATATTTGTCAAACAAAAGTACTTGGCGTTGGAAGATCAAGAGGAGTAACCTATGCTAGCGTACCTACAGTGACATTACCAGTACTACATTCAACGGCAGTTGCGGATCCAGTTCCATTGTCAACAGTAACATCTGAGTGCGGGGGATCAAGTTGTACTGAATTTCGCATGGAAAACGAAAGAAACGTTCTGTCACAAGCACAACTTAATGATTGGATAAGAGATTTGGAACTATCCAAGGAAAAGGCCGAGATCCACACTTCTCGTATGCAACAATTAAATTTGTGTCATCCGATGTTAAGGTGACATATAGTAGAACTCGTCACGAACCATTTTCCAAACACTATACCAAGAAAGACAGTATATGCTACTGCAACGACATCCCTGGTTTATTCAAAGAGTTTGGTCAAACATATGATTCAAAAGAGTGGCGATTGTTCATAGACGGCAATAAACTGAGTTTTAAGGCTGTATTATTGCATATTGGTAACAAAAAGCCTTCTATCCCGATTGCACATGCAGTAAATACAAAGGAAACCTACGAGGAAATGCAAAAAATACTCAAATTTATCAAATATGAAGAGCATGATTGGAAAATATGTTCTGATCTCAAAGTCGTTGCAATGCTATGCGGTCTACAAAGTGGCTACACCAAGCACTGCTGCTTCCTCTGCAAGTGGGATAGCCGAGCTCGTAAGGACCACTACGTCAGAAAGGATTGGCCGGAAAGAGTCGAGTTTACCGTTGGTGTGGACAACATCAAATACACCCCTCTTGTCAAGAAAGAGAAAATCATACTTCCACCCTTACACATCAAGCTCGGTCTCATTAAAAACTTTGTTAAGGCTTTGGACAAAGAAGGCGAAGCATTCGACTATTTGAAAACAGTTTTTCCAGATATTTCTCAAGCCAAGATAAAGGAAGGTATTTTTGTTGGACCACAAATAAGAAAGTTGATCAACAATAATCAATTCTAAGGACTACTCTCATCAGTTGAGGCAGCAGCGTGGGAATCCTTTGAAAAGGTCGTTGCTTCTTTTCTCGGTAGACACAAAAGCCCTAACTACGAGCAGATAGTGAACGACCTAATCAATAATTATGCGAAAATGGGCGTAAATATGTCTTTAAAAATTCACTTTCTCCACTCACATTTGAGCTTTTTTCCGGCAAATCTTGGCGACGAAAGTGATGAACATGGCGAAAGGTTTCATCAGCAAATGAAATTAATTGAGAATCGATATCAAGGATTCTGGGACGTCGCAATGATGGGTGATTACTGCTGCTTTCTCATAAGAGAAACCGATCCTAAACTGAATAAGCGTCAAAGTAGAACACATAATTATTTCGACAACATAGTAAAATCAAATTAAGATAAAGATTGTTAGAATATAGTATAAACATAAATAAATTTAAAAAAAAAGTTAAAAATATGGGTAATTTCATTCATAAATCGAACTTTTAACTCAATAGAAACAGAGCATAGCTAGATATTTCACTCTTCTTTATACCATACATACGTTTTGAGGTATACGTTGAAATTGCGCAACCTGGGTATTTTTATTTGATCGCTTATAACTTACGTAGTTTTGCATCGATTTTCTTCGATGATAGCTTATTTTTTTTGTAATACAACAGAGCTTAGAGAGAAAAAAAAATCTGCAAAAAAATAAAAGGTTTTCGAGATCCTTCCCCGCAAAGTACAATTTTTTTTATATTTTTACAAAAAAAATTGAAAAAATCGGTAATGATTGTTCGTTATCTTTGAATCTACAGGGCCTAGCAAAAAGTGTTGTATGCACAGTTTATAGAAAATTTTATTACCTTTTAAAAGCTTCAAACCGTTTTGGAATTGCTTAATTCGTTCTTGAGATATATATGATTAAGTGGATCCAATTTTTTTTTTTTTGCAAAAACGGTAAATTGCAAATATCTCAAAAACGGTACCATAAAATTAAAAATAACCTTGATTTTCGGAATCAGAAGGTGATTTTACATACGAATTTCATAACGGCGTCTCTGGTAAATTTTGGCCGTCGACCAGTGTTATCTCTGAACGGCCGTTGACTTCAGCGGACTTTATTGATGTACAAAGGGTAGACTGGGCCATAAAGTCCTTCCAGCCCTACAAATCTTCAGGTATGGATGGTATCTTCCCTGCCCAACTTCAGTCAGCATCTGACGTTTTATGTCCGATACTTGTCTTAATCTATAAGGCTTGTATCAAGCTTAGTTTCATACCCAAGGGTTGGACCCTGGCGAAAGTTGTGTTTATTCCCAAGGGAGGTAGACCCTCCCACGTTAAACCAAGTGACTTTCGACCGATAAGCCTTACTTCTTTCTTTCTCAAGGTTCTGGAAAGGCTTCTAGACTCGCAGATCCGACAGGAAATTGATGTAAATAATCTCTCTAGCTGTCAACACGCCTACTGGAAAGGTAGAGCTGTGGATACAGCTTTGCATAGTATTGTCAGCACCATTGAAAAGGCTCTCGCTTTTAAGGAATTTGCACTAGGCGTGTTCCTAGACATCGAGGGTGCCTTCAATAATGTTCTCCCGGGAGCGGTTCTTCAAGCCCTAACTCGCCTTGGGCTGGATCACCCTATGGTTGAGTTTGTTCGTCGCCTCTTAGGCAGTAGAACTATTTATTCGGAGATGGGGGAGGTATCTATAACAAGATATGCAAGTCGCGGAACCCCACAAGGCGGTGTTCTCTCCCCACTTCTTTGGAATCTAACGGCGGATACCCTGCTGTCACGGTTGCAAGGTACAGGTTGCCAAGTCATTGCTTACGCGGATGATCTTGCCCTGACGGCAATTGGTAAGCACCCCCAAGTTCTATGTGACTTAGTTCAAGGCACCTTACGCGTCGTGGATACCTGGTCCAAAGAAGTAGGACTTAGTGTCAATCCGGCAAAAACGGCCATGGTTCTGTTTTCAAAGAAAACGAAAGCTGTCCGGCTACAACCTCCTTCCTTGAACGGTATCGCACTGACTTTCTCGGAGGAGGTTAGATATCTGGGCGTTATTCTTGACAGAAAGTTAACTTGGCGGCGCAATATAGAAGAGCGCTGCAAGAAAGTTATAACTGCTATGTATGCCTGTAAATCGGCGATTGGGAAAAAATGGGGATTGAAGCCTCATATTGGGAACTGGATGTACACAGCGGTTGTGCGTCCCATTCTATTCTACGGCATAACGGTTTGGTGGCCGTCCGTAGATAAATCTACTATAAGAAGCAAATTAACAGCGGTCCAAAGGGTGGCGTGCATGATGATCACGGGAGCGTTACCATCGACGCCGACTAAAGTCCTAGAGACCTTGCTTCACTTGCTACCTGTGGACCTATATGGTAAACTACAGGCAAGCTGTACTGCTATTAGATTAAATGCACTAATCAAATGGAGTGACACGAGGTTTGGGCACTCTAGAATCTTGGAAGATCTTCCAGATGACTTTAGGCGCCTGGACTACACAGTCCCGTCTACGGGACTAAAGAATTATTTCCAGACAAGGATCCCCTCAAGGGAAGAATGGGAGGAGGATTCGGTCCTGATATCGTATTCTGACTCAACAGCCATCTACACTGATGGCTCCAAGTTGGATCTGAAGGTAGGAAGTGGGGTATACTCGCAAGAACTCTCACTTAGCCTCAGGTTTCGTCTGCCAGATCTATGCACCGTTTTTCAGGCTGAACTAACAGCAATAAATGAAGCTGCAAGTTGGCTGATCGATTCTCTAATTAATCTGAAGGCAGTAACAATCTTATCTGACAGCCAAGCGGCTATTAAAGCACTTAATAGTGACAAATCTACGTCGAAGGTTGTTATGGAATGTAGAAGCACTCTTAATGAACTGGCAAGGTGTTACGTCACTAATGCTGTGTGGGTGCCAGGCCACAAAGACATACCAGGAAACTGTACTGCAGATGAACTAGCAAGGAAAGGAACCTTGTTGCCTGCAATCAGTACAGCCCGTAATGCGGGCATTCCGCTATCTTCTTGCAAGCTCTGATGATATAAGATGGTCTGCGGAGCCTACGTGCAGGATAGCAAGACATATCTGGCCTAAGCTTGACAAGCGTAGATCTCGCCCTCTTCTCCACTTGGAACGACCACTGTTGCGGCATGTTATTGGAGTTCTCACCGGGCATTGTCTGATGGGAATCCACGCCACTAGAATGGGTTTGCAGTCAAACGACTACTGTCGTAGCTGCCGCGATGAGGAGGAAATCAAAAGCGTGGAGCACTACTTATGCCACTGTCCTGCTCTGGCGAGAGCTCGCCGATGCTCGTTCCTCCATTATTCTTTTGAATGTCTGGCCGAACTGGATTCAGCCAGTGTCTATGACTTTGTGCGCTTCATCAGAGCTACGAAGTGGTTCCACTACTAGGGTAAGAGGAGGGACATATGGAGTCTCTTATACGGCATCACAACGGGCCCTTGGTAGCCTAAGTGTGCCCTTTTCCTGAGGGATTAGGGCAGCCGAGTTAACCTAACCTCACCTAGAGTCTAGCGCATACTCTACGCTATAGATACATCTATAAGTACATATATAAGTCCACCAGAATAAATTTTTTAAATCCCTTTTCAATAAAACATAGACCGATTTGAAAGATATAATTTCGTCAAATCCAGAAATGTTATCTCCGATAAATAGGGGCCGCGGAACATTTCGCATACGCTACGCTATACCTATAAATACAATACCTATAAGTACAAATAAAGTACATATATTTGTAAGTCCACCAGAATAAAATTTTGAAATCCCTTTTAAATAAAACATGGACCGGTTTGAAGGCTATAACTTCGTCAAATCCAGAAATGTTATCTACGATAAACAGGGACCGTGGAACATTTCGCATACGCTCCGCTATACCTATAAATATATATACGTTAGAGTCTAACGCATACTCTACGCTATACATATATAAGTACATAATTAGTCCACCAGAATAGATTTTTTAAATCCCTTTTCAATAAAACATGGACCGATTTGAAGGATATAACTTCGTCAAATCCAGAAATGCTATCTACGATAAATAGGGGCCGTGGAACATTTCGCATACGCTACGCTATACATCTATAAGTATATAAGTCCACCAGCATGGGCGTCGCTATGTAGGGGCAGGGGGCTCGAGCCTTTGAAGTTTACCTTATATGTAGGTATACAATCTTCGATTATTACCGCAGCGACCACAAAAATGCAGTTGCCAATATAGCCCCACTGAGTTGCCAGCTTGCAGTTGCCATCTGTAAAACCATTTCAGCCAGTGGCTACCCAACTGAAGTTCGGTTGTCAGGTGCCTAAGGGTCTGATTATGCATACTTCGCATAACTTCGCACAACCATTTTTACCAGTGCACTAAAAGTGTAACTTAAGAAAATGTGAAGCAAAATCTAAACTCAACAGATCGCTAATTTTTTAAAAGTTCTGTCAATTTCTCGGTAATGGAATACATATAAAGTACATACTAAATTACAGTTTGAAGTTTATGCGAAGTTGTGCGAAGTTATCCGAAGTATGCATAATCAGACCATAAGTCGGCTCAGCTCGATGTTCTAGTCACATACATAAGTACACATTTTCATGAGTCTATCTCTTCTTTTTCTGGTACTTACAAATATCGGACCAAAGTTATAATACCATTCCAAGCTCATGAAATGTATAGTTTTCAGATTTCAAATCGGTGAAGTAGGGAACAAAATATAAATTTAAACATTTTCTAAACTTCTTCCCAGCGTATCTGTTAAAACGTAATTTTCAAAAATGTCATGCATTGCTATGCCATGTAATTCCATCTCAAACATACTGTTAGTCCCCTTTCAGATACGTCAAGTCTTGCTTTCAAGCCTGCTCGTTCGTTGGGGAAGGAGGTGGGAGGAGAGGCGAAGAGTACAGATACCTCCGTACCGTAAATTCGTTTCAAGTTTTCTTGTTCTCTTTTGATCTTTTCGATGCTCCCTATTTAAACACCCAAGGACATGAATTCAATAAAACTTGACGCATGTGGAAGCAAAGAGAATGCGATAAAAATTGCCTTCAAGACTTGACGGGTCTGAAAGGGGACTTATAGCATGTCAGTGATTCTTAGCTCAGCTGTTGTTTGCTATTGTGTTTCTGCAGCATATTTATACCCGAGCGCACTTGTGCACAAGGGTATTATAACTTTGTTCACATAACGGTTGTTTGTAACAGGCAAAACGAATCGAGATAGATATAGACAAATGTATACATAAATGGTCAGAATGAAAAGAGAAGTCGAATTAGCGGTGTCTGTCTGTCCGTCCGTCCGTCTGTGCATACGATAACTCGAGTAAAAATTGAGATATCTTAACGAAACCTGGTATGTGCACTTCCTTCTGGCGTAGGACGGATGGTATTGAAAGTGGTCAAAATCGGACAATAACCACGCCTACCTCCCATATAACGGTAATTTTCATAAATACGAAAACTGTAATATTTTAGTAACTACTGAAGATTATTCACTCAAAATTGATATTTACAATAAGAATTAGACGAAAAATAAGAATATTATACATTTTTGGAAAATGGGCGTAGCCACGCCCACTTATGGTTACATGTGTATATCTTGGTAACCGCTGCACCAATTTCTTCCAAACTTGGCACGGTTATTGGCCTTCGTATGAAATACCAAATGTTCGAAAATTTTTCAAATCGGACAATAACCACGCCCACATCCCATATAACGGTAATTTGGAGAAATACGAAATCTTCGATAAATCAGTACATATTAAAGCTAATTTATTCAAAATTGATGTTAGCATCAATTCTTTACCAAGATCTACGTTTATGATAAAATTTTTGAAAATGAGCGTAGCACCGCCCACTTATGATCACATATATGTATCTCGGTAATCGTTCCCCCATTTTGTACCAAACTCGGTGTGGTTATTGTGCTTGGCACATAGAAGCAAACCGTTGAAAATTGTTGAAATCGGACTAAAATTACGGCCGCTTTTCATATAACGGTAAATTTCAGAAATGCTTGAAACTTCAATATTTCGAAATTTAAGGACGCTAATTCACTCAAAATTGATACACCCCTTCTTACCATGTAGTGCTAGCTTTCGGAAAAGTGAAACATATATATTTAATACTTGCGCCGGGTATTTAATGTTCGGCTCCGCCCGAACTTAGACTTTCTTACTTGTTTTTAAATAAAATTATTATTAGAAATGAAAAAAATTAATTTTATTATTATTATATTGTACGTAAGATTGATATAAAATAAAATTCAAAAGATCCCTTTGGCGAGATTTTCAAAATCTGGTTTTAGGTCAGTTGAAGCCGTTCGTAACAATTCTGTTAAATATTGCATAGTCAATAGGTACGTTCGTTTAAAATCTGCTGTAAAAAATGTCCAACAGCGAAATTTCGACGTAATGTCATCTGTTTTCTTACAAGAGAAAAATATCCAAAATAGTACGCGGAAAGAAAATTTGCAGAAACTTGCAAATTAGACGAACAGCTGATATTGTTCACATTCAAAAAAATTTGAAACATAAGAAAACAAATTTCGAAGTCTTATCCTGGTGTAACACTTTTTACTTCAGCCATCGCTATCTTTCCTAGTTCTAACGACTTTCATAATTTCGGTGTATATTCTTATTGGTACACCTGTACTTCCTCTCTCATAATGATTTGAAGTCAATCCAACAACAATAATAAAACCAGCAGACAAAAATGTAAATTAAGGCTTATGTTACAGTTTTGCACTTATATATTTTTAATAACTTTTTGACAACTTTGACGAAAAAAATGAATTGTTAACACAATGTTCGGTACCCTTTTGCTTGTTTTAGTTCCTGGATGCGATTTGGGATACCTTATTTGTATCTCTGTAAAAATTGTGGAGGTATATCCTCCCATATATCCTTAGTTTGCTTTCACAGCTCCTGTACTCGATTTTACGGACTTTGATACTTATTAAGCTGTGCTTTTAATTGATTTCGCAAATTATCGATGAGATTCATACATACAATACAAACCCAAACTATTACTAACCGACCACTGTGATTCACAGTTTGCCTTACATGATGCGCATGGGCTTAATTTGGGTCTTTGATCCAATACAATGCCCCGCCATCTGATTGAAAGCGATTAATTTAGTCTAGTCAGACCAAATAACCTTCAATTGAAACTTAAAAATATTTTTTTATTGCATTCTGAACGGCCTAACATATCCCAATATGCAACGGTCCGGGTTTCGTGCGATGCAGCAAAACGCTACCTCACTACCACCTATTTTTATCAAATTTGCTTTTTTCTTCTTTATGATGCCTTTGCGCTCAATTTGGGAATTCTTCGCCTCGCTGTCCATTGATTTGCGTTAAAGTTTAATACCTTAAGCGCTTCTGAAATAGCGGCTTTATCGCTATTTGCTGCTAAGTTCACTAGATATAGGACCGTAATATTTTTTGACAACCTTCCTTTGTCCTTGGGAACACTTTAGGCTATATTTTTTCTCAGTCTTAACATTTTCAAGTAGCAAATTCCACATTTTTTGTCACTTTTCGTGCGGTCCCGCCTTTCCGCAGTAAATCTATTATTTACATTTATGGTTCCTGATTAACTATGCTATTTACTGGTGGTCATTTCTTCAATAAATTGCAATACAGAAAAAAGTTATCTGACTTCAAGCTAAGTAAGAGATAACTGTCAAATGCAAATGTGAGTGCAAAACTGTAACGTTTGGTCTAATTTACATTTTTGTATGCTGGTCTTTTTATTGTTGTTGGATTGACTTCAAATCATTATGAGACAGGAAGTAGAGTTGTACCAATAAGAATATACAACAAAATTATGAAAGTCGTTAGAACTTGGAAAGATAGCGATGGCTGAAATAAAAAGTGTTAAACCATGTTACAGTTTCGCTCGTCACTGTACGTCTGCATGGCGTATTCGGAATGGGTTTTTTATTTCATTTCATTTCATTTATTGCGGAAAAACATTAGTACAATAAGATCTACGATCTTTTATAGTACAACAAGTAACAGGAAGTGTCAGAAAAATAAAATAAATAGTAATTCTTAAAACTAAAATTTATAATAAACATAAGAATAACAATAATGAAAATTCTTTGAACTAAGATTTATAATAAACACAAACTTAACAATAATACAATGATTATCCATATTTGCGGAAAAATATATATTTAGATAGCGAAACACATAATTATGCAAAATATATACGGATGTATATATGAATATAGAACAAACTTAAAGTTGCTTTTATTTAGACTACTGCGAATGGACATTGGAATAGAGTTCCATGTACGAATAGCATTGACAAAGAATAGCCGTGCGGAGGTTTGATAATTATAACTTGGTACTATCAAGTCATTAGTTCGAGCTGACTTTGGGAAAATAAGCTTGTCATATGATAGCTAGGCTCCTTATATATAATAAGTCGACAGAGAAAAATGCAGTTTCTGGCTTTCAGATAGTTAGCAATTTCACAGCCTAATAAACTCATTCTCCAACCAGAGATATGGTCAAATTTTGCCAGCCCGAACACATAGCGTGTAACTTGGTTGAATGTAACATCAATTTTATGAGCAGATTTAGAGCTCAGCTTACTGTAGACTAGCTCAGGGTAGCAAGTGATCGGCATTATTAGTTGCATTGCAAGTTTTTTCCTAACATGAAGCGGCGTAAAAGTTGCTGACGTTCGTAAATTTCTTAAGATATTATATACTTTGCTAACTATCGAGCTCACATGGTCGTCACTCCTTAAGCTAGTGTTAATGATGAACCCGAGGTTAGTCACTTTTGACACGAGCTTAAGACACTTATCGGCAATATATAAAGACGGGATATTTGCAAAAGTTATTCGTTTTCTAGATATAGGTACACTATTAGACATAGCTCATTTCTTTTCGCCCAGGCAAAAATGGATGCTAAGTCATTATTTAACCTTGTACTGATTTCCCTTGTTTCCCCATGATTTCCAGACAGATATAGCTGGATGTCATCAGCATGTGCATGCATATATACATGTTGGCAAGCAGAAAAGATGTCATTTATAAAGAGACTGAATAATAATGGACCCAAGAAAGATCCTTGGGGCCCACCAGCTAGCAGTGGTTTTAGACCAGAAGCTTTGGAGCCAACTTTTACACACTGGGTTCTACCCGCCAAGTAGCTCCGCATGAGACGCGTTGCGGAATCCCCAAAACCAAAATAGTATTTTAACTTCAAGCAAAGTAAGTCATGGTTCACAGAGTCAAAAGCTTTGGAGAAGTCAAGTAGGCATAATAAAGTCAATTGGTTTTTGTCAAATGGTACTCTAATGTCATCTAATATGTCATTTTTAAGATAGCCGTGGAGCAGCTATGCTTTGCTCCTAAGCCTGACTGGAGCGGAGACAGCAGGCTAAATTTACCAATATGGGCATGTACTTGTTCAGATATCAATAACTCGAAAACTTTAGAGAGTGCGGGTAAAATGCTTATTGGTCGAAAATCATTGGGACTACACGCAGACTTGTTTTTAGCAATTGGTTGCACCGTGGCAACCTTCCATGCATCAGGGAAACATGAAGTTGTGATACTATTATTGATGACATGGGTGAGAGTAGGCAGAATGTACGGTGCAATTATTTTTATGAATTTAATTGGTATGCTGTCCGTCCAGTTGCATTGGACTTTATTTTATTAATACAAAGTGCCACTTCTAGCTCTGACACCGCTTTAAACTCAAAGACTTGACAGGCAGACACAACAGACGAAGGACAGGATGTAAAGCAAGCATTACCACAAGATGGGGTAACACGATTGACAAAAGCATCATTAAGGTCTTAAGGACTAAGGGAACAATCAGGGCTGTCACTAACATGTATACGAAGGGTTTTTAGGTTACGCCACAAAACATAATTCGGTAGCGAGGTATCCAACATTTTGCCATAGTACTTGCACTTCTCACGCATTATTAAGGCCGTAGTCTCATTTCGTACAAGTTTATATGCACGCCAATTGTCCTCAGTGCGGTTCTTTTTCCAGAGAGAATATCTTTTATTACGCCTGACAATAATCGCACGAACCGATTTGTTGAACCAAGGAAAATCTACCATGGTAAGTGCGAGTCGGAACGTGAGTACTATACAGATGTAAAACGATCTCATTCAAAAAGCTCAATTTCTCGTTCACCGAGCTAAGACCCCAGCAAGCAGACCAATTGATACGAGATATGGATCTTAAAAGATTGTTAACGTCTAGTAAGCGATAATCTGGCAAAACGGACGGACTAGCTGAAATGCTATGGTTGCCTAAATTAATATCAAATGCACAAAAAATAAGATCATGGTCCGAGATAAATGACATTTGGTCAAACTTCGAAACAATGGACGTATCAGACACAATGAAATAATCGAGAAGGCTGGGACAGCAGTTCTGCCCATACCGTGTGGGTACGGACACATTAACCACATCTAGACCAACACCGGAGACATCTTCCAACAAGCGACAGCAATACAAATCACTACATAACAGATTCACATTAAAATCTCCACAAATAAAAATGTCATTATAATCAACAGCGACAGAGGACAACATAGTAAAATATTCATTCACATTACAACATTTATAAGGATTATAAACGCAGGACAACAGGACTTTAGACAATGAACTAGACACTTCAACTAATAAGTGCTCAGTAGCGCTACCAGATATTCCTGATATCAACCGAGTGTTTAAGTAGTTTTCACAATACATAGCGACACCGCCACCCCTCTTGATCTTCCTATCTGATCTATACAGTTTTTAACCCTTTATGTCAAAGTAGGCATCTTTTACTTCAGGTCTAAACCAAGTCTCAGATACACAAATGACATCAGCACTAGATAATTCGAAAAGTCCTCTAACCATATCCATTTTTCATTATTCAAGCTGCGCGCATTAAAGTGAACAACGTTGAATCACTTTTGGCGCTTGCACAAGATGTTCAGCATTGCAAGGCTATTATCTTCAATGCCATTCGCACTTCTATTATTCGCACTCATTTAAAGCAGCAGAAGTAAAAGCAACTTTAAGGCAACAAAAATGAAGACAAAACAAGAAACCAAAACAGAACAAATTGAGTTTCGCTATCTTTACATTACAAAATCAAACAAAAAACAAACCAACAAACATACAATCAAACAAACACATGGGCTTACAACTAGCGAAACTGCTCCAGATCATCTTCACACAAAATCTTGGTAGGTGGGCTGGCTTTATCATTTGTTGATCTGACATGCTCACAACCCCGGAGAGTGAATGCAGACTGCAACTTCCCCTCACGTCGCAGTTTTATGGCCGCTTGCAAGAGCAGCCTATTCTCTTTGGTTAGGCTTTAAAATATATAAAAATTCCCCTGGATGCCAAGAGGTTGCAGGGGAACAGCAGACTTCATACGCCTGCGATAGTAGTCAAAAGCACGGAGAGTGTGATTGCGATCAAGAGGGGAATGAAATGTGATCGCAATCGCACCGTTGAGGCCAGCACGTGAAGGCCTTGTGCGGAAGATATATCTTATCTGAGGAGCCAAAAAGTCGATTGACAGGCAGACCTGGTTGAAAATGCTTTTCAGGGTTTCCCCTTCCTTATATGCAACGCCAAATGCAACGGCATCCGCAGCAAAGTCAGCAGTCGATTTCTGCTGTACTCCCTTTGCTAATTCCGCTTTGAGGCTCTCAATTTCGGACTCCGACTTTTTCACTCTCTCCTTCAATGCCGAAATGTGCGTATATGATTTAGCTACAGCAGCAGCAAGTGACGAAATCTCTTCCTCAATCCGTTTTGTCAGTTTGTACTCCACTTATATTATTTTGTTAGAAACACTCTCGATTAGCGGCCGCAGCTAGGGACACGATATCGAACCGAAAGTATCGATATGGTACTCATTTAAAGTATCGCTTTAAAAATATCGGCTACCCATTAAGCTATACATCTATACATATAATAAAATTGTAACAGGTCGATGTCTGTACATTATAGATGTTAAAGAAAAATTAATGTGGGGGGGTCTTTATTAGAGCACCAGAAGCCAAATCAACCATTTTTAGAATTTTTGTCTGTCTGTCTGTCTGTATGTTTGTTCGCGCATCACTCGAAAACGAATGCATGGATTTGAATGCAGTTTTCACCGATGTATTGCTAGAGGTCTAACTTAAAATATAGGAAGAAAAAAATTAGAGAGTTGCCCCCTGTTCGAAAATTGGAGTTTAAGGTAGTTGATAAGAAAAAATTAATTTTGCAATATGGGCGTCGAAAGAAAGAGGCTGAAGAAGGCCTACAGCTAAAAATGTTTTTTTAGAGTTGCCACCTGTTTGAAAATTTACATTTAATTTAATTTATAAGATAAATTGAATATTGCAATATGGGTATCAAACTGAAGGGCTTTAGGAAATTTTATTGCCGACAATATTTTTAGGGAGGGCTGCCACCTGTTACAAAAATTTTATTGTATTAAATTGATAAAATAAATGAAATCTATATCTACATCTATAAATATAATAAAATTGTAACAGGTCAATGTCTGTACCTTATAGATATTAAAGAAAAATTTAAATGGTGGGTTATTATTAAAGCTACAGAACCCAAATAAACAATTTTTAGAATTTTTGAATCTCTGTCTGCCTGTATATTTGAACGCGCATCACGTGAAAACATGAAAAAAAATTACAGAGTTGCCACCTGTGTTTAAAATTTCAATTGAGGTCAATTGATACGGTAAAGTGAATACTGCAGTATGGCTGTCAAAAGAAAGAAATTTACAAAGGCTTACAGCTAAAAAAAATTTTTGAGAAAGGTTGCCACCTATTTGAAAACTTTAATTTTATTTTATTGATAGTATAAATTAAATATTGCAATATTGGCATCAAACTAAAGAGGCTAGGAAATTTTAATGCTGAAAATATTTTCATTTTTATTTGAACGTATTAACTTTTTCCAGTGCGTCGTTGTTTATATTTAGAGTTAGCAACGGACCGTTCTCAAAATTTCGCCTTGATATAACCACAAACTTAATTTTTTTTTTATTTCTGTGTGGAAGGTTTTGCTCTAAAAAAAAATTTAAACTTTTCGGTGCTGCTGCAAAAAAATTAAGAAATCTGAGATATCACGTTTTACAATTTCATACAGTTCTCTTTACAATGTATTTCACTAAACTACTAAGCGGCTGCATCGACTTGGTTCATATTTGGCAACACCTTGAAAATAAATATTCTGACCAAAAATTTACTCGGTATGTAGCACGGGTTATTCCTAAAATTCTTATACAGACTAAAACGTAAAAAACCAATATATCTCTAAAACCAATTACGCTGGGGAACTGAAACTTAGCACTGATGCATATATTACAAATGTATTGGGAAAGGGGGCGTGGCTCCTTCCTTCCATACAAACTGAACTTCTCATATAGCTTATCTCTGGAACTGCTTACGCTAACGTCCTGAAATTCTACACAGCTACATATGTTATCAATACCGTAGTTATGGCGAAAAGTGGTAATTATTGGAAAGGCTGGCTCGAAATACATTTACGTAAACGCGCAAGTATCATTCGATTGGAAACCATTTTCTTCTAGATTTCTAAATCCCATTGAACTATTGTAACTTTGTCTTTAATTTTCAGTAAGGTAAAATTTATGTGAAAATTTTGAAGAATTTTTTTAAATTTTTCACAAAGAATGGAGCTTTGCTTTTACGAGTTTCGCTATAAACTGTGCTATCTACATACCTATTTGCATAAAATGATAGCCGTTTTCGTTGTTCGGAATAAACTCAAAAAACACTGAATAGAGTTCCGTTAGATTGTGGGAGGTTATCTTACATACATATATGGTGCAATTACATGCTACTAGAAAATTCGCTAGGTGGTGCTGAGTAGAGTTATTTATAAAAATCGTTCGATTTCGTTCAAATTTTAAGTGTGAGCTATGTACCTGTATGATGCTGCTGGAGTTAAGGTTGAAATTCATAACACGTATTCATTTTATGGTAAGCAATGGTTTTGCAGAAAATGAACCCAATGGATGGCGCTGCAGACGAAATGTATAGAAACCCCGTGTGGTTGGTCTGCTTTGGCACTATGTTTAAGTTATACGAATTTAGTTTTCAGATGTCTAAATGAAGGATGAGGTTAAGTTTTTCTGACGCCCTCAGAAATCAGTTCATAAATTTTACCACGAATTGTAAAAGTGGTGACTTAACAAGGAAAGATCACCGTAGGTATATCAATTGCTTAATTTGAAAGATACTTAAGACATCACACGACTCATTTAGCAAGGTACCGGAAAACTTTTCATCCTGTGGGACAGCGAGGATTCTTGGCCCTCCTATAACAGAAAACGCACTTCTGTGCTTTTGAGTTTCCCTATAAGAACTTTTATTGGCATACGCATCGCACCAATGTTGTAGTTGCAAGATCATACAAAAAGATTACGCATGCCTGGCAGAGATCTCACAGGTGGAAATAAGACCATCGGTAAAGCTCATGTCACCGAAAGGGATTGGTATTCCATATGGTATCACAGCGTTACTATTATTGGCCTATGTGTGAGGAGGATACTGCGCCTTAAAAACAGCTTCCCATAAAATACAATCGCCGTTCAGAGTCGACATAAAACTGTAGGCACCCCCTTTGTGCCACAACATTAAGGCCCACGCGACAAATCGGAGGAGAAGTTCGGCCAAATACTAACATTATAGACCCTATCGCGAATTTCACGTGAACAAATATTCCCAAAAATTATAAAGCAAAACAAAAACAATTTTTCCCAATTTGTTTTTGTTTGGCATGTTAAATTATGGGAACAATTTATTCACATGAAATTGGCGATAGGGCTGATTGTGTAAGCGCCGGACTTTATTATTATTACAACACGTAGAGATTGAGGTGTTGACTTAAACATTAATTACCGTTTAAAAATGTTCGTATTTAAATCAAGTGAAAAGTCTTAACCAAATAGATTTTTCCATTATAAATACACTACGTACATATAATGGAAATATTCAACTCAAATACTCCCGTACTATAATGAAGCATTTTTCACTACACGAATGGCGTTTTGCACGTCTCGGATGCTTTTTCATATGTAATACACATACATGGTATGACATAATGCACTAATCGCGCGCTGTGATGTTGATTCAAACTCAACATTTGAAAACAGCTTTACATGTATGGCTGTAGCTGAGTGTGCAAAGACGCTTGATACAATTAGTTGCGGCCAAGAGGGTCCGGGTTCAATTCCCAGCGGACGGAACATAAAATTAATTATTTTTCTTCTTAATTACGGAAAAGCATCTGTGCACTTCACAACCACATATTTTATAACGTATATACTCAAATTTAAAACGAGTTGGGTTGGTGCTCTTTCATATGCGTATTTTTTTCAATTTAGCACGTTTTTTTTTAATTCTAAAATTTTTTTCCCTCAGTGTTGGAATGTGAGTTTATGACATTCGATACGATACTAGGGTTCTGGTACTCGATTCCAAAAAATATCGTCTTAAAACTATCGAGTAGAAAATATCGGTATCGAATGCCAAAAGTATCGATATGGTATCGTATCGTATCGAAGTTCGTGTCCCTAGCCGCAAATGTTCAGTCTGCTGCTGTACTCTTTCAACTTATTGTATACAGCTGTGAGTGTGATAACTGCACCTTCATCAAATTTAGCTGTTTTTGCAGAGGGGAGCCTTTGCTCAGTCGACGTTTCAGCGGAGGAGGAGCGGTGACCGACATAACAAACGAGCGGCAAAATAAACAAACGAATTGTGAATTTACTTTTTATTTTGTTGTTTTAAATAAATGTGGTTATAGGTTTTATTAATAAAACTATGTTTTATTATTAGTCAATCTCACAACTTCAATATTTTTTAAAAACTAAGGCAGGAATAAGTATATTTTAGCTCACAGGTTATCTTTTAAGTACATAAGCCTCTACGGCGTATGTTAAGGCTTTACGTTACTCCCAAATAGATTACGCTTCTAGGGTTAAGAAAGCTTTAGTTTGAAAGTGTGATATTAAATGCTTTTCACCATAAAGGGCGCCAATTTTCAATGATTATTGCGTTTCAGATTAAGACTAATAATACCGGATATTGTGAAAGGTCTCATGGCCCACTGCACGAAGCTTAGAGTAGAGTAAGTTTTAAGTACTTAAAAATTATCCTGGGTTTTCAGGTGTCTAACAATACAAGATTAATTGTTGGCTTTCACGAAGTTCTTTACATAAATTTTGAACTAAGTACTCGCCCGTATTTCGAGGTTACTACTAGTTTTAATGAATTGTTAGTTTAATTTCCTATAAAATTTACCTTTAGGTTTATGCATTTTAAGAATACATCGAAAATTTGTTTTAGAGAATCATCATCATGTGAAATAATTGCAGAAACGATTAACCGGTTTGCTGAGCAACCGAGGCGTCTGCTTTTTAAATAATTTTTGTAAAACAAATTGGCAAGTACATATCTTCTCCCGCTTGCCAGAAACAGAATGTGTAAAGATGAACATTTTGGGATTTTTTATATGTCGGGCATGACATCTATATGTATTAGGAATGTTGCGAATGTGGAATTTTAGACATCCGCAGATGCGGATGCGAATGCGGATGTCATGTATTTTTAAGAAATAATTTAAGTGGGTAATTTAGGTGATGAAAAATTGGAACATTGTACTTAATGAAAACATTTTGAAGGGTCGTAAATCAAACCTGCGCCACTATATCGTCGCTCGAATAAAGAAACAGTGCAAAAGCCACATACTCTATTATTCGATAATTGGATCATTGGATAGACAATCCTTTAATCTATTAGAAAAATCTTTAGTTTTCTTAAATATCTAATTCTTAAATATTTATTCCCGAAAAAGGAAATTGTATTTGTATGGTTTGTAATGGTTTATAAAAACTTCCAATTCGTTTTTCTCAAAAGTATCCTTTTCGTTTTACACTATTTCATTATTCCAGCGACGATATAACTACTCGCTCGAGGCGACAAACTTGAAAAACTTGAAACTTGGCAAAATTGTAAATTCTTTTCGATTGACACTGCACAAGTTGAGAGGACTTTCAGTTATGTATATTTATTTATTTTTATTGCGGTGCAATAATTACTTTTTGAGAATTTCATCGGGGCTGCAAATACCGGATGTACACTCCTGACTTTCATTTTCACAATCTAGCATCATGGCACAATCGTTGTTTAAACACCGTTTTTTTCGAAAGAATTCTTCATTCTCATTCTTTTGGTCGTTTCGGAATTTGTCACGTCATCAGCGTTTTTCAATTTAGTTTTTGTAACTCATTTTTAATGCTGTGCACTTGCACAATATTCCAAGGACCGAAATTAACAGTTTTTTTTCAGAGTTAAATTTGGCCTAATATTTTTTATTCCGAAATAAACGTCCTATCCGGATAACAAAGAAACCGCTCATCCAAATTAAACAAATTTGGTGTCATATGAAAAAGGACTGAAATAGCTTCTAAACAGAAATAACGAATGAAGGTTACAACCTCTATTTATATTTCTTTATAACTTAATACTAAAGAAATTCATGTAAGTACATACCTGACCCAATGTTTGTTCTATGGTAATTAATTAACATTTTTTATTGAAATATTTTTCAATATGTGCCTTTCCTCTTTTAGCCATTTCAGTTTTAAAGTTAAAGTCCTCTTTCATTGGATACCAAACTTGTTTAATTTGGATAAGCGGTTTGTTTATTATCCGGAAAGTACAAGGCATATCAAACAGATAGTGGCATTATAACAAAAACAATGTTTGCGTGTATTTTGTTGTTGCTTCTGGCATCGAAAGTGTCAAAAACTAGCGCAGTGGCAGTGGCAGTGACAGTTTTTAAAATCAATTGTTACTGCTAATATTGTCTGGCACCGCCGCAGCAAATACAATACGGCGTTGTCAGTGACAGCTTTTGTTGACATTCCCTTTTGTTTGTTTACATTTTTGTTGTTGTCTTTTAGGCTTCAGTGACATGCACAGAAGTTGGCTGCATTTTATTTATGTCAATGGACACGACACTTTCTAAAAAACAGCTGATTTCGAACAACTGCCACTGCCAGTGCCCCTGCGTTATTGCATTTTGGGCTTTAAAAAATTGAAATTGGTAAAAAATATAAAAATGTTTGCAACTTTCTTTTTTAGTAAGTTTGTTTGCTTCTGGAAGCATTGATCCATCCTTTGCAAGGCCCAGTAATCAGCGGTTGTGCTGCTGAGTTGGGCGAACGTTCCAAAAGCTGTTATTCAATCGCTTGTTTTGTATGGAAAAAGGTTTCACATGCAAATAGATTTTAACAATTTATAATTTGTGTGATAAAAAATTTGAAAAATTTAACATTTTCGAGACTAATTGAGAATAATTGAAAAAAAAATATTCGAATCAGCTGCTCTACTGATACTACCCGTTCAATGTGCCTCAACTACTTTTATTTCGGAATAAAAAATATTTGACCGAGTTTAACTCGTAAAAAAAAATAACTGTAATGTTCGGTCCCTTCAATATTTGCATTCGCAATAGATCCGCATTGATTTTTGCAAATGCGAATGTTAAAATTAATGCGGAAGCTCCGCGGTTGCGAATGCGAATATTCGCAACAACCCTGATATGTATATCAGTCCGCCAGAATAAATTGTTTAAATCCCTTTTCAATAAAATATAGACCGATTTGAAGGATATAACTTCGTCAAATCTAGAAATGTTATCTCCGATAAATAGGGGCGGTGGAACATTTCGCATACGCTACGCTATACCTATAAATATATGTATACACGCTAGAGTCCACCGCATACTCTACGCTATACATCTATGAGTACGCTATACATATATAAGCCCACCAGAATAATTTTTTTTAATCCCTTTTCAATAAAACATAGACCGATTTGAAGGATATAACTTCGTCAAATCTAGAAATGTTATCTCCGACAAATAGGCGCGGTGGAACATTTCGCTTACGCTACGCTTTACCTATAAATATATATACGTTAGAGTCTAACGCATACTCTACGTTATACATCTATATGTATATAAGTCCGCCAGAATAAATTGTTTAAATCCCTTTTCCATAAAACATAGACCGGTTTAAAGGATAACTTCGTCAAATCCAGAAATATTATCTCCGATAAATAGGGGCCGTGGAACATTTCGCATACGCTACGCTACACCTGTAAATATATATACGTTAGAGTCTAACGCATACTCTACGCTATACATCTTTATAGACATAAGTCCACCAGAATAAATTGTTTAAATTCCTTTTTAATAAAGCATAGACCGAATTGAAGGATAACTTCGCCAAATCTAGAAATGTTATCTCCGATATATAGGGGCGGTGGAACATTTCGCATACGCTACGCTATACCTGCAAATATATGTATATAAGAGTCTAACGCATACTCTACGCTATACATCTATAAGTACGCTATACATACATATATAAGTCCACCAGAATATTTTTTTTAATCCCTTTTCAATAAAACATGGACCGATTTGAAGGATATAACTTCATCAAATCCAGAAATGTTATCTCCGATAAATAGGGGCCATGGAACATTTCGAATACGCTACGCTGTACCTATAAATATATATACGTTAGAGTCTAACGCATACTCTGCGCAATACATCTATATGGATATAAGACCGCCAGAATAAATTGTCTAAATCCCTTTTCAATAAAACATAGACCGATTTGGAGGATATAACTTCGTCAAATCTAGAAATGTTATCTCCGATAAATAGGGGCCGTGTAACATTTCGCGTACGCTACGCTATACCTATAAATATACATATATACGTTAGAGTCTAACGCATACTCTACGCTATACATATATAAGTACATATCTAAGTCCACCAGAATAAATTGTTTGAATCCCTTTTCAATAAAACATAGACCGATTTGAAGGATATAACTTCGTCAAATATACCTATAAATATATATGTATACATTAGAGACTAACGCATACTCTACGCTATACATCTATATGTGTATAAGTCCACCAGAATACATTTTTTAAATCCCTTATGAGCCATGCTTTTAACTTTATCGTACTTCAACTAATATGTATAGTGATCATCACTTTCTGTACTAAAAATCTTGTTCCATTATTAATATAAGGGGGATTAAGGTAACGATAGAATTTGTAATTAAAATTAGTCTATAATATAGACTAAATAAATAAAAATAAATATAGTAAATATAGTCGGTATAATGCTTATTGCAGAAGTATTTTTATTCATTATGCATGCACATGTTTCGTTTAACAGCATCGCGGATTCAATAAAATAATTTAATATTTTTTATTGAGCTTTGTACCACGATTGTTTATTAGGAAAAAATTGAAAAAGCAACAAAGTCTAAGCGGTAGAAGTTATAGCACTATTTCGGAGATCACCACATCTCCTCATCAGACTTCTTTTTTCTAGACTTCAGCAGGGATCGAACCTGCGTAATCAATGTTTAAAGTCAGAAGCGTTAACCACTGAGCTATGTACATTCCGTAAACTCTTGTTGCTATTTCATTTTCCTTATACAACCAACTACTATCAAGTGCAGCTGATTTGCCGCTTTTTAAACTCGACAGCGTGGTTGTTGTTGTCAATTCTATACATCCATTTGCTTATTTGCTTTTTTGTATAGTTTCAGGCAGGCCCTTCCTAAACTATGTATTTGTCAATGTTATTGTGGCTTATTAAAATTTTTTTTGTTTCGATTTGTAGCGAACGGCTCAGAGAGGTCTTTCCCAATTATGACGGAGCTGGTGGTATTGCAGAAAGTCATTTTACTCAGCCGTATGAGTTTTGAGGGAATGCCTAATTCAGACATAGCGACGTATAGGCAACTCCTTTTAGTGCTGTCAGAAGCGGCTTTAAAGTCGACAAATATGTGGTGAGTGCCGATTCTTTTCTCGCGGATCTTTTCCAAGATTTGGCGTATTGTGAATACCTGGTCTATGGTGGATTTGCCAGGTTTAAAGCTACGCTGATAAGGCCCAATCAGTTCATCGACGGTGGGCTTCAGTCTTTCACACAATACGCTTGATAAGACCTTGTAACCTATGCTTAGAAGGCTGATCCCGCGGTAGTTGGCGCGAATGGCGGGGTCGCCTTTCTTATAGATTGGGCAGAGCACACTTAAATTATAGTAGTCGGGCATGCGTTCATCTGACCATATTCTGCATAAGAGTTGATGCATGCACCTTATCAACTCCTCGCCACCGTACTTGAAAAGCTCAGCTGACATCCTTGCTACTGCTACCATTCAGTAGGGTGGAAAAATGTTCCCTCCAGAATTTGAGTATGTTGTGAACATCGGTAAATAAATCGCCATTGTTGTTCTTACAGGAGTAAGAAAAGCCCTGGTCTTGAAACCTTCCGTAGGTCGCCCACCTCGCTGATAATATTTTCGGGAATTCTTCCTGTTTGCCAGCATTCCAAGTTCTCCGCACTCACGTATTTCGGCCTCTCTCTTCTTATTGTGGCACGGTTATAGGGAAAATATAGTACAAAAATACCATTTAACATTAAGAAACTTGGAACAGATAATTCTGCACGTTCATATACATACATACATATCTTCAACATGCTATTAATTTTTGGTATTCCAGTTGTTTAAAGACAAAAAATTAATACCACACTATTTCCAATTGTAAATAAGAAACCGTCAATTGAAATGTGAAAAAGTCATTTGAAAATGAGAAAGCGTCAAATTGAAATGCGAAACAGTCATTTCAAAATAAGAATAGTCAATTGTATGTAAATGGAATTTCTCATTCGGAATTGGGAACGCGTCATTTGTAATTGGGAATAGTCAATTGTAATTGAGAAATCGTTAGTTATAAATGAGAAGGCGTCAAATGAATATTGGAAAGCTACAGTTGTAAATCAGGCAGGTGTATGTAAGAATGTATCTACAGTACTTACTGCTTAAAAGAAAGACAGACTTTTCACGGAAAACCTTCTTATGTAGTAAATATTGAACGATCTGCACTTCACAAATGCTTTTTCGTAATTAAGAAAGAGTAAAAAATATTAAAAATTATTTGTTTCGTCTAATGGCATTCGAACTCGGACTCTGCTGCAAGCTAACAAATACTAGCAAACCTCTCTGCGCACTAAACTACAGCCACAACATTTAAGTGTCTTTTAAAATGTTCACTTTTAGTTAGAGATGAGAAAACACGTAATTTCCTACGTAAAACGTTGTGTTACGCTTTTTCACGCTGAACTTGAGCAGCAATGGACGCAATATCCGTGACTAAAATTTTTGCTGACGTGAATGTGCGTGATACATTTTTTCCGCCAATTACGTTATTTTCACACGTGTGTATTTGGGATGAAAAATGGAGATTTCAAATTGTACCTAATATCATAAAATAAATGCACCTAAATGAGACAAATTGTGGCTAAAAAAGTTACATCATTCGTTTGTAGGTTTTTATTAATTTTATTTGAAATAAATATAATACAAAAGATGGATGTACTATAGTCTAATCAGAATCGGCGAAGCTTTGTTTTTGTCTAATTTTGACTACTAAAAAATATTAGCGAGAAAGACAAAAAACACACTTCGCGAAGTTTACTTTTATATCCAGCTTTTTATTACACAACAGGAAAATTCTGCTAATTTATCCGATTCCCTTTAATATGTGCAAGTCTAGAGAAAATAATGGGAATTACCGTAAATAAGGCTTTAAAATGTATTTCCGGAAATTTAACTTTTATGGTTTCAATAGTTTTTAATCTAATGCAAAGGTAAAGCGGTTGTAGATTTCACACCATTATTCGAGAGGCGAGTACGTCGGTCGAGGGCGTAATGACATTTTATGAAAGAAATTAGTTCAAATTTCGAATATAAAAGAAATATAACAAGAATTATAAATTTGAGGATCGCTAAAGTGCTAATTATTCATAGTGACAGTTCTAAATGCAATGTAAAGTATTTAAGAGAACACATAATATATATGATGATGATGATGTTAATTTCTTCCTTTTCACCACTTTTATTTAGAATTGTTTATTGTTCAAAATTAAAGCAAAACTTCTCCCATGCAGTAAATATCGACCCCTTTGCGCAAAACTATCGTATGTGCCAGAAACCAAATTTTACAGGAGAGCGTTTTTTCTACTTTTAAAATTTTTTTAATTTCATCATTTTTTACTATGTTCAAAATACTTTTGTATGGCACATGCGACAATTTCGCCCTAAGAAAATATTGCATTGTAATATGCATAAAATGTACAGTAAATTTTTGGCGTATAGGGATTTTAGCCACAATATTTAACCAAGTGGTGCGGTGTGTACCTATAACAAATTTGTCAATTTCGAAAAAAATTGTACGTATGATAATTTTGCGCAAATGGGTCGATATAAGTATTAGAACAGTAAAGGAAGAAAAAAAAACTAAAAATCAGATGCACTGCAAAACATGATTGTACCTAAAATCTAGTGATTGTACCTAATGTACCTTTAAATCAACAAATGTCGGAAAAAGGTACAATTGTACCTATTTTTTCATCCCTGGTGTGTATTTTTCAACAAAATAAAATAGTAAATGTGTTGTTTAGCTTTCAACTACAGTTTGGGTGTAAACTAGGAATGTTAATTCCGGGATCTCGGACTTTTTAAGCTGTCGGAAATCCTGAGATTTTTGGCAAGTAATCCCGGGATTTTCGGGATTTGTAACTTGCACTGATGGCAATAATAGAAACTCCTTTTCTTGACCAGAATTGGCTATATTTCTTTTTTTATTTAATAATTAACATTTTTTTATAAATGTCTAACACATTGTACATAAGGATAACACCGCGCGATAGTAAATTTTTATAACAAATATCAATATATTCGCGAAACCATGTGCCAAATATAGTAAAATTGCGTTTTTAGTTTTTCACTCTGACGTCAGTAATTCAAAAATGATTTAAAAAATTCAGAGAAATGTGCTTAGAGAACGAGTATGGGTATACAATTAATGAGGAAATCCTGTAGAATTTAAACATATGCAAGTTTCTAGTGCAGAAGGGCTGGTAAATATTGAAAATGTCATTTTAAAATTTTCGAATTTCGTTCTTTTAACTTTGTTAGCTTAAAAATTACCTATTCGTCGTTTAAATTTTTAAATTCTAAAGAAATTTCCTATTGCATTTGTTACACATAGTTTTATTCTACATTGCATTGATTTTTTTTCATAATTTTTGAAATTAATCATATCTTTGAAATTACAAAGCCCTTTAAGTAAATCCTGCGGTCAGAGAGAAAAAATAAAAATTCCACTTTAAATAAAAAAGTTGGTTTCTAACCATGGTACAATAATTACAGGTATTGTCTACCTAGAGAGCTTTGCTTCACATCGAAATTCGCGCTCCATTATTTTCATTTTGATGCAGTTCAATGTTGATTCTTTTACTTTTATTTGGCTTTGTTTTTTGTTTTCGCTCAATTTAATATTTATAATTTTTCAAAACAAAAGAAAAAAAACGTTTGAAATTAACTGAGCCATACAAATTTTTAATTCATTTATAAGCAAATGTTTTTTACAGCTTTTGTAAATTGAATAAGTTCTCTGTAAGATGGTTTATTTAAAAAAATACGTAAACATACATAAATATATGGTATATGGGGTATGGAAAAGGGATATTTCCAGCAGTAAACGTTTTAGTGCGGGCAAAAATGATATTTTTTAAATAAGGCAGATCGAAATATGCGCTCTCTGGGAAGACAATACCTGTAATTATTGTACCATGGTTTCAAACCCATTTGTTTATTATTTATTTCATGGTAGGATAGCTTCTCAAACAATATAGAAGCAATTTTTTCGATTCAAGTTGTTGAAAAGTAATGAATATCTAAATCCCGGGGCTAATCCTGGGATTCCGGGATTGTGATAACGCCATCCCGAAAATCCCGGGATAGGAAAAAGCCGAAAAATTAACATCCCTAGTGTCAACATTACTTGGCTTGGAAGTTACTTTCGCAAAGCAATAGCTTACTCATAGCATTAATTCATGTATAGGAAAGCCTTTGTAACAAAGCTTATGTGATAAAAACCTATTTATATGAAACGAAGTTTATATAAAGTCTAAATTAAGAAAATAATTCCGATAAGAGGCGTGCGTGATTAAAAACGAGGCTTCGTGAGCGTGCGTGGACGTGATTGAAAAAATATTAGAAAACGCGACTGTGCGTGATTTACAAAATCACCATCGTGAGTGGACGTGACCGTGAGTCAAATTCACTTACGCGCCCATCTATACTTTGAATCAAGGACAAATCACGCGATTGGTACACTTGCACAGATTTTTTTTTTGCTATTCACAGTGTGGCGTTGTTTAGGAATATTTGAATGAGCTGAACTCTTTAAAAATTTCTAGACACAAAAATTATGTAATCGGTCAAACAAACCTATCACTAGCTCGCTGGGTTCTGGGGAATTTGACTTTCAGTTCGCATGCATAAGGTCCTTAATGCTTTTTTTACAGTTTAAGAATAGCTCGTTGAGCTACAATTCTAAAACGTACTGCATGAAAATATTCATGCATATGTATGCCAAGTGCGGATGAGATGATGTTTCATATATATTTGTATGTACGTTAGGGGGGTAAAAAAATAGTCAACTCGGAATTTTAATGCTCTCACTACCTCGGATTGTTCTGTACCAATAACAATTGGACCCCCCTTTTTTTACTTTGAAATAAAAAAAATATTTAGAGGTCCTTCAAGGGGCTACAAGTTTTCCATGTATTTCATATTGGAAAAAGACAGTTTTTCGTAGAAATGGTATAGAATTGTTGAAAATCAATATTTTATCAAAGAGAAGAGAGAGAATATCAGAGAACTCTGCTTCTCTTCAGGAGACTTCCAGTTATAGTAACTTGTCATTTATTTAACCATTTTTTAATACTAACAATTTTTTATAGGACCCTAAAAACCCCCAAAAATAGCAAATGTTATAAAATGGTAAAATAACGATAGGGTATTAATACCGGAAGTCTCCGGAAGAAAAACAGTGTTTTTTAATCGAAAAATATTGATTTTGAAGAATTCTATACCTTTTCCGCTAAAAATGTTTTTTCCCAATTAAAATACATCGAAATTTTTAGCGTTTTGAGCTACTTACAACTATTATTGATTTCAAAATAAAACAAGTAAGAAAGTCTAAGGACGAGCGGAGCCGAACACTAAATACCCGGCGCAAATATTAAAAACATGTTTTTCACATTTCCGAAATTAGCGCCGTTTAAGTTTCAATCGTTTCTGCAATTCACCGTTATATGAAAAGCGGCCGTAATTTTTAAATGATTTCAACAATTTTCAACGTTTTGCAAGCACAATAAGCATACCGAGTTTGGTACAAATTGGTAGAACGGTTACCGAGATACATATATGTGATCATAAGTGGGCGGTGCCACGCTCATTTTCCAAAATTTTATCATAAACGTATTTCTTGGTAAAGAATTGATGCAAGCATCACTTTTGAATAAATTAGATTTAATATTTACTGATCGAAGATTTCGTATTTCTCTAAATTACAGTTATATGGGATGCGGGCGAGGTTATTTTCCGATTTTAAAAATTTTCGGCCAGTTGGTATGCTGTACCAAACTGTGCCAAGTTTGGAAGAAATTGGTGCAGCGGTTACCAAGGTATACACATGGCTACGCCCATTTTTCAAAAAATTATAATATTCTTATTTTTCGTCCAAAAATTATTGTTAATATCAATGTTGAGTGAATTATCTTCTCGGTTCGAATCCTCCTGAAAGAAATCTGATAAGGAAATGTGGTGATTTCCGAAATAGCTATCACTTCTACCATTTTTCAAATTATTGTTGCTTTTCCACTATAAATTTTTCATTAAAAACGGCCTCAAGTCCGATAAAAAAAAGAATTGTTGAATTTACATATAAATATAATCTCAATCAAAGCACGTTTGTTAATCAGCCTGTTTACACAGGCAAACCGCAGATTATTAGCCGTTAAATTTTCTGTGTTTGTTATTCTTACAACTCAAGGAAAATTTAAGTTTCTTCTCTATGCCAGTGTGATTAATTTTTCTGATATACATATTAAGCAATTTAAAAATATATTTTAACTTAACTTTTATTGAAAATACCTTTACAAACCTGTTTCCTTGCTAGCGTCCATTTTTGTTTACTTTTACATCTGACATTTGTCCTCTTCTTCGCAATCGATAAAACTGGATTGGACGCAGAAAAGTTATCGGTTTAATCTTGCATTATTTTATAATTATAATTTTATATGGCTTACCTCTTCTTCTAGTTACACACTAGGGAGTTAAGCTCGAAAAAGAGGATAATATACTTATATGTAAACCTATTATTGGTGACTCTGTTACATATATACACATGTAGGTTACCATGCTACGGATATCAATACCAATTGCAACCAATGAGTTCATACATACATACATGGGTCGTTCTTAAAAAACATGACCAATTGGTGTCCCCAGACTTTACTATTTTATATTTTGTTTCTTCAAAAAGAAAATAGAAAAATATCTGCATTTTTATAGATTATTATCGATTCTACGTAACTATATTATAAAAAAAAAATAATTAATTATCTGAAAATAACTTAAAAAATATTTTCAATGTCAAAGGTTTAGCAAAAACCTGTGTCCCGAGCCAATGTATAAAAATTTAATAGTTATTTTCAGTTGAAATAAAATTGAAAAAAAATAATATTTACAATTTTTGTTATTCAGTTTGTGTATATTAATACCATATATAGAAAAGAATGATGAAAAATAATTTTTTTGTATAATTTTTATGAAGAAAATTTGTTGTTGTTTTGGTCCCCTCTGTTACGTCCACTCATTTTATTGAAAAATGTTTGTTAAACGTTATGACGCGTATATTTCTCTTATGCTTCTCCATCATAACTTAGCTAAAATCAACAAAATGTGTTTTGAACTGTTCAGTCTTGTTTAGTGCGTTGTTGAGTAAGGAACCCAATTGTATGCCGGGTACGTACCCTTATTCAGTGTCAACTCTGTTACTGTTGAAAAACGGTGAGTAAAGTGATTTTTTATTTATTTTATAATTTTTTTATAAATATTTTATGTACATTAATTAAGTGGACAAATAAATTCTCCAAAATTCGAATAAAAAGCTAAAATATGGTATTTTTGAGTTAATTTGTCCCCTCTGTTACCGGTCCACTCTGTGACTTATTAACTCCAAAAACTCCAAAAATTAAAAAAAATACTGCTGGTTATGGATTCCTATTGTTGATACCATCCGTAACCACATGAGGCCAATTATAAACATATTTGGCCAACTTAATTTTTAAAAATTACAAAATTCAGAATGGTCATGTTTTATAAGAACGACCCACATATGTGTGTACATACCCTGCAGTACGGGGGAGTGACTACAGGACTGCTGAATCCGTAGCTACCTAATAAACACCGTCAATTACCGACCGACTATATGCAGTGTATTTTATCGATTCCTTCTACAAGGCAATGTCCTAGGCGGTAGTCACCATCGGCTCTCTCTGCACTACCGGGAGTAACTAAAGTAGTAACTTGCGTGATTTATGCGCGCCCTCTGTCGTAGTTTTTCGCTATTCTGCTTACGACTGGTTTGACTCTGCACTACCATGTGCACTACAGCGGGTTAATAGAGTAGCTACTTACCTAGGAGTCGGTGCAGTAGCGGTTCAAAAGTAGCGATTGACTCCAGCAGCACTGGAGGGTACAAACTTAAGTATATACATACATACATAGTCGTATGCATGCGCGGAGTTTGCATAATAGGAAGTCAAATTCATTTGTACGGCATTTCCCCTTACTCCGCATATGCCTAAATGTATGCAACCATTTGCAATAGCAGGGTGCTTCTAATGAAACTAAAAATTTTCTGCTGCAATGCACATGCTATGCCCTTAGAAATTTTCTGCTGGGCTATGAGTTACAGCTCCGCAAATTTTACCCCTACCGAGACCAAAGTTGTATACACATAAAAAAAACTGCGGTATATGTTTTTTCGGTATAGAACACTCCTAGGGGAGGCGAGAGCATCAGAATTTCGACTTTACTTTTGTACTCACATTTTTGGACCACCCTAATACAGAATACTTGTATAAATATGTGAATAAACTAATATCAAAATAATATACATTGAGCCAATTGGTTTTTGTTCACAACTTTGAGCAAATAAATAATAAACAGCAAAATAAAATGTACACATACCCGTTCGTTATTATTGGAGTTGAGAAGGATTGAGCACTGATGCAAATTGATGATAAAAGCGAAATACGCATAATCAAAGTATTTGCATACAAAATACTCCCTGCAGGCAGATAAATATAAAAAGGAAGGTGTAAATGGTACCTATGATTGTGTGCAATTTATTGTTAAATTATTCCAAAAATTTAAAAGTCAAGTATTGATATCAAGTATTACTAAGACATTTATAGCGAGAAATTACCGCAATCGTATCTGGAATTCAAGATACACCTTTTTTAAATTTACGCATACATATGTATGTAGCTATGTACATGTACTGTCATCCTGATTTAAAATGTGGATGTGTATAAAGTTAGCGAAACCATATCAAGAAAAAAATGTCGCATATACCCATGAATTTGCCGTTTTTTTGCCGTTAATTAGTTGTGGAAAAAATAATTTTGTCGCTTGGTATTTTTATACCCGAGCGCACTTGTGCACAAGGGTATATTAATTTTGTTCACATAACGGTTGTTTGTAACAGCCAAAACGAATCGAGATAGATATAGACAAATGTATACATAAATGCTCAGAATGAATAGAGAAGTCGATTAAGCCATGTCTGTCTGTCCGTCCGTCTGTCCGTCCGCCCGTGTACACGATAACTCGAGCAAAAATTGAGATATCTCAACGAAATTTGGTATGTAGGTTTCCGTTAATCCAAGGTAGGTTGATATTGGATAATGGACGAAATCGGACAGTAACCACGCCCACTTCCCATATAACGGTAATTTCCAGAAATACGAAAACTGCGATATTTTAGTAACTACTGAAGATAATTCACTCAAAATTAATATTTACAATAACTTTCAGACGATAAATAAGAATACTATAAATTTTTGGAAAATGGTCGTAGCCACGCCCACTCATGGTTACATGTGTATATCTTGGTAACCGCTGCACCAACTTATTCCAAACTTGGCACAGTTGTTGACCTTGATACAGCATACTAAATGACCCAAAATTTAAAAAATCGGACAATAACCACGCCCACATCCCATATAACGGTAATTTATAGAAATACAAAATCTTCGAGAAATCAGAAAATACTAAAGCTAATTTATTCAAAATTGATGCTTGCAACAATTCTTTACCAATAAATACGTTTATGGTAAAATTTTGGAAAACGGGCGTGGCACCGCCCACTTATGATCACATATATGTATCTCGGTAACCGTTCTACCAATTTGTACCAAACTCGGTATGGTTATTGTGCTTGCCGCATAAAAGCAAAACGTTAAATTGAAATCGGACTAAAATTACGGCCGCTTTTCATATAACGGTAAATTTCAGAAATGCTGGAAACTTCAATATTTCGAAATTTAAGGACGCTTATTTACTCAAAATTGATACACCCCGTCTTACCATCTAGGGGTAGCTTTCGGTAAGGTGAAAAAGCATATATTTAATACTTGCGCCGGGTATTTAATGTTCGGCTCCGCCCGAACTTAGACTTTCTTACTTGTTTAGATATAAGGTGTTTTGCTAACTTTATATAAACTTAGCGAAGCACCCCTTCAAACTAAAATACAAACGACTAGGCTTTATGTCAAAATTTGCCGTTTTTTGCCGTTCTAAGATGAGCTAGTTTACTATTGAAAAACATTTTTTTTAATAAAAAAAAAATTTTGTTTGCACTTTCTTTTGCAATTTTTTTTCAATGTTCAATAATTTTTAGAAGAAAAGGATAATAATATAATAGAAAAGCAAACCCGGTTTCTTTATGTACCACTTTGAAATTTAAACAAACAATAATCACAATGGTTAAAATACAAAAAATTAAGAAGCTTTCTTATCACAATCAAACGACAAAATCAAAAACAGTTTTAATGCACAAAACAATTCAAACGGCAAACTATGCAACAAAAAAATTAATTATTTTTAACTAATTTTTAAACCGCTTTCCAAGTGCCTATTTTTTTAAATAAGGCTGTTTAAACAAAAAAAATCAAACGACAAAATCAAAAACAGTTTTAATCCACAAAACAAGCCAAACGGCAAATTATGCAACACAAAAATTTAGTGTTTTTATTATTTTTAACCAATTTTTAAACCG
>NW_023458558.1:71099969-71152762 GCF_013731165.1 Rhagoletis pomonella
GTGTTGCATAATTTGCCGTTTGGCTTGTTTTGTGCATTAAAACTGTTTTTGATTTTGTCGTTTAATTTTTTTTTTGTTTAAACAACCTTATTTAAAAAAATGGGCACTTGGAAAGCGGTTTAAAAATTGGTTAAAAATAATAAAAATAATTAATTTTTTTGTTGCATAATTTGCCGTTTGAATTGTCTTGTGCATTAAAACTGTTTTTAATTTTGTCGTTTGATTGTGATAAGAAAGCTTCTTAATTTTTTGAATTTTAACCATTGTGATTATTGTTTGTTTAAATTTCAAAGTGGTACATAAAGAAACCGGGTTTGCTTTTCTATTATATTATTATTCTTTTCTTCTAAAAATTATTGAACATTGAAAAAACATAAAATTGCAAAAAAAATTGCTAGTTTTTTTTATAAAAAACGGCAAAAAACGGCAAATCTTGACATAAAGCCTAGTCGTTTGTCTTTGAGTTTGGAGGGGTGCTTCCCTAACTTTATATAAAGTTAGCAAAACACCTTATATCTAAAAAAAATACCAGAGCGACAAAATTATTTTTCCACATTTAATTAACGGCAAATTCATGGGTATATGCGACATTTTTTGCTTGATGTTGTTTCGCTTACTTTATACACATAAAATATGGATATCCTAAAGCATTTCTGAAATTTACCGTTATATTAAAAGCGGCCTCAATTTTAGTCTGATTTCAATAATTTTCAACGTTTTGCTTTTATTTGGCAGCACAATAACTATACCGAGTTTGGTACAAATTGGTAGAACGGTTACCGAGATACATATATGTGATCATAATTTTATCATAAACGTATTTCTTGGTAAAGTATTGTTGCAAGCATCAATTGTGAATAAATTAGCTTTAATATTTAATTTCGCATTTCTCCAAATTACCGTTATATGGGATGTGGGCGTGGTTATTGTCCGATTTTAAAAATTTTCGGCCGTTTGGTATGCTGTAGCAAGGCTAACAACTGTGCCAAGTTCGGAACGAATAGGTGCAGCGGTTACCAAGATATACACATGTAACCATAAGTGGGCGAGGCTACGCCTGTTTTCCAAAAATTTCTAATATTCTTATTTATCGTCTAAAAATTATTGTAAATATAAATTTTGAGTGCATAATCTTCAGTAGTTACTAAAATATCGCAGTTTTCGTATTTCTGAAAATTACCTTGGATACAATTTCAACCCTCTAGTTGCTTCCCTTCGCCGATTCCTGTTGCTACTATTTCGGGGGACCTCACTGAACATTTTCCGAAAAAAGAGCAAAATTCGTCGGGCACTTTTTTTCTATGGTAGTTTTTACTAATGTAAATATTACACAGGCCAACAGAAATTGGCAACGATTTGGTTTCCTAAAATGTTAAAGCTGTTTTTGATAGACCTTTTTGTGCTGCTTACGAATCTGTAAGTACAAATTTTCCATCAGCTTTAGATTTTGAGAAAAACGTGGTCAAATTATCAAAAAATCGCGTTTTTCGCAATATTTGAGAAGCCCTAGCCAAAAAAACAAAAGGGGATAGAACCTTCCACTTGGGCTTAAATTAAAGCTAGAACTCTCGGCTACTATCCCTTGAAAAATACCATTCGTGCACCTTGACTTGATGGTCAATTATAGTCATTTGTTTAATAGAAAAAACTGATTTTGGCGAAGTTTATTGTTCAATAAATGACTATAAGTGACCATCAAGTCTGTGGACACTGAATTCGATTCCATGTATTAGTTTTCGAGTGATGTGCGTACAAACATACAGACAGACAGACCAACAAAAATTCTAAAAAATGTTGATTTGGCTTTCTGTAGGTCTAATAAAGATCCCCCATAATAATTTTTCTTTAGTATCTATAATGTACATGCATCGGCCTGCTACAATTTTGTCATAAGTATAGATTAGAAAGTTACAGAGCGAAAAAGAAATAAGCAAAACACTAAAAAAACTAATATACATTTGTACATATACATTAGACTGCATCATTCCCCATACAAAAAAATCGGTACTGTTTTTATTATTATAAAATCTATCATATTTTAATAAGCCCGCCAAAATATTTCGGAAAAATATTAAGATTTTAGCGAGTTGCACCGATTTGAAAATACCTCCAAAAATGGTGTTTTTTTTAATAAATAAAAATAGATTCTTAAAGATGTTTTTTGAAAAAATCCCCTCAAATGACAAAACGGTTTAAGCTTAAAAAGTTTACATAAACATATTAAAACAAATTTTTTTTTAACGGAATCGTAATAATGAGATTTTTGATGCTGTTTTTTAACTCTTTTCAAAGATTGGTATAACAAAAACTTGAATAACTGAACCTTAACTTTCCCGATTTAGACTTGTGAGGTATCATTGGAACGGTATTTTCTCACCCTTTTTAATTCTTTGCTAAGAAGTTCATTCAAAGGATGAAAAAAATGTTGGATGAACGAACATCATTCAAAGTTGAATTAAGATATGTTCGTATGTGAAAAAAAGAACAATTGGGACACGAATGACTTTTTTTGCATATAAATAAAAATAGTGGGAAAATACCTTTCTACCGAGATCCCATAAGTCTAAATCAGAATAGTTTTGAGTTTTATCGTAAATCAATGATTGAAAAAAGTAAAAAAAAACAACATCAAAAATCTTATTATTGCGATTCCGTTGAAAAATTTTTAAAAAATTTTTATGCATATTTTTTAAGCTTAATCTGTTTTGTCATCTGAAGGATCGTAAAGTAAAAAGAAGTACCGTGAATGTCCAATTACGTCGACATACCGCATCATTGAGTACATATATCGAACTTCTGTGAGTTACGATTGGACCATCTGATGTCACACTTAAATCAACCATCAGAACCAGTGTTGCCAGAACTTTTTGGACGAACCGGCTAAATTGGCAAATAAAACCGGCTAAAATGTTTCAACTAAATTTCACATGATTTATTTAAATAAATCACGAGTAAAAAGACTATTTCTTGGAGAGAAGTTACAAATTCGAGCCGGAAAAAACTTTGCCAGCAAGAATTTCCAATTAGGAAAAACATATGATTGTGGCACATGGTTGGATTTTTTGTCGACGATAATTTGAATAAACAAGTTCGTTAAATTTAAAAATTTACAAACTGGAGCGATTTTAAAATGAAAAATGTAAGTTAATACTTGTTTACTTAATTAATTTAGTTAATTCCAATGATTTGTAAGGAACTCGGCAAAAAAAACTATCTATTACTATTACTATCTGATATTTTGAGTGATAATTCTCACTGGATTTTCGACGAACAAACCTATTGTCATCCCTACAAGGCCTTTTCAGACTGACCGATTTTCAATACACTCAAATAGAAACCAATACACATAAAAAACGCTGTAAAAATTTCCCTTCAATTCTAAGGCAGTAAAACAACGACCTTAAGTTAACTTCAACCGAGGCCATATGTTGACACGGGATGCAAAATCACAGTTACACAAAAGAACTGGAAATCCCTTCACTTCTGATGTAAAATATGATGCCAAAAGACTGCAGATCTCACATTTAGATGACCGGTCATATGACCGGCAGATATCTCGTAGGATTCCCAGAGGTTTTGCTTTACATAGAAATTTGTGCTCTTTTATTTTCATTTTGACTCACTTCAGTGTTGGTTCCTTTATATCAAGTTGGCATTTGGTTTTTGGAATTTAAATAAGTTCTCAGCAAAAAAGTTTGTTTAAAAAAATACATATGTGTACATAGTGCTTGAAAATATCAATTTTTCCCTTACCTTAAACCTTTGGGAGTGGGCAAGAATGATGTTTTGTAATTTAGGCAGAATTGAATATGCGCTATCTGGGAAGACAATATCTACATGTAATATTTGTTCTGTTTGTTGGCACTATATCCCAACACAAACGCATCTTAAGGGCCATTTTCACCATCTCTGGTTAACACTAATCCGCAGTTAAACATCGTTACCGACGGTACTGACTCCATTCATTTAACATTGGGTCGGTAACGTCGGTAACAACGTTTAACTGGGGGTTAGTATTAACCAGAGATGGTAAAAACGGCCCTAAGTGTCTTAACAGTGAAATAATTTCTTATTTTCTAAGTTTGCGAATAAAACTTCACACTTAAAATTAAGACATTTACAACAAACATTTTATGAAGAAAATCCATTCTTCGTTTAAAATAAAAATAAGCGAAATCGGCCCAAGTTCATACAACCCTGCCTGACATGAAAATTTTCTTCACGATAAGGCTAGTAGCCATTTCTAATAGATTTTGGGTCGCTTAGTCAAAAATGGAAACATATATACATATTTGAAATTTAAGAAAACAAGGCAAATAGCAAAATCGGCTAAAAACGGCTAATTGTTTTCTTCAAAACGGCTAACAAATCGGCTGCCGGCTAAATCGAAATTTCTCCGGCTGTTTGCTATCGCAACCGGCTAAATCTAGCCGAAAAACGGCTAAAATGGCAACACTGACCAGAACCCCGGATCTCATAACTTTATTGCGAATTACCAGAATAAGGACACTTTTTGATGAATGCCCACAAACGCAATGATTAGGCAGCTAAAGGATTTCAATTATGTATACTGGATTTATATGGATCAACGATACTCGCCCACTTTTATCTTGCCAAAAGCTACGCTGTGCAGATTCACCATCGAACCATATAATTATTCCAGACAATAAATGAAGAGAAAATAGTTATTCAAATTTATTTCATTGGCAACTCTGTGCTATGAAACGCCACACTGAGAAAAAGGATTAGTTTCGACAACTAAAGATATTTAGTTTCCGAATTTTGACAATTTGGGTTGGTAAATATAACTAAATATGTTAAAACTTCTAATATTCATCTAGGTTGTACCAAATCGTTAATTTATGTGAAGGGTTTGGTAAATACTAATAAATATTTTTTTGAAGCATATTTCTACAAATTCAAGTAACTTAACGTATGGTTCATAAAAGGATGTCATTAAGCTCTGCTAATACAGATAAGCTTTCTTTCAACACATGGTTTAGTCATAGTTACCAAATCTTAGTAGAGGCAACCACGATGTTGTTTGAGAGCGGAACATATTCATGCTTGTGAGCCACCCCTAAATAATGCTGAGCGCTCTCTGAGCACATGTGTGTTTCACATAAGAAGAGCGCCGGCTGAGCAATGCACACAGCCCACGATTGAGAGAAATAAAGATTGCGCCAATCGCGGTACCGCTAATCCGCTCTTTGTGATTTTGACAGAATCAGCTGTGTACGTGACGTCATCTTGGTGCAATTGTTGATTGTGAGCATACGAAAAAACCAAATAACAATTTTAATATTTGTGCGTTAATATTTCTGCGTGGTTTTAAACAATTATTGAGACATTACAAAGCAAAATGAAGTGTGCAGTGGCAAAGTGTAATAGTGAAAACAAAAGGAAAGCGTGCGATATAAGTTTTTTTCGTTTCTTACGGGCGCAAACCTGGCGAAAAAGTGGAAGCAGTTCTGCCGGCGAGGAGATGCATTAAACACCAAATCGAGCTTTGTGCTATATGTGTGAGCTATGAGCTTCTACATGGAACTATGTTGGCCTTTCCTTGGGGAATTGTAGTAGGTATATTTCCATGGTGAATGGAGACAGTTGCTGGTTTCGTTTGCTGGCAATGGCATACACACAAAAGCAGTTTCTACAGTAAATAGATACATGAACTTCACTACCTACTTATTTTTGTTAGTACCTGATTCTTTTTAGTGCTGGTATGAGGTAATGCACCAGTGGATAAGGTCGCCTGGCGCTAATTCAAGCGGCATTTTACCGCGCTGTTAGGTACCTAATACAAAACAGTGCCCAAATTATTATACATTTAAAAGTTCAGCTTAAATTATGTTTTACTTACATAGAATATTTGTTTCCAAAGAAGCCACACTCATGCATCCTCTCGGAAATGGTACAAAAGTCATCAAATAAAAGCTGTGGAGTCAACCACTGTGGAGTTTATGGTGGTTGGCTACCGTCCACAAATATAAATATGCACTCTGCATGGCTTTTTACAATGGCGGGTCCAAAAATTTACTTTGCTACACGCCTTCCATTTGGTCTACATGAAATTCCAAACGTTGTTAATACATCCATTTTTTCATGTGCTAAAAATCGTACTTACATAAAGGGCTACATGTCCAAAATTATTGCTACGTGTTCCTAATTAATCAATCTTTGTATATTTATTGATTCCTGCAAAATTGGGCCATGTAATATTAAAATTAACACACTTTTCTGCATTGTTTACATATTTTTATATGCTCTCATTGGCGCAATCTTGTATTCTATCATTCTTGCACACAGCCCCACTTATAGAATCGTTTGAATGCGCTAGTAAGCCGACCATTGAATAAAAATGATTCAATGAATGAGACTGTGTGCGTGGAAATCATTGCTCCGCTACCGCTGTTCGTATACAGGTGAAACACGCGAGTTATATGTATCCCTGTGGGGAAAATCTCTAGTTCTGAACTGGTGCGCCTGTAGTACGTTTAGACCCAGCACTGGTTCGCGATAAATCTCTTTTGCATACAAACAACTGGCGAATTTAACATGGCGATGTCCTAGGAAGTGTCAATTGCCCCCCGCTGCATCCCTTTTTCGATAGTTCCGAACTAGTTCTAAATTCTATAGTTCCGAACCAGTTTTAAAATCGCCAGACGAAAGAAAAAAGTATCATAATTTTTAAATCTTTCGGTTCTTCTATTTTCAAAGAAACGTTTTTTCGATTTGAAATTAAATTTGTTTGAATGATTGTAAGAAATGTACGTTTACGTACCTTTGGCTGTAGCTGACTTTGCAGAGGTGCTCGCTGTTATTGGTTAGATTCCAGACGGCCCCAAGATGTTAATATGTTAACACAAAGTTTTGTTTTCTATTACCAAACTATGAAATAGCATCTGCGAAGTGCAGAATGAAAGTGCATTTCAACGAAAAAGCCGCCAAACACATATCTATGTAAAGTAAACAAGCCCCCCGCTGCATCCCTTTTTCGATAGTTTCGAACTAGTTCTAAATTCGACAGATAAGATCTAGTTCGTTCTGCGTCCCTTTTTCTATAATTCCGAACCAGTTCTAAATTCGTCACTTTAATATAGATTTCTAATGAAAAACGAGAAATAAAATATTTTTTTTATGAGTCCCACATTTCGCTGATTTTGAACTGGTGGGGATCTACTTACTATCGGGCTGGTTCGTTTTTGGCGATAAAATTCTTGTACGGAACTAGAAATTTTATGCACCAGTCCGCGGTTTCCCTGCAGGGTATAGAACTAATTATTATTATTTAAATTATTTGGTAAACTTGTTAAGGTATTTACCACTGTTCAACAGTTCTACTGTTTATTTCTTTGTATGTTTAAACATTTATGTATCCATAGAAATTGAAAACGAAAATTTATGTTTCAAAAATTTAAAAAATATATTCATTCAATTTTCATACAACAAATTAAGAACATTGTATCTCTTTAAACGAACTACGGATTTTATTGGCGCAGTCAACATCGGACCTTTTCTATTGTTTTTTTTTAGAAAATCCTCAAGGACGCTAACAAGAAATCGCAAACCAGCATATACATATATCCTTAAAACAAAAAAAATATATATATATTTGAAAAAAAACAGTTAAATAATTACCAAATATAATACATATAATACAGCTAAGTTCATACTAAAATAAATAAATTAAATTAAAATAAACTAAAGCAATATTGAAAAGCTGAAGAATTCTACAAAAATCTGGATAAATCTCGTTTATTGTGGAATATTACGAATTTCATCGTATCAAGGCGTACATCCTTTTCAAAGGATTATTGCAACTATTTAATTTAGGGAAATACGATCGGCTTATTATTTACAATATTAAATAAATATATATATAGTGACTAAAGAAAATAATTAAATAAATTATCATGTCCTTGCCATTAACTTCAAGAGAGATTATCAAGGATGCTCAAGCCATTCCAATTTTTAAAGGCGATGGTACATATGCATTATCGTCATTCATCAGGGAAGTAGAATCGGTACAAGCACTTGCAGGAGGTCAAGAAGTTTTACAAGAATATATATATCAACGGGTGATCCTCAATAAAATACAAGGATCAGCTATCCATATTCTTCGAACACTGGGACCAATACCATCATGGGATTGTGTGAAACACGCAATTATTAAATATTTCGGAATTAAAGAGTCGTATGACGAATTATACAAACGTGCCCATACAGCGATCAACAATGGCATAGTGGGTTACTTTAAATATCTTTCTAAAATTTGTTGTAAAATTAACGAAAAATATGAATTTGGCAAAGAAAAACCTGTTGAATATGAACCGCAACGAGTAGACAAATTTATACTACGAATTTTTTTAAATAACATTGATGTTAATAGGGCTTCTATAATTATAAATTCAAAATTAACTAATATTAGGGATTCCTTTCAATTATTAGAAGAACATGGTTTAATTCGAAGTGAAAATAAATATGAAACACAAAATTTTAAAAGAAACTATAACCAAAGTTTTGAAAAATGTACACAATATCCAAATTCAAAATTTCAATATAAACATTCTTTAATGCCTAATCATTTTAATAAAAATTCGTCTAATTCGCAAAATTTTTTGAATCCATCTTCTCAAGTACGTAATAGCAATCGTACTTATTTAACACAGGAACCGTCTACTCGATATAATAATAGTAATGGTAGACATTTGAATATCACATCACCAATGGAAATAGATCATTTGCAAACAGATAGACAATGTGAAGGTATAAATTTTGGTACAATAGCCTCAGCGAATCATTACCTTTAATTAAATTAACTATCGATAATGAAACAATTTTAGCATTGATTGATACAGGCTCAACCACTTCCTTACTTGACATGAATAAATTACCTCATTATAAAAGAATACCATTAAAGCAAAATATTTGTTTTACGTCTTTAAATAATATAACGAATATTACTCACGAGATAATCACCGACGTTCCTATAGAATTTAACGAAAATCCAACAATGTCGTGGAAAATAACTGATTTTAAAAATAAATACTTTGATGCAATTGTAAGACAAAACATTCTTACACCAATGCGTAGTGTTATAGATATGTATAATAAAACTATTACATTAAATGATACAACAATTAATTTTTATAAATTTACATTTATTTAATGGCTTAGATGCACAAGAAGAACAAGCCCTTAAAAAGATTTTTAATTCTTATACAGATTTAATATTTATAGAAGGTCAACATCTTACTAGTACAAATACTATAGAACATGAAATTAAAACAATAACTGACAGGCCCGTTTATTCAAAATTGTATCGTTATCCACAGATACATGAAAAAGAAATTTGCAAACAAATTGATGATATGCTTAAACAGGGAATTATAAAAGAAAGCAATTCACCTTACAATAGTCCACTTTGGATTGTTCCCAAAAAAACCGATATAACGGGAGAAAAAAATGGAGAATTGTTATCGATTACAGAGCGTTAAATAATATAACGATTGATGATAAATTTCCAATTCCAAATATTGAAAATATATTAGATAAATCAAGCCGTGCCCAATATTTTACTACTATTGATTTAGCAAAAGGATTTCACCAAATTATAGTCAAAGAAAAAGATCGTTTGAAAACTGCATTTTCAACTCCTTATGGGCATTTCGAATTTGTCCGTATGCCATTTGGACTCAAAACTGCTCCTGCAACTTTTCAAAGACTAATGAACAATATTTTGAGAGATTTAATTAATAAAATATGCGTAGTTTATTTAGATGATATTTTAATTTTTTCAACAAGTCTTCAAGAACATATAAGTGATATTAAACGAGTCCTAGAAAAACTTAAGGAGGCGAATTTAAAAATTGAAATAAATAAATGTAAATTTTTCGCAAAAGAAACTTTGTACTTGGGCCATATTTTAACTCCTGAAGGTGTAAAGCCCAACACAACTAAAATTGATCAAACTTTAAAATTACAATTGCCAAAAACTATTAAACAGATTAAATCTTTTCTTAGTATAACTGGTTATTATCGTAAATTCATGAAATATTTTTCAAAGGTAGCATATCCAATGATAAAATATTTAAAGAAAGGCGTTAAATTGAATATTAATGATCTGAGCTATATTAATGCATTTGAAAAACTCAAGAAAATAATAACAGAACCGCCGGTACTAAAGTATCCAGATTTTGATAAAAAATTTCAGCTCGTTACAGATGCAAGTTGTGATGCTCTTGGTGCTGTTTTACAGCAAGATGGTCATCCAATATGTTTTGCAAGCAGAACATTGAATGATCATGAAAGAAATTATTCGGCTACTGAAAGAGAGTTACTTGCTATTGTGTGGGGAACTAGTTATTTTCGGCCTTATTTATATGGCAATAAATTTGAGATTCTTTCTGACCATCAGCCTTTAAGATGGCTTTTTGTTAAATCGCAGGGGAAGATGAGCCCTAGATTACATCGTTGGCTAATTAAATTAAGTGAATTCAATATCACTGTTACTTATATCAAGGGTAAAGAAAATCAAGTTGCAGATTTTTTAAGTAGAATTAATGCTGACAAAAATGAAATTAATTTGTTAACTGCTTCTGTAGATTTTCTGTATAATAACGTAATAAGCGATTCTGACACCATTCATTCCCAATTTGAAGACGTCCATGACCATATTCCCATTTTAGATACTGTAGTCAATAGATTCAAAATACAAATTATTTTACCAATAATAAATTAAAAGAAGTGGATATAAATCATAGAAATACAAAAATTTTTGTTAGTTCTTTTGACTTAGAAAATAATTTAGAAGAAATTTTCAAAAAATATATAATTAAAGGTAAAATATGTATATACACAGAGCTGGACGATCATCATAGAATCGGAGGAAGAGGCTTATAGGCAAATTCATAATTATCATAAAAATGAAACTAGTCATACGGGTATAAATGAAAACTACTTGGGTTTAAAAAAATTAATTTATATTCCTAATTTAAAAACCTTAATAAATAAATATATTAATAATTGTGTTATTTGCAGTAAATCTAAATTTGATCGTAATCCTATCAGAGCTAAATTCCACCTGACTGAAACTCCAACGGACATAAAACAAATTGTACACATGGACATTTACACCAATTCAAAGTCAAATTTTTTAACATTTATTGATCGTTTTTCAAAATTTGGTACTGCATATTATTTGGAAGATAAAAATAATCAAACCATAATAGAAAAATTAAGGCTTTATAAATCTCAAAAAGGATATTTAAAAAAATTAATTTGCGATAATGAGTTCTAAAGCATAAATATTAAAGAATATTTAAGATTAGAAAATATAATTTGGTAAAACCGAATAATCATACCGGCAATGCCGACATAGAAAGATTGCATAATACAATTTCAGAGAAAATAAGAGTGATGACTTTGGAACAACTATCTCTAAATATTAAAGACAAAATCAGTAAAGTAATAGAATATTATAATAATACATATCATTCAGTCACAAAAGAAAAACCAATAAATGTTGAATTTGGATATTGTAATAAAATAAAAATATATGAAAATATTTTGTTAACAAAGCAAAAATGTATTGATAATAAAAACAAAACTAGAGAAAATTATACAGAAAATAGAACTACGGGATACATAAAGAATTATAAAGCTTTGCGGCACAAAGAACAACCAAAATATATAAGTTCTAATTTAGAAAATATTCATAGTTCCAATATTAAAAGAAAATTTGTATACGATAATGCTATTTAAATATAAGTTTAATTAACAAAAAAAAAATAAAAAATAAGATTTGTATAATTATTAACTTAATGAGTTCGAATATAAGAGGTATCTTAAATTCTAGCGATGGGGAAGTTATATGTATAGAACTAATTATTATTATTTAAATTGTTATTTGTTAAACTTGTTAAGGTATTTACCACTGTTCAACAGTTCTACTGTTTATTTCTTTGTATGTTTAAACATGAATGTATCTATAGAAATTGAAAACGAAAATTTATGTTTAAAAAATTTTAAAAATATATTCATTCAATTTTCATACAACAAATTAAGAACATTGTATCTCTTTAAACGAACTACGGATTTTATTCGCGTGTGGTCCCAGAGCGCTCAGTAAGCTATGGCATGTCGATCATTGCGCTAGGTAGAGAAAGAACGGTGTGCGCTATGACATGCCCAGACTTGTTTGTCTCAGTTTCAGTTTTGCCATCGCCGCGAGTTGTTTCGGTGTGCGCATAGTTATTTAAAAATATAAAGTTTGATGCCAACCGGGGTTTCTCAGTGGATATATAATTCATGTGAATTATAATTTGAAAGTATCTATTTAGCCAAGGAAAAAGCAAAGCAGTATACTTAAACCAGCAGATATTGACCTGGGTTTTCGCACTACTGTTTCTGTTTCATCGTTTCTTTTTAGGAAATTCTTACCATTATATACATATATATTATTTACACTAGTAACTATTTATGTAAATATGTATATATTTTTTATGCTTAATATATGCAAATAAAAGAAGAGAGGTAACACAACAACCATCGAGTAAATTTTTATTTGTGTCAAACTGAAACTTTTTTTCCAACAATAAACGGCTAGCTGATTCAAGTCAACAGCAAGGTCACAAAATTAATTGAAAATTTGTATCAACCAAAGCATGGTTTATATTTGCTCAACAACAGTGTTGCCGATTTGATACATATGTATCCAATTGGATACATTTCGCCTTAAATTTTGAGAGGTACTTCGTTTTTTTCTTCAGTGTAAATTTGGATACCTTTTCCCAAGTATTCGTAAGTTGAACGAATTTTTTTTTTATTTATGTACGAGCTATTATAACATTTTTAACAGCTGGCTGCTCATCCTCCAAGCAAGGAATTTTCCTTTATTCTTGTCACTTTGAAAAATTATTTTTTTAGCTACATAAACATGCATTTAATAACACGAAGTAGTTTGCAAATTTTACATAGTTTTCCGACATGTAGTAGTTAACTGTAATGGAAAAAAATCAACTTTTACATCACGAGCAACCATTCTCTTAGCATTCCAAGGAAATTGACAACCATACACATTTTCAACAATAACTTGACTGTACTAAAAATAACTTATACATTAAACATTTTCAGAATTCAAACAAGCCGGAAAATAGTTTTTTCTTGGAAGCGTAATTCATAGACTAATACAAGTTTTTGAGTAATTTTTGAATTTCATAGATAGCTCCCAATCCACCAGTTTGATTGGAAAACATTGTAACCATAATAGCACGAAATAACAATTTACTGAACTAAATGTAGCAGGTCAAAATTATTATTATTTTGATAGACAAGGAAACACTTTTTGCGTGTATTATTTGTGGGAATCTAATCGTAGTAATAAACATCGAACATGCGGAAACTTTGGCCCGTAGTCAGTATTTTTCCATTCTTAGAAACAGATCTGGGAAACAAGGGCCCGTAGTTATAGTCAAAATTAAGTCGACACTAAAGTTAATTGCAGCTTTTTGACAGGTATCTCATTGAAAATTATGTCAAAAAGCTGCAATTAACTTTAAATTCGACTTAATTTTGATTATAACTACGGGCCTTTGTTTCCCAAATCCGTGTCTGAGTATGGGAAAATACTTACTACATGTTAATAAGTTTGTTAAGGGGCCCGAGTTTATCTTCCATAGATGTACTGTGTAAAAATGTCCGCTCTTCTCGGTGAATACATATGGATACAGTTCTAGACTTTTTATGTATACTTTAAAGGTTAAGGTAGTGGCAACACTGCTCAACAATGATTTTATTCAACTAACAATATTGTCCACTCAAGGTAGTCGTTTTGTAATTATTAACAAATATACATTTGTCCCAACTAGAAGTCTCAAGTAAATTGCAGACTTTCGTGAACTAGATATTTATTTCGCCATATCCAACTATGCCACTTAGTCACTATAACCAAATCTTGGTAATTATAACTAAACCTTTTTCTGAGTGCATATCATTGGAAAATTGCAAGAACTTCGCCACAGATACAACGCTTTGGTTAGGTTATTTAAAATGACAATGGAAGATATGCCTTCTGACAACCAAAAAACTTGTTAAGTGAATAGTTGGTGAAACAGTTGTAACAAAATGTCCCAACAAAAAATTACTTTTGGGCGAGACGAAGTTCGCCGGGTGCGCTAGTTATTGCCAAATTATTAAACGCAAAAACTTCAATTGGCTCTGCTGAAAAACCAGAAATTCAGAGTTGTGTCGTTATTGCAGAGGACCATCGATATGCATGTATGTATGTTTTCTCTGGGGCAACTAATATTGCAGTGGCCTCCTATTGTGCTAAATGTCTGAGCAAATGCCTGCACCTGTTCCGTTTGGATTTGTAATTTTGCAACCTTTCAGGTCAATTTAAATTAATACTACGTTCCATGCTGTGCTATCGAGAAGATTGCTATCATCATTATCATTACTGTTATTACCGATGAAATTGAATGCTCTAATGCTAGTAAATGCCATATTTCTTCAAAGGACGGCTATTGACAATAAGGTACATACATAGTGGTATGTATACAGATAATAGTATAGAGGACCGAACATTATTATTGTTGTATTATACGAATTTATGAAAATACTCGTGTGTACAAGTTTCAATACTACATAAATACTTCATAAAAATGTTGCCACAATATTGAAATAGAGGAATCTGTGGTCATGTGAATATCAAAATAATATTGCCAGCAGAATATCAAATGTGTATTATTGTTACTCACACATACATACGTATATGTATGTACATATGTTAACATAAATAAGAAATTTTATACCATAAAACTCGCTTTGTTGAGCTTACTAAAACTTAATATCCATACACATTCCTGCATGAATTCCAAATTGAAGTACAAAATTAAATACTTTTGCTTCGTTTAAATTGTATAGGATTGCATTCTTGAATATTAATCACTCCAATGCAATTTTATGGAAATTCGCCGTGATACCTAGCAGTATATGAATAAATTAGAAATACCTTGTACTAATTGTGATCCCGACCTGAATTATTTAGAATAAGCTTAATGTAAGGCAGCTGTAAATGCTACAAGGCTCACAGTAGGTAGCTATTTTTTAGCAGCAAAATGCAAATAAAGTCTCGGATGGGCGATAAATTTCTCTTCCAATCGCCAAATGAAAAATCAAATCATTTATTTACATACGTTTTTTTATGTATAACTATCCATTTAAGATTCAATTTCTCAATTTTTCTCAACTAATATTATACGATACTATGTCGATACTTTGGTTTTCGATATCGATATTTCTTACTCGATAGTTTTAAAACGATGTTTTTGGAATCGATCGTATCGAATGTCATAAACTCATATTACACAGATAATGTGATTAACAATTCTTCCCGATATAAATTGGGCTTTAAAGAGCAGAAATTTGTATCATCGTTAGGATTGCATGTGGCGGGATTTTAACACGCGGTCTCGGTATTTTAAGTCAACACCTCAATCTCTATGTGTAGAAGCAATAATACAAGGTGGGCCAAATAACACCTATCAATGTTAAACACATATAACTTCTTAATTTTTTATTATTATTGTTATTTTCTTCCTGTATTTTATAGTTATTCTCTTATAATGAATACTTACGGCAAGACCACCAACAACGACTACTAATTGTGTAGTTAGCCACACAAGTTGATTTTTTAGGTAATGTTTTGATGTCGGATGAAGCGCCGACTCGGAACGGCGATTGTATTTTTATGAGAAGCTTTTTTCATGCCAGAAATACATTCGGAGGTTTGCGCACTTTTAATCACTACACTACACAGTGGGGGAAATAACGAAAAGGCCGGCCTATTCCAAAAATCGAAATTGTCCGACTGTTGCAAAACATTGTACTTTTTCAAGAGGAAGGTCCATTGCGTAGTGGATGAAAAGTATCTTCTTCACTAGAGCAGTTAGAACTTGCTATTCTCAATGAAGTTAGTGCTGCGTTTTGAAATTTGATTTTGAAATATTGTTTGAAGCACTTAATTCTGATGGTATCTTAAATAATCTAGGCTATTAAATCTAAATTTTTGACACAAGTGAATATACCTAAAAATTAATTATAAAAGCTGTTTCAAAAAATAAAAAAATAAAATAAGAATAAGAATGAACTTTGAAAAAATAGCAAAAATAACGTACTTCAAGAATTCAAAAAGAAAGTAACCAGAATCATCTAAGTTCTGTTGTTATTCACGATTGAATAGCGCGATAAAATAATTACAGAGCTAATTGTGTTTTGTGGAAAGCTTACACAGGGCAACACTGATTTTAGTGCGGCAAATGTTAAAGCTTTTTTTGAGACTTTTGTGCTTATTACGAATCCGTAAGTGTAAAGTTTTCACCAGGTTCAGGTTTTGAGAAAAACGATGTCGAAGTGTCAAAAAATCGAATTTTTTGCAATATTAGAGAAGCTCTGGCAAATAAAGAAAACGTGATAAAACCCTCATTTACGTTTAAATTAAAGCTAGAACTCTCGACTACTGTCCCTGAAAATACCATCCCTGCACGCTAACCTGATGGTCACTTATAGTCGTTTATTGGACAATAAAAAAATATTTTGTTAAGTAAAATCGATTTTTGCTGTTCAATAAATGACTATAAGTGGCCACAAAGTGACGTGATAGTATCTTTAGGGACAGTATTTGAGAGTTCTAGATTTAATTTGAGCCTAAGTGGAAGGTTTTATCACGTTTTCTTTCTTTTTCTGGTAGAGCTTCCCAAATATTGTAAAGAACGCGATTTTTTGACACTTTGTCTTCGTTTTTCTCAAAACCTGGACCAGATGGAAACTTTATACTCACGGATTCGTAATAAGCACAAAAAAGTATATCAAAAACAGCTTTAACATTTATTGAACAATATATAAATATTGGAAAAAAAATTTGTTAAAATCAGTTTTCTTCTTATTTGGCGCTGTAGCCGCCTAAGCGATTTCGGCCCAGCTCAACAAAGTACGCCAGTAGTTTCCCTTATGTGCCAACTGACGCCAATTGGAAATGCCAAGTGAAGCCAAGTCCTTCTCCATCTGGTCTTTTCATCGCAGTGGGGGCCTCCCTCTTCCTCTGCTACCACCAGCGGGTTCCGAGTTGAATACATTCAGAGCTGGAGCATCGGTGTCCATTCGAACGACAGAGCCAAGCCAGCGGAGCCGCTGTATTTTAATTCGCTGCACTATGGCCATGTCGTTGTAAAGCTCATACAGCTCATCGTTCCATCGTCTGCGGTACTCGCCGTCGCCAACACGTAAAGGCCCGTAAATCTTCTGCAAATCTTCCTATCGAATACTCCAAGAGCCGCCTCATCGGATGTTGTCATTGTCCATGCTTCTGCGACATATACCAGCATGGGCATGATGAGTGACTTATAGAGTGTGGTTTTCTGAATTGCCTACTCAGTCCAAAGTAGCACTTGTTGGCAAGAGTGATTCTGCGTTGGATTTCCATGCTGACTTTATTATCGGTGATAATGCTGGTTCCCAAGTAAACGAAATTCTCTACTTTCTCGAAATTATAACTATCAACAGTGACGTGGGTGCCAAGCCGCGAATGTGCTGACTGTTTGTTCGATGACAGGAGATACTTCGTCCTGTCCTCGTTGACCACTAGACCCATTCGCTTTGCTTCCTTATCCAACTTGGAAAAGGCAGAACAGACTCGATGTCATCAGCATAAGCCAGCAATTGCACGCTCTTGTAGCAAACAAATTGTTTCTGAGCGGTACAGTTCTGCAGCACTTATTATCTTCTCAAACATCAGTCACATCAGTTTTGCTGTTCAATAAATGACTAAAAGTGACCTTTGGGTCAGCTTAAAGCACAAGTGTCTTTTTGTGAGTTTTTAAAAAATACCGTTATATGGGAAGTGGGCATATTTGTGGGATTTTTTTTTTGTTTTTGTTAACACCTTATATTAATATTTACTACAGAAGCTTGTGTTCCAAATTTGAAGCCTCTAGGTAAATTTTTACTATATATGTGTGACCTACTGTGATATACTGTGCGACCTCATCTTATAGATTTTTTGATGCTAATTTGGAGTACATTTATAAAGTTTTTGAGAAAAACCTGTCGAAGTTTCAAGAAAAGACAAATTAAAAAAAAATGTATAAAAATATAATTTGGACGTACATACATAATTTTTCCGGAGAAAAAACCACGTATTAATGCAAATCCATATCGTCTGACGGATTCTACCTCATGTCGATGAGTTGATTGATTAGCAGTTTGAAGAGTATAGAAACAAACGAATGAAATGTCTTTAAACAAATTTCCAAAAGCAATTCAGCAACAAGCATATACATTAGGGTGGTCCTTAAAAAATAAAAGTAACGATTTTTTTCAGTCTCACCCCCTCAATCGGTAATACTACGGTCATAGATATCACATATAAATTTTGGTCCCGAATGGAGACGGTTAAGGCGTGTCGCATAGGGGGCAAAGTACAGATTCCTCTATAGAGACTCAAAAAATTATTATTTTTTTTCATCTAATACCCAAAATCGATGCTAATATAGTCGAAGATATCACATATAAATTTTAGTCCTGATTGGAGTCGGTTAAGGTGTATTGCAAAGGGGTCAAATGACTCAAAAAATTAAAAATATTTTTTTTCATTTAATACCCCAGATCGATGCTACTAAAATCGAGGATATCACATATTGTAAATTTTGGTCCCGATCGGAGTCGGTTAAGACGTGTTCATGGAGTAATCTGAACTTTGACCCCTGTGCGATACGCCTTAACCGACTTCAATTGGGACCAGAGGTTTATACATAACGTCGGAACTTCCTTAAACTGTGCTGTAAAAAGTAACAAGAAAATAATTTAATTATAGTTGACATATTTCAGATAATGTTTGATATGCCCAAGAAATTAATACAACAAAAAGATCAATCGTTTTACGGGTCGCCGGGTCGTACCAGTTGCGATATTATGGCTGAGCTTAAATTATTTAAAAAGAAGGCTAACCTTCTTTGTCGTGTGTTGTTATTTCAAAAATAACTTTCAGTTTAATAACAAAAAATTTGCCTATAACTTACAGTTCTTTGTTTACAATTAACTGACATTGTAAAAGAGTTTTGCATACTAGACATAGAGTTGGATACTCTTTTTAGCGAATTCTTAGTCTTTCAAAGTTTTTGCATAGTAGAAAAAAAATAATTTAAGCAATGAGGAAACGTACAAAGATGAAGTCCTTAAATAGTGGTACTTTTCCACAGTTTGAAAAAATAGTTAATTTAGTTTTTTTCAATACTCAAACGAAGCAACTGAGAGGATCTTAAGTATATAGTTTGCTTCCTTTTTTAAGTAACTTCAAATTAAAAGTAATTTTAAAATGAAATGTAAAGAATTCTTTGACTATTTAAATACTGAAGATGGAAATGATATCATTAACGCTATTCAAAAATGTCATAAATATGAAATAACTAATTGGATTCTGTGTTCAATGATGTGCACACTTATGTTAAAATGAATAACACTTATTTTTTATGAGCTATATTTGATTTAGTATTTGAAGTAGTGATTTTTTAGCATTTCAGCAAGGCAAAGCCTCGGATGAGACCCCCCCCCCCCCCCCCCCTTATGATGACGACCACGGCAAATGTTTAAAGGACTACAATTTGAGGGCATGCACCTGGAATGTCCGGACCCTTAATGGGGAAGGTGCCTCTGCCCGGCTAGTTGATGTCCTCGTAAAGACAAAAGCTGACATCACCGCCATCCAAGAAATGCGTTGGACGGGGCAAGGCAAGCAATGTCTGGGGCCTTGCGACGTCTACTACAGCTGCCATGTAAAGGAGCGCAAATTCGATGTTGGATTTGTGATCGGAGAGAGACTCCGTCGCCGAGTACTGTCGTTCACCCCGGTGGACGAGCGTCTAGCCACAATCCGCGGCAAAGCGAGATTCTTCAACATCTCGCTCATCTGCGCCCATGCCCCGACGGAAGAGAAGGATGAGGCATCCAAGGATCTCTTCTATGAGCGCTTGGAGCGCACATACGAGCGCTGCCCCCGTCATGATATCAAAATCGTGCTTGGCGCCTTCAATGCCAGGGTGGGCAAGGAAGGGATCTTTGGAACCACCGTCGGAAAATTCAGCCTCCACGACGAAACGTCCGACAACGGATTGAGGCTGATCGACTTCGCCGGGGCCCGAAACATGGTAGTATGCAGTACTAGGTTCAAACATAAAAAGATCCATCAAGCTATGTGGCTGTCTCCGGATCGAAAAACGAGAAACCACATCGATCATGTGACGGAAGGCACGCTTCCAGTGTTTTAGACGTACGCACACTCCGAGGCCCAAACATCGACTCGGACCACTATCTTCTTGCAGCCAAGATACGTACCCGCCTCTGTGCAGCAAAAAATGTGCGCCCAAATATGCAAGGAAAGCTTAACGTCGAAAAGCTGCAATCACAACAGACAGCCAGCGCTTTCGCTACTCGACTCTCACACCTGCTCTCAGAGAGCACTCTTCAACAAACCGACATATGCGAGCAGTGGAACCACATTTCCCGCTCATTAAGTACCGCCGCCGAAGAAGTAGTCGGATTTCAGCGAGCCCGAAAGAACAACTGGTACGATGAGGAGTGTCAGGAATCTGCAGAAAAAAAAGATGCCGCCTACAGGGCCACGCTACGATCGGGCGCAACGCACGCTAGGTGGGACCGCTATAGGGATCTGAAGAGGAAAGCGAGACGTATTTGCCGCAATAAGAAGAGAGAGGCCGAAATACGTGAGTGCGAAGAGCTTGAAATGCTGGGCAACAGGAAGAATGCTCGAAAATTTTACCAGAGAGTTAGGCGACTTACGGAAGGTTTAAAGACCGGGGCGTACTCCTGTAAGAACAATAATGGCGACCTAGTAACTGATGTCCAGAGCGTACTTAAATTATGGAGGGAACACTTTCCCGCCCTACTAAATGGAGGCAGCACGGAAAGTTGTGGAGAAGAAGAACCCGAGCCCGCAGTCGATGATGACGGAGTCGACGTTCCACCGCCTGACTATGACGAGTTACGTATAACAATAACGCGGCTGAAAAACAACAAAGCTGCTGGAGCTGACAGCCTGCCAGCTGAGGTAAGGTGCATGCATCAACTCTTGTGCAGAATATGGTCAGATGAACGCATGCCCGACGACTGGAACTTAAGTGTGCTGTGCCCAATCTACAAGAAAGGTGACCCCGCCATTCGCGCCAACTACCGCGGGATTAGCCTTCTAGGCATAGGTTACAAGGTCTTATCGAGCGTACTGTGTGAAAGACTTAAGCCCACCGTCAATGAACTGATTAGGCCTTATCAGTGTGGCTTTAGACCTGGAAAATCCACCATAGACCAGGTATTCACAATACGCCAAATCTTGGAAAAGACCCGCGAGAAAAGGATCGACACTCACCACCTATTTGTCGACTTTAAAGCCGCCTTTGACAGCACTGAAAGGAGTTGCCTATACGCCGCTATGTCTGAATTTGGCATCCCCTCAAAACTTAGACGGCTGTGTAAAATGACGTTGAGCAATACCACCAGCTCTGTCAGAATTGGGAAAGACCTCTCCGAGCCGTTCGCCACAAAACGGGGTTTCAGACGGGCGACTCCCTTTCATGTGATTTCTTTAATCTGATGTTGGAGAAGATAATACCAGCTGCAGAACTGAACCGCTCAGGAACAATTTACTACAAGAGCGTGCAATTGCTGGCTTATGCCGATGACATCGACATCATCGGTAACAAAAACCGCGAAGTGTGTTCTGCCTTTTCCAAGTTAGATAGGGAAGCAAAGCGAATGGGTCTGGTGGTAAACGAGGACAAGACGAAGTATCTCCTGTCATCAAACAAACAGTCAGCACATTCACGCCTTGGCACCCACGTCACTGTTGACAGTTACAATTTCGAGAATTTCGTTTACTTGGGAACCAGCATTAACACCGATAATAATGTCAGCATTGAAATCCAACGCAGAATCACTCTTGCCAACAAGTGCTACTTTGGACTGAGTAGGCAATTCAGGAGTAAAGTCCTCTCTCGACGTACGAAAACCACGCTCTATAAGTCACTCATCATGCCCGGGCTGGTATATGGCGCAGAAGCATGGACAATGACAACATCCGATGAGGCGGCTCTTGGAGTGTTTGAGAGAAAGATTTTGCGGAACATTTACGGGCCTTTACGCGTTAGCGACGGCGAGTACCGCAGACGATGGAACGATGAGCTGTATGAGCTTTACAACGATATGGACATAGTGCAGCGAATTAAAATACAGCGGCTCCGCTGGCTTGGCCATGTCGTTCGAATGGACACCGACGCTCCAGCTCTGAAAGTATTCAACTCGGAACCCGCTGGTGGTAGCAGAGGAAGAGGGAGGCCCCCACTGCGATGGAAAGATCAGGTGGAGAAGGACTTGGCTTCACTTGGCGTTTCCAATTGGCGTCAGTTGGCACAGAGGAGAAACGACTGGCGTGCTTTGCTGAACTCGGCCAAAATCGCTTAGGCGGTTACAGCGCCAAAAAAGAAGAAGAAGAACATTTTTAGCATGAAAAAGTCTAACGTACTGATTTCGCGCATAAAAAAAGCTTGTAACCCTATGGAAAATATGAAAGCAGAACTAACGTTAGTTGCGATCCCGTACGAGTCCGGAATAGTCAGAGATAGTCAGATTTTACTGGAAATCGACCCGTACTCGGTTTTCTGACAATTGAGAGGACAAAAAAGAAAGAACTGTCAGAAGTTACCAATTTTAGTCCGAAGATTTTTTGCTGGTAAATTCTGGTAAATGTGTCAAACGATCAGCTGTAGCTGTGAATTTGAAAGTATTTTTGGTTAGTTACATGTGTGAGCTGAATATAAGCGAAAATTTGCAACCAAACTTTGGATGTTATGTTGAAGTTGACAGAAGTTACTATTATTTACTAGAAACCGATCTCCTACTTTTCAATGTTACTCTCTCGCTCTGATCGAATTTTTATTTTTTTGACAGTTTTATTAGTTTCAGTCCGAGGAATACGGGATTGCATTAGTTATGTATACATATACAGCAACAATTAATATGCGTGCAAGGTAACTCGCCAGAAGTTTTAAGTTTTGCCAAAATTTACCAGAAAGCGTTCCCGTACTCGGTTCTCTGGCATACAAGAAGACAAATAAGAGAATAAATGAGTATATCGCATGGATGTATTTATAGTATATATGTAAGTTAAGCACAAAAACTCAAATTTAATATGTTGAAAGTTGATTTAAGAATTTCTAATAAAAAATTTTATTTTGAATACATATAAAAACCGAGAACAATAACTCTAACCAATAAAAATGGCAAAGTATGTTTAAAACAGGTACATATTTATATAAACCCTACAAAGAGGTTCTCTCTTTATCGGAAATTGAAAAATTTTAACAGAACATTTTTTGCTGGTAAAATATGATAAAATCTTAAACTATCCGCTGTCTTATCTGTCTCAAAACAAATTGACAGTTGGGTAAACAAAAACAAAAACATCTATATTTTCACCTTATTAAAAATATCCTAACGAAGAAATATCAAGTTTTGTGAGTTCATGTTTTTGTTTATTCGCCTGTATATTTGCAAATCGTTAAATGATAAAAAACGCAAAAAATTGTGTCAAAATTGCCAATTTTTAATGTTCTCGTACTTTTTGGATTTTTTTCTCGCTCTGAGAGCAATTTTGCTTTTTGACAGTTTTACCACTTTTATTCGAAAAATTGGAGGAAACAGGAGGTGCAAGAGACGAAAATAAAGAAACCGAAAATGAGTTAAAAATATAAACGACTTGTCGTGGTTTTTCAGATGGAGCGCATTTGGAGGGTATATTAAAAAAAAAAAAACTAAAAAATCACCGAAACCGGAAATATCATCTTTTAATTAGACGTTCCCCAATTTTTGTAGTTAACTTCCTCCTCAACTCTCCTTCAAAATTAGAATTTCAAACCGTTCAGTGTTATCGCTATGTTATTTCAGGTTGCTACATATATTCAAATTTTACTTTATAGGCATACGGCCTTGAGAATTTTCCAGATAGGCAAAACTCCCGCTCTCTTTTTGATTCGTATGGAAAAGCTTTTTACTTCTGATTGTCGGGGGTGTGATCCTGTATTGACGCAGCAGCCGCTTTGTTTTCTTCTAAGTTAAATAGCAGCAATATGCGCAGCACGGTATTTTACGCTTTGCTTGCCATGGGCCATTCGTATCTGACTGTTTTTTTTTTAAACAATATTTCATAATACTTTTTGCTTTCGCATTGCATTTCTTTGTGTGGGTACTGTACGACAGGGCCCCCGAATCTTCATCAGTTGTGTGAGCAGAGACCGTAGCAAAGGAAAGCAAATTTTAAATGACAGTTGAAACGAAAGAAAGAATTTTTCATCACTTTGTACGTTGTTCTCCTTTTCATTTCAGTTTTTTTAGCAAAAAGATTTATGTTTTACTTTTTGCAGTTAGTGGATGAATAAAAAATGATAAAGAAAAATAAATGCTATCAAATACTCCCACCTGCCACTCTAATTAAGTCTCCAACAAAATGGAATTCTATTTGCGAAGGTAAAGAAGACAATTGTCCCTCTTAACAACAAAAATAACTTAGCGCATTTGACGTTCCTGGAATTTACTTGGTTTGATTTTATTGCGAAATCGTGTTAACTGAAAGTAAATAAACGGTCCCTGGTGGCATGGAAGAACAAAATGAAACACTTCTGCTGCTAATGACATTTGCAAGTAATTTTTCTAAACGTAAAAAAAAAAAATTAGTAGCAATGGAGTTTGAGAAAAAAGAAAAGCAAATTAAAACCTCAGCACTCGTCAGCTCAATGGAAGTTAAATAAGTTTAAGTTGTAATTAGCATATTTAATTAAAATTTTCTGCTTCCAAACGTTTATAAATACATTAGCCCATCGCTCGTGGCAATGTGAAGCGAGTAGTAACAAGGTGGTAAAACTGAAATTTCCATATTTTCAAAAGCATATATTTTGAAAATTATTGAACCGATTTTCAATAATATGGATATGGTTGGAACGGCAATGGAAATATCTTTCATTTGATATGTGCATATATCAACAACAAACAAGTAAGAGCAGCGCTGTCTTCGGCTATGCCGAAGGCTTCATACCTTTCATGAACATCTGCAAATTTTAGTTTGACAGATTACTGATTTTGAATACATCTGCATACATGGATACAATCAGAGGTATGGAAGATATACTTTATATGGCACCAATCTAAGTGATTTTCACTGCTATGTGATCGGTAACACAATTTATTGGGTTTAGTTTCCTACATAAAGGAGATATATCGCAAAAACTGGTATCTGAACAATCAGTGCTATAGGAGATAAAACTTATACAGCATAGATTTTGACAATTTTCTCAGTAGACTTTGTATTATTATTTATAAAATATCTTACGAAATTTATCGGTTTTAGCTGTTCAAATAAAGGAGTTTTACAGTAAAATCCCATATCTGAACAATCAGATGTATGGAAGATATATGTTGTAGTCATCCGATACTTGTTATTTTCACTGTAAGTATTCTGTTAATAATGAGTGAAAATGGTGCGAAATTTCATGTTCCTAGCTGCATAAATGGAGGAGATATGAAAAAAGACCATATCTGAACAATCAGTTGTATGGGGGCTGCAGGTTATAGTGACCCGATCTTCGTTATTTTCACTGTAAGTCTTCTGCTGATAATGAGTGAAAACAGCGCGAAATTTCATGGTCCTAGCTACATAAATGGATGAATTATAACGAAAAATCTCATATCTGAACAATCAGTTGTATGGGAGCTATAGGTTATAGTTATCCGATCTTTTTAATTTTCACTGTAAGTTTTCTGTTTATAGTTATTGAAAACAGTGCGGAATTTCCTGTTCCCAGCTATATAAATGGAGGAGTTATAAAGAAAAATTTTATATCTGAACAATCAGTTGTATGGAAGCTATAGGTTATAGTGACCCGATCTTTGTAATTTTCACTGTAAGTATTCTGTTGATAATGGGTGCAAGTACTGCAAAATTGCATGCTCGTAGCTGCATAAATGGAGAAGTTATAACGAAAAATCTCATATCTGAACAATCAGTTGTATGGGAGCTATATGTTATAGTGGTCCGATTCTTCCGGTTCCGACAAATGATTAATACATTATAAAAATACACACACCTACCAAATTTGATCCGGATATCTCGAAAACTGAGAGACTAGATTGCATACAAACAGACGGACATGGATAAATCAACTCAGCTCGACGTTCTGATCATATAAGTATACATTTTAATGGGTCTAACTCTTTTTGTTCTGGTACTTACAAACATCGGACCAAAGTTATAATACCATTTCATGCTCATGAAAGGTATACAAATTCAGAAATTCTGCACATCCATATTACTATATTCAGTACCAACACTGTTTAGTTAAATTTAATAGCCTCGATAAAATACTTAAAAAAAGGAACAGTCCAGCGCCTTCGTCTCGGTCTGCTAAATTAAAACGCAGAATAAGTGGTAAGGCTTGAATACATCCAAGTCAAAAACGAAAGCACACACTAAGAAAAAAATATCGATATCAAAAGCGATGATAATATCTATAGCAAAATCGATAAGAAAATCGATAAAAATATCGATAAAGAAGTCGATTGAAAAATCGATGACAAAATCGATGAAAATATCAATAACAAAATCAATAAAAATATCGATAACAAAATCGATTACAACATCTATAAAAACGATTGCAAAATCAATTAAAATATCGATAACAAAATCGATAAAAAATGCCGTTTATATATCGATAAGCTCCGGAAATATCGATAGCAAAATGAATAATAATATCGATAAAAATTTTGATAACAAAACCGATAAAATATCAATTATAATATCGATAGGTCCCGAGAATTTCGAAAATATCTAAAATCCCGAAATAGCCCCCATATTGAGTCTCTGTTCATATTCTTTTCTCTGTAATTGCCTTTACTTTAATCTTTCTTCCTCTACATCTTTACTTTTATCGGTATCCTCACCCTCCAATTTTTCTTTATATTTATCTTTGTTTTTACTTTTATGTTTATCATATTCTTCGTCTACATATTCCCTTTCACCTTTGCCTTTTATAAATATTGCGCCAGTTGTTATTCAAAAGCCGAAATACCTACACACATGAGGAGTGTACTCGTACGCCCAACTATCTAAAGTTTTAGAAAACTTTTACTGGTTTTGCGTTCTCGTACCCAAAAGACTTGCAAAGTAGCAGCAAATTTCTGCTGGAAAATTTTTCCCAGCTAAAACTTGCTAGTAAGAAAATTAGCTGATCACAAACATATGTTTGTAAATAAACAAAGGAAAATATTGGCTTTTTGAGTTATTTATTGCAAATTTTATGATTAATGCTAGTATACTCAGTGATCGGACTTCAAAAAAAATTTGTGTGGTAGAATCTGGAAAAAAATGTGGTTGATTTCAAAAATATGTTGTAGATCTAAGGTTTTGGATAAAACTTTGAACAAAAATCAAAAATATTCTGCAAGGTTTCACCTAAATTGCAAACATTTTAATTAGAATCTAAAACAAAATTAATTTTAGTAAAATAAAGTGCACGATTAAAGTTGCTAAAAATTCCGTTGAGTTTTGCAATTTTTTTTCTTGTAAAGCAGTTCCTTCCATATTAAGATATTTTTCGAACATATTTTGAAAGATTTCTGCAACCTTGCGGAGTGCTTCCAGCTTTTCTTTTTATCACATTACGATGTAGCGGACAAATGTGGCACGTTCCAGAAACCGCTACTTGAGATTTGCCGATTTTCACAATTCTCAAGTAAAAGTAAACAACGCTTTAGAAACTTTAGATGCCCTGAAATTTTCTAATACTTTCACAAAAATCGCCGTTTTTTAACATTTTCGCTATTAATTCTTTTTTATAAATCATATATTTTGCAGTTTAACACAATAAAACCATGTTTCCTGTCGAAAAATTGAATATTGGGAAGATGTACTATTTTACGGTTTATTTTATCCACCCATTCTGCCTGGTGTTAGTGTTAAGTGTTGGACAGTTCTTGTTCTTAAAATTAAGAAAATTATGTCGAGCAAAAATAAAACTACTCCTGGATTAACTACTCCCTGATAAACTACTACTGGATTAATCTCCAGTTTGTTTACTTAAGTGTGTGCTGACTATGGTTGCCGTGTGACATTTTTCGTTTGGACCATAATTTTCATAATTTTAAAGCTACATTTGTAGCTATATCTATTAAATTTTTTTTTGGATCAATGATGGGTATTTGGAGGAGATACTTTTGTTTTTGAATGCGTCACCATGTGATATCACAAATAATTAAGAGAAAAATAACTAATTCATTCCGATATAATTAATTTGTATTTTAAAAAGGTTTTTCTTATACAAAACTATTCAATTGCATAAAATGCCAAATCGGTGGAAAATGTACCAAGCAGAAAATAAATTGCCAAATTAATCACCAGTGTCAACTGTGCAAGTGATCAGCTGTTTCGAAGGTTGCAAATTTTTGCAAATTTTGCGTTCTCCTACTTCTTCGTCTCTTTGCGGGTGAATGCTGCTAAATTCTCAGAACTTTTTCTGCTGGAGAATTTTGTTCTCTCAATACGAGTACACACCAGTGTTGCCGTTTCGATACATATGTATCCAATTAGATACATTTTCGCCTTAAATTTTGAGGGATACTTCGTTTTTTTCCTCAGTGCAACTTTGGATACCTTTTCCCATAAGTATTCGTAGGTTGAAGGAAATCTTTTTTATTTATGTACGAGCTATTATAAATAACGTTTTTAACAGTTGGCTGCACAACCTCCAAGCAAGACATTTTCCTTTATTCTTGTCCCTTTGAAAAATTATTTTTTTAGCTACGTAACCGTGCATAACACCAAGTAGTTTGCAAATTTTAAAAAGTTTTCTGACCTGTAGTAGTTAACTGCAATGCGAAAAAATCAACTTTTACATCTCTTAGCATCCAAAGGAAATTGAAAACCATGCCGATAACCAATTTTCAACAATAACTTGACTGTACTAAAAATAACTTATAACTTTTAAATTTCAAGTTATATGTCGTTCAGCGAAAATTCAAACAAGCCGGAAATCCACCAGTTTGATTGAAAAACATTGTAACCATAATAACAAGAAATAACAATTTACTGAAATAAATGTAACAGGTCAAAATTAGTTTAAATTAGTATTATTTGGATAGACTAGGAAACATTTTTTGCATGTAAATTTGTGGGAATCTAATTGCAGTAATAAACATTGAACATGCGGAAACTTTGGCTCGTAGTTTTAGTCAGTATTTTTCCATTCTAAGAAACAGATCTGGGAAACAAAAGCTCATATTTATAGTCAAAATTAAGTCGACACTAAAGATAGTTCCAGCTTTTTTGACAGGCATGACATTGAAAATTATGTCAAAAAGCTGTAATTAACTTTAGAGTCGACTTCATTTTGACTATAACTCCGGGCCTTTGTTTCCCAAATCCGTGTCTAAGTATGGGATAATACTGACTACATGTTAATAAGTTTGTTAAGGGCCTAGTTTCTCTTCCATAGATGTACTGTGTAAAAATGTCCGCTCTTTTCGGTGGATACATTTGGATACAATTTTAGATTTTTTATGGATAATATAAAGGTTAAGCAGTGGCAACACTGGTACACACCTATATACTTTTTGTCTCCTTCTCTCACTTCCAGCGTATGCTCGTGTTTGCAAATGATGTTTAGTCTGTTCCTTTGAACTTCGGACTAAAACCTGTGGAACTGTCAAACTAAAATTTTACGCTCTCAAATGAGAGTAAAAGGAGAACAGATGCAGCAGTGCATAGGAACGCAAAAAGCACTATTTCCTGTAAAAACGTCAGACGGTTTGTTTACATGTCATTGGTACTACACTGATTTGGCTGAAATATCACTAAATAATTATTAAAATCTATACATATTCAAATATTTCGTTGTTTACTTCCATTTTTTAACAAATATAAGGTTCTTTGCTTTCACCGCTTTCTGTTTTTGTTTGCACATGTAAATCAGCTGATCGTTTGACATTTTTCATGAACTTACAGGGAAAAAAACTCCGGACTAAATCCTGTAACTTCTGACTAGGAACAGTGGCTCAGTTACTCTCTCAAATGTGTTCCCACTTACAGGTTTTATGTCAATAGGAACGACTTCCTGTAAGTTCTGACTAAATCCTGTAAACCGGACTGCTATTGGAACAGACTATTTGTATGGAAAATTATTTATTTAAATCAAATAAACATACTTAGAAGATATCAAATTTAACTTTCTAAAAATGTGGCAACTCATTTTTAAATATTTTCAATTATTTAAATTAAAACCTTTTTCGTCTGACACCCGTATTAGAACACATGTTTAAATTATCTAACTCTTTTAATTCGAATTGAATTTAGTTTTTCAAAGAGGTGGCATCCCTCCTACAGGTAATTTGGGAACAACGTTTTTTTCAAAGCCATTTTGATTGACATCCATAAAGTGAAAATTCATTCAACTTCTGCACACATTCAATTTAACTTTGTAAACAGGTGGTAACCCTCATTCGTATAATTAAGAAATAAAGCCTTTTCGAAAGTATTTCGATCGATACTTATGTTGTAATAATTAATTTAAAGGAAGTTCCTATCAGTGGTTTAAAACTTTCATATTATCAGGAATAAGACCTTTTTCCTTGCCCTTTACAAATAAAGGTAGAAAAGGCAAATATCTTAAAAAAGGCAAAAAGAGGCAACATTAAATATGTATATATGGAATAAGGGAAAGCTAAATCGGGGACATTCTTATGGTCTGATTATGGCAACTTAACGTAACTTACGGCACTTTCTTAAAAATTCTGTTAAATGAGTTTTGCTGATAATTGAACAGCCGAAACTTAACGTTACTTAATGCCACGTCGAAATCTGTTTCATTTTGATTCTACGTTCTAAGTTTAAGTTCTACGTTCCGTTAAGTTAAGTTAAGTTGCCATAATCAGGCTTTTAATCGAATATACCAACGGTGAGTAAACACGGCTCTTTGAGCCAAAAGCGGCTCTTTGCTTAGCAAAGTGCGGCTCTTTTCTTACTTTCTCTTTGCTTAGACCATTTTGGCTCTTTTTACTTTTTAAAATACATATTTATTTGCTGGGAATTCTTTTCCATTGTTTTGTTTTTTTATTTTATTCTTTTTATGTACACATACGCAAACTGAGATCGGAACATTACCCGGAATTGGGGAATGAAAATTGGCTTTCTAACTTAATGTTCTTTACCGATATGATGGAACAGGCACCCTGAAATTGTGCATATGGAAACTGTGCATACGAAATAATGCATATGAAAAAAACCGAAATAATGCATACGAAAAAAAACCGAAATAATGCATATATGCGCAGTTTCGGTTGAAAACCGAAATAACGCATATGAGAAAAACGAAGTAATGCATACATGCAGAGTTTCGGATCAAAAACCGAAATAATGCATATGACAAAAACCGAATTAATGCATACATGCACAGTTTCTACTCAAACCCGAAATAATGCATCTGACAAAACCGAAATAGTGCATACATGAAAACGAACTTCTTTCTGCGTAGGCGGCCTTCGGTCGTGCTTAGAGATTATATCCCTTACTAAGTAGAATTCTCCTTTCTGTGTTGCCGGAAAAGGGGACCGGAAGAACTTCTTTCTGCGTAGGCGGCCTTCGGCCGCGCTTACGGATTATAACCTTACTAAGTAGAACTCTCCTTTCTGTGTTGCCGGAAAAGAGGGAACCGAAGTATTTTTGGGCAGAACTTCTCTCTGCGTAGGCGGCCTTCGGCCGCGCTTAGGAATTATATCCCTTACTAAGTAGAATTCTCCTTTCTGTGTTGCCGGAAAAGAAGGGCGGAAGTATTTTTGGGCTGAACTTCTCTCTACGTAGGCGGCTTTCGGCCGCGCTTAGGGATTACACGCCTTAATCAGTAGAAGTAAATTATTCATATTAGAAAAAACGAAATTATCCATATGCACACTTTCGTTAGAAAACCGAAATAATGCATATAACAAAATCCAAAGTAATGCATGCATGCACAATTTCGGTTCAAAACCGAAAGAATGCATATGTGAAAGACGAAGTTATGCACACATGCACAGTTTCGGTTGAAAACCGAAATAATGTATGTACGAAAGACGAAGTAGTGCTGAGAACCGAAATTATGTCTAAATGCACAGTGTCCATATGCGCAATTTCGGTGCCCCGATGGAACAGTTGCAAAACTTGAATTTTCTGTACAAGAAGAGAATAAAAATGTTTTTGATTTCTCGCGAATTATTTAAAGTTTTGAAGCTAAACTACGTCCTTTATTCAGGATCTCAAAAAAAAAATTAATCATCGTTTTCCTTGGCTAGAAAAAATGTTCCACTTGCTTTAAAAGCAGATTTTGAAAAAGATTTGCCGATTTAAAATTATTTAAATGTACGTGTGCATACTTCATAAACCCCTTTTTTATGTAACATATTTGGAATAAATTTACAGTATCCGAAATACTCCTTTTTAAGAAAAGCGAAGAAAAGTTTGAGTTTTTTGGAATTAAAAGAAGACAAGGTACTGGAAATGCAACATGAAACTTTACCATTGCTTGAATTCCGGCAATAAGTATGTATCAGATTTATAAAAAGCTGTTGAAAACAGCTGCGATCCGTATATTTTCAATTTCCGGTACAACGTATAACTGTGAGTCTGTACTCTACAATGAAATTCGTGAAGTCAAAATACCGTTCACAATTAGATGCATTCTAAAAACGATCAGCTTTTTGTGTTCGCATACGCAAAAACTTGTAAAGTAGGGAAATTAAGAGAGCAAAATGACATTTCATTTTGAGTTATTGACACGATATCGAACAGAAAGTATCGATATGGTACTCATTTAAAGTATCGCCTCAGAAATATCTTGTACCCATTATTATCGGAACAAAAAGACTCGATATTCCAAATATCGATACCAAAATCCCAAAAACTTATCTAAATATAGGTCTCGTATATAGGCCGCTGTGGTGTAATGGTTAGCAGTGGGCAAAGCTTGAAAATGAAAAACATCTTCCCATTAAAATAAAATCGCCGTTCAGAGTCGACATAAAACTGTAGGGACCCCTTTTGTGCCACAACATTAAGGCGCGCGCGAAAAATCGGAGGAGAATCTCGGTGAAACACTAACATATTATGTAACAGCACGTAGATCTTGATGTGTTGACTTAAAACACCGAGGTCGCGGGCTCAAATTACACCACATGCAATCCTAACTATAGTATAAATTTCTGCTCTTTAAAGCCCAATTTATATCGGGAAGAATTGTTAATAACATTATCCTTGTAATGTGAGTTTATTATAGGGTTGCCAGATTTTTTATGCCCGAAATCAGTACGTTATACTTTTTCATGCTAAAAAAATCAGTACTTTTCAGTACATTTTAATTCAAAGCAAAATTATGTATGTAAGTATCAGATAATACTTTAAAACGCCAGAGTAGGTGTTTTTAACAATATTTTAGTATATAAATAAAATATAGTTCATAAGAAAAGTGTTATTCATTTCAACATGAGTGTACACATCATTATACACAGTGTTTTATATTGACGACATTTTTGAATAGCAATAATGAAATCATTTCCATCTTCAGTGTTTAAATAGTCAACGAATTTTATATTTTTCATTTTAAAATTACTTTTAATACGTAGTTCACTTTAAAAGTTTTTAATTAGAAGCCGGTTTCTTTCTTTGCGTCAGGAAGAAAACTTTATACTTAAGATCCGCTCAGTTGCTTCGTTTGGGTGTGGTATTAAAAAAAAAAATTAAATTTTTTCTAACTGTGGAAAAGTCCCACTATTTAAGGACTTCATCTATAATTCTTCATGGCATAAATAATTTTTTTCAACTACGCAAAAACTTTTAAAGGCTAAGAATTTGCTAAAAAGAGTATCTAACTCTATATTAGGGCGGGTCGAAAATCTAATTTTTATCAAATCCCTTGGGTATTATATATTGTATCATGAAGTCAACAACAAGCCTGCAAAATATCAGTATTTTATTTAAATTGTAAGAGCCCGCGCATCGACCGCCAAGTGACACACAGCATACTGGTCGAATAAGACCAATTCTTGTTAAAAAGGCTGGGTTCAGCAAAAAGGTTTGGTGCATATTATTAGATAATGAATTCGTTAACGCAAAAGATAAAGTCAAATATCATTTGTCGCAGCTATTCAGCTTATCGTTAATCTCAAAGTTATTTGTTTTTCAACCAAATTGTAATTGTTTTGTTGATAATTACACTGGTCTTCAGTCAAAAGATGTAAAGAACAGAATTCATATTTCTGGGGTGTATTTAGGTCGCTGGTTCCAAATATTTTAATCTTTTTTTAATATTAGCTATAGTTTGCCAATTTTTGCAAATTTGGGAACAATTTCGGTAGCTCTAATAGAAAATCCAATATTTTCCATCACCGTGGAAAAATTTGGTTTATGCAAATGAGTATGGAAACACTGAGCAGGCACAACTTCCAGAAACACTAATTAGTTTACATATGTTTATGCATACAATAGAAAAATTGCAAATATAGGAAGTTGACAAAAATTTTGGTTCAACATTTTTTTTATTTTTAAATATTTTTTTTTTATAATGTGAACGATTTTCATAATATTATTATCATAAGTCTCTTCAAAAGTGTGTTACAAAAAAGTGTTACAGAAAAGTGTGCCAGGGAGTGACTTTTTTGTTCAAACTGAATGCAAAGCAATATCGTCCAATTGGAGAGTCCTCAAAAGGATTTCTCATGATATGTTAAAGACTATTGCATTAACCTGCAGTCACTTTTTCAAATAATGCAATTAATCTAATATCTAATCTTGGACAATAACTAAAATATTTATATTTAAATACTTATGCACGTCCCCTACTTTCATATAACGTCAAATTTAGAAACCGAGAAAAATGTGATTCTTCTGTGACTAATGAAACCATTCCGCTCCAATTTTCAAGACTGCATAAATGGACTTCTTACCCTGATTGTATTTTGTTAATGTATATAAATACTAATTTTCTAGAAATTACTATTAATTTATAAAACGATTCCTAATCTTGGACAATACATGTTTGACTTCATATACCAGGATTTTGAAAACTGACCAAATCGACGTGACCAAATCCATGGTTCTTTCAAGATTATACAAACATCCGAAAACATAAAAACGTTTGAAATAAATCTCGTCTCACTTTTTTATATTAATTCAAAATTCATAAGGGAAAATTATCATTTTTGTAAGTTTTATCTTAATATCTTAAAAACTTGTAGTCTTATTAAAAAATGATATATAAACGTGAGACACTAAATTTAATAACATTTAATTTGATATATCGGCCTGTTTATAGCAATTAACACAGATATTACGAGCCAAAGTTTCATTTTCGAAATTCCTACACTTTGAATCAATTGTGCGGGCTAAAGATGAGTTTTAAATTAATCTTTCGTAGTCAATAACAATTGGCTTAGAGCTAAGACAACATAATATTACTATTACAATACCGTCAAATGCCTTTTATTTTCCCCCATATAAAATCGACCCAGCCTACTCTATATCTTGCATGCAAAACTCTTTTACAATGTGTGAAAAAAGAATTGTAAGTTATAGGCAAAAGCCATTCGAATATTCAAATTTGTTGCTATTAAACTGAAACTTATTTTCGAGATAACTAGCAACACCCGACAAAAAAACGTCAGCCTTCTTTTTAAATAATTAAATCTCAAACATATCGAGAGCTTATATTCAATACCCTCTATCTGCATTTTTCACAAAAATGAGATTTTAAAATAAAAATCCACCTAAAACTTAACTGTCATCGGTGATGTTAATGTTCACCTTGTATCACGCTTGACAGAAGAATTTACTTTTAAATCGAAAATAAGACCCAGATGGGTTCTAACGTCACAAAGTTGGTTTTGTGAATATTACAGATAGAGGCTATTGAATAAAAGCCCTCGGTATTAGGTTTGTTCCACAAGCTACTTGTAGAAAAACTCGAGCAAAGTTCTCTAAAATCTCTAAAACTTACTTGTGGAACGCGTATGTTTAACTCGAAGTTAATTCGAGTAGCTTTAGGAACAAACCTATCTACGTAACGACCCGGCGATATGCCCGTAAAACGATGGATATTTTATTTTTTTGACGTAGAATACGTCTTACCTTACGATATGGAGGCTATGCTGAAATGTTGTAGTTGTAATTTTTAGAGCTTCACGAAAACGCTTATTGTACGAGAACTAATGAAGCGATTTCAAAGAAAAGTGTGGCGTTTCAAAGCTAATTCAAGACCTATCGACAGGTTCATTTTTGTAAGTAACCAATTCGGTTTCTGTCGTAAAAACAACGGTAAACATTGTCTTATTTTGGGGTCAATTTTGAGCCTTTAAAGTGGTCTAGCAACTTAAAGTTGGCAGATATAACTTTCATTCTCGGGACATAGGTTCTTTGGAGTAGTAGAAATATTATCGTTTACAAATTTTATATAAATTCAACAAATATTAAGCATTTTAAGGCAAAAAATTGTTGAAAAAATTTGCAAATTTTTTTCATTACCAATATGCTCGAAAACCGCTCGAATGATTTTATTTTTGTTTTCTTTAATCAAAAGTTCTAGAGTTTTCCTTTCGTTCGGTATATGGGAAGTATTGTTTGATATCTTCTATATATGTTTATTTTATTTAAATATATGGGTATAAATGATTTTCCATACAAAATCACTTCGCATCCTTTTGCAAACACGTGCATGCATTGGAAGTGTGGGAAGTAGGGATGTCAATCCCGGGATTAGTCGATTTAAATCCCGGGATTGCTGGAAAAAATTTTTTTGTGAGCCAATTAAATTTTTATCACAAATATCCATTCTCAAGGGCAAAACAAGAATGTTTTGCAACCCTTAATGCTATAATTTCTTTAAGATCGCATTTCCATCAAAAGAAGGAATAATTTTGCTTCGCTCAAAATGGAATAGGTGATGCTTTTTTATTATTACTTAAATATACTGATAATATCTTAAAATGATCTCAAACAGTGATTTAAAAAATTTTATATAGTTACATAGGCAGTTACTGCTGTACCAAATACAGTCACTTTATTTTGCATCGATTTTTTTGCAATATTCAAAATATTTTTCATGGTATTTTTTTTGTTAATTAAAAAAAATATATAGCTCATTTTACAACAAAAATCATGTAAATCAAAATTTCACACTTTAGAGAAAGTTGGTTTAAGTTCACCAAATTATAAAAAAAAATATCAAACTTTTTAACCATAATTAAAAAAAAAAAATTCTATTATGCAGTTTTATAGCCCACTGAATTTAATACAATAAAATGCAATTTTAAAGTTGCTAAAAACTCCCTTGATTTTTGAATTTTTTTTACTGACGATAATGCGCATTTTCTTCCTTATAACGAATTTTTTTGTGGCAAAAAAAAATATATATAAAATGTCAACGGGATGGTTTAGCAACTTCAAAATTGCACATACGTATATATTTTTTTAAATTAACAAAAAAAAATACCATGAAAAATATTCTGAATATTGCAAAAAAAAAATCTATGCAAAATATTTCTCGGAGTGACCGTATATGCATTTGTACTTGTAGTACAAAAACTATGTTATAAATTAATGAGGATATGTACATACATACATATATGTTTGTCAAATTTTATGTTTGTTTTTTGTTGATTGAAAATACTGATTTATCGCCTTAATAAATATGTAAATGAATTACAATAAATTGCACTTTTTTTTTGTTATATCAATCTGATTTAAAATACTCTAATAGGATGATCACAGATGTGTTGCACTTTTACCTGAATTTCGGGACAATCCCGGGATCCCGGGATTGTATTTTCAGATACCGAAAATCCCGGGATCGACAAAACCACGAAAATTGACATCCTTAGTGGGAAGGAGACAAAAAGTATGTATGTGTCCGTAAGTACATATTTCGGGGTTTATCGATATAATAATCGATACTTGGTTTTATTACCGATATTTTGATTAATTTTGCTATCGAAATTTTTATCGATATTGTTATTGATTTTGCTATCGATATTTTCGGTACTTATCGATATAATGATCGATATTTTTTCGATTTTGTTATCGATATATTTTCTCGATTTTGTTATCGATATTTTTATTGATTTTGTTGTCGATTTTGTTATCGACACTGTTATCGATTTTATGATCGATTATTTATCGATTTTGTAATCGATATTTTTATCGATTTTGTTATCGATATTTTTATAGATTTTGTTGTCGGTATTTTAATCGATTCTGTAATCGATATTTTTATCGGTTTTGTTATCGATATTTTTTTTATCGATTTTGTTATCGATTTTCCTATCGATTGTGCAATCGATTTTGCCATCGATATTATTACCGATTTTGCTATCGATTTTGTCATCGATACTTTTATCGGTTTTGTTACCGATATTTTTATCGATTTTGCTATCGATATTGTTATCAATTTTTTTATAGGTTTTATATTCGATATTTTTATTGATGTTGCTATCGATATTGTTATCGATATTTTTATGGATTTTGTTATCGACTTTATAATCGATTTTGTTATCGACTTTGTTATCGATTTTGTAATCGATTTTTTTGATAGATTTTGTAATCAGTATTGTTATCGATTTTGTTATCGGTATTTTTATCGATTTTGCTATCGATTTTGCTTTCGATATTATTTTCGATTTTGATATCAATATTTTCATCGATTTCTTTATCGATGTTTTTATCGATTTTGCTACCGATATTATTATCGCTTTTGTTATCTATATTTTTTGCTTAGTGTGTACTTTCGTTTTTTACTTGGATATGCTCTTTACCATACCACGTATTCTACGTTTAAATTTAGCGGCTGTATCTCCGATACAGCCTGCAGACCAAGACGAAGGCGCTGGACTGTTCCTTTTGTATTAATTTCTTGGGCATATCAAACATTATCTGAAACATGCCAACTATAATTAAATTATCTTCTTACTTTTTACAGTACAGTTTAAGGAAGTTACAACGTTATGTAAAAACCTTAAGAATATCCTAGAGTTTGTTGTTTGAATTGAAAGTTCAGTACAAATCAGTACAAATTTTGAAAAATCAGAACTTTAGCGTACTGGTTCAAGAAATTAATAAAATCAGTACAAGAGTTGAAAAATCAGTACTGTACTGATAAAATCAGTACGTCTGGCAACCGTAGTTTATTACATTCGATACGATACTCGGATTCTGGTACTCGATTCCAAAAAATATCGTTTTAAAACTATCGAGTAGAAAATATCGGCATCGAATGCCAAAAGTATCGATATGGTATCGTATCGTATCGAAATTCGTGTCCATATTTTGAGGGAAAGCTGCTAGTTTCTCGTGGAAAAATTTTTGCCAACTCCAATTTGCCAACAAGAAAACAGCTGATCAAAAATAGCTGGTTGGAATTTACGCTAATCCCTAAATTGAATTTTATGGATTGGAGGCTAAAATAGTAAAATGCGACTAATTAAACTTGTAAGAAGTAAGTAATTATTCATTTAGCCATTGAACTGTGTCTTCTTACGATTATAATTTTATACATTTGAATGTAAACAAAATTTCTATCAGTTGTTCGCCTAACTTGCAAGTTTCTGCAAATTTTCTGTTCGCGTACTTTTTTGGATATTTTTCTCTTGTGAGAGAACTGATGACATTTCGCCGGAATTTTGCTATTGAAAATATTTTACTGGAGATTTAAACGAACGTACCTATTGACTAACCATCATTTAACAGAACTGTTACGAACGGCTTTAACTGACGTAAAACCAGATTTTGAAAATTTTGCCAAAGGGATCTTTTGAGTTTCACTTTAATATCTATTTTACGTACATTAGAATAATAATAAAATTAGGGCTTTTAAGTCCTAATAATAGTTTTATTTAAAAATAAAATTATTGTTTTCTGTGGCTCTTATCGGCCTCTACCTGGAATATACTCTATCTCTTTAGCATAAAAAAGGTAATTTCCATAAAATCAGTTCCTCGGTTATATGGAAATATTTCCTCGGAGCTGCGCCATCCTGTTACTCAAAAGCCGAAATACACGCGCATACTTTTTGTCTCCTTCTCACTCTACCAGCGCAAGAACGTGTTTGCAGAATGATGACGAAGTGATTTTGTACGAATACTCATTTATGCCCACATATTTGAATCAAATAAAGATACTTAGAAGATATCAACCCATACTTCCCATAGACGAAAGGAAAAAACTTGAGTTTTTGATTAAAGAAAACAAAAAAAAAATCATTCCGAGCGTCAAAATGGCAACAAGAACGATCCCAGAGTTTCAATAAATATTATAAGTTGCAATAACACATATTTGATATTAACCTTAAGCAAATACTTCAAAGATGTATGATCTTTATAAATTTTAGAAGAAACGTTAAAAGAACTCCTCCAAAAGGCCTTCTGAAGTATGTCCTAGAAGGCCTTTCGTGGGTAGTGAAAGAAGAAGCCCTTCAATTTGTGCCACTCCATACAAAAAACAAAGGAGAAAGGAATGTAGAGTGACTCTCAGGAAGGCCTTTCGGAAGGGCTTTTAACTCCTGAAATTATCTACTGGGATGTTACAAATTACAGGCCGATTTCAAAATTGTCTACAGTATCTAAAATATTTACACCAATCAACATGGCTTTGTCAAAGGGAGGTTGACAGTATCAAATCTTGCGGGTTTTACCAAAGAATTTTTTGCTGCACTCCAAGAAGGGCATCAAGTCGATAGAATTTATCCACACTTCTCACAAGGTCTTAGTTTCTAAATTATGCAGCTTTGGTTTTCACTAAATTTTCATTCAGTGGATAACATCTTACCTATCTAATAGACTCTGTGCGGTCGCTATTGATAATGTCTCTTCCCGCCCTTTTTAGTGACATCAGGCGTTCCTCAAGGCAGCATTTTGGTGCCATTGCTGTTTATTTTAATCATCAATAATATCAGTTCCTGTTTCCAAACATTTAATTTTCTTCGCTATGCTTATGACCTCAAGAAATACATAGTCTGCAATTCCAAGTGGACTTTGACCAATTACATTCTACGTTAAAAAGAGTTCTCACTCCACGTAGTCCTATGCCTACACGCTACTACAGCTCGGGGTCATTCCCAATTCGGCTTCTGAATTTAAGGATTTAAGTGTATATTAGGGTACCCCATAAATACACTTTTTTTTGAGATTTTCAGCGCCCTAGTTGCAGAAACTTGATATTCGACATTCTAATTAAAATGCAAAAAAGAAATTCCAATTTGTTGATATCTTGTGGTTCCGCCCAAGGTTTGAAAATTCGCTTTAAATATTATACTATGCATCTATAAAGTTATATTTTTTAAATCGAAGTACTTGTGCTCCTGATTACATATGTAGGCGGTGGAACCTCGTCTAATGAACAATACAGCAGACTCATTGGGAAACAACTCGAGCATTGCCATACATTTGCAATAGTAAATTTTACAATAGGGCTGTTCAGGATGCTGTGGAAATGGTCTTGTATTTGCAGTCGGAATTGAATTTGCAAATTTATGCTTGCTGCCATAGAAACCGTGCGCATTTTATTGTTGTGAATTTACAAATGCACCGAATATGCAAATGGGCGATTCCACCGTCACGGGTGGGACATTTGAGCAGAAAAAATTGTTCTTTCTTGTTAAAATTTAAGTATAAAGTACTACATTTTGATAAAGCTACAGCTAATTGACTATTATATGAGTTATTACAAAATACGAAAAAAATTCCAGCTTACTTTTATATGGAAAAATATCAGAATTAGCTCTTCGGTCACGGGTGGGACAAAAAAAAAGAACATGCTTTTGGGAGCAGATATATTTTACGAAAACTGCGAATTTATTTCACTTCTGTGAGAACTTGATGTTTTATAATAAAATCAAGAACCCCGAAAGCAAACAAAGCAAAAACTACAACAAGGATGGCTTTATTATAAAAAAAAAATCCGAAACTCCTCTGTCACGGTTGGGACAACATTTGTCACGGGTGGGACATGTACGAATTTTTATATGAAAAGGAGCTTCTAGTGTGGTCCATATTAAAGATGAGTTATTAAAAAATATAAGAAGCCAAGTAGGGGTTCAATTCACTCACGTTTTATCTTAGTATAATGCCTTTTATATAGAAGAAAAAGCCTAGCACCGTCAGCCAAAAAAATTATTAAAAATCAACGCAATCTCCTAGCACCTTGAAATTTTAACTTTTTCCTACTTAAGTTTAATACGCTATAAAACTGCATACCTAGAATTTTTCTAAAAATCACGAACAAAAAGTTTAAATTTTTTGGCTTATTTATTTATTACTTAGTTTTATTTTATAATTTTTGTACGAAGTATGAAATGTGGATTTATGTGGTTCTAGTTATGTAATGTGTTAGACTTTTATAAAAAAAACTATGAACATTAAATAGCCAAAGAAAAAACCAAAACTGGTCAAAATGTCACTTAACTTAATCAGCTGACCACAAGCGTATATAGGTAATGGGCGAGTCCGAGTGCGAACACCTCAATAAACAAATAAAGCTTATCGCGTAACTGTCACGGGTAGGATATGCTGGACTGTTGAATTATTCTTATATAACTATGTGGAAATTAAAATGCAATTGTGGTAAACATTTACAATTAAGTTCTAACATTATGTAACAAACCCGAAACACAACTTCAACTCCTGTAATTAAATATAACGACTTTTACCTTTTTTGTCACGGGTGAGAGACCAATACTACTTAATAATAACTCATAATATAGATAAAGCACTCACACAATCCATATATATAAATGTGAATGTCTGTTTGTTTATTACCTTATAACTTCTAAACCGCGGCAAGGAATCGCACGAAACTTTGCACACTTACTTGATTTTACCCCGGGAAGGTTACAGGAATAGAGAAAAATGGGTAGTACTCGAAAAGAGGGCATGGCACCTCCTACACTAACTAAAATTTTCATGTTGTATATCTCTCGAAATATATGTGGTAGAGCATTGGAACTTGCTGTCGAGATAAATAGAATTAATTCCATACTCATGGGGAAAATTTGGCAGTGTTGGAAAAGGGGGCGTGGCACCTCCCATAGGCGTGAATTATTTTATCAGCTCTAACTTCCGAACTGTAAGTCACATGAACTTGAAATTTGGTATGCAAACATATCTATAGAAAATGCTTATCTCAAAGTATATATAAATAAGTTTGTAAAGGGAGGCGTGGCAGATAGCATAGGCGTGGAATTTTTAGTCAGTCATAACTTCGGAACCATAAGTCACATGAACTTGAAATGTGGTATGCAGACATATCTATGGTAGGTGCTTATAGTAAGGTATATATAAATAAGACTGTGAAAGGGGGCGGCGAATCCCAAAGGCGTGGAATATTTTACCAGTTATAACTTCGGAACTGTAAGTCACATAAACATAACATTTGGTATTCAGACATATCTATGGAAGGTGCTTATAGTAAGGTATATAAGTTTGTAAAAGGGGGCGTAGCACTTAACATAGGCTTGGAATTTTTCGCCATAACTTCGGAACCACAAGTCACATGACCCCTTTAATTCCTTCAGGCGTGGGGTGAAACCCAAAAAGTACCTTGAAATTGAATATCCGCCGAAACGTGAAGTATAAACCTGCCTTATTATACTCAAGCTGTAGAGATTTACATACGAGTAAATGATAACCGATGCAACTAAGAACGTGATTGGGCTCTAGAGAGGGTTATATTTTAAAGAAGCTCAAATCAAGGTTTGAAATGCTTTCATTCAAAAAATTCTGGCTTCAAAGTCAAGGTTTTTCGTAATATTTTGGGGCTGTAAAAACCCATGCCAAAAAATTCCATGTTAGTCGTTTTTGAGGAAATATTTAAAGCAAAATCGCCTACCTGGAACACCTGGTAGTAACAATAAAGTATGATACGCTGCATTATCTTTTTGGAACATATTTTTTAAGCGGGTTTTCGAACCTTGGGTGGAACCACAAGATAGTAACCAAATTGAAACCTCTTTTTTGAATTTTTATTAGAATGTCGAATTTCTGCAACTAGGGCGCCCCTAGAGTATTTTTTGATAAGAAATTCAGTTTATCTTCTCACATACTATTTCGAAATCTTACGAAATGCTAACCTTTATCTGGGTTAATAGTACTTCTTTTGCAGATCCTTACACCCTGAAGATACTTTATGTTTCTCTGGAAAGATCAAGGCTTGACTATGCCTCTTTCATCTGGAGAGCACACCATTCTTCATATAAAAAACCCAAGGGGGCGAATCCAGAAAATATTCGTAAAATTTGCCTACACTTGAATGTCTCTAGGGGAAATCTGAGGCGTATAACTTTCTTTTACTTTGGGTTTACCAAATCTAACTGCACCAAGTATACCCCGTTAATGAGAACCTCATAGACTTAAACAGCATTCCAAATTTTGATTTTTCCCTATCTAGGGTAGACTTATATAGTTATATGTGGGCGGTATGACGCCCATTTTCCAAACTTCCATAATAATTTTACTTATTTTCAGGGGATTGTTGTTAGTATCAATTTTGTGTAAATTAGCGTCTTTAAATTTCTAAATATCGAAGTTTCAAGCATTTCTGAAATATACCGTTATATAAAAAGTGGACGTAATTTCAGTGCGATTTCAATAATTTTAAGCGTTTTGCTTTTATGTGGCAAGCACAATACCATACCGAGTTTGATATAAATTACTCGAACAGTTACCGAGATACACATATGTAGTCACGCCTATTTTCCAAAAGTCTGTAATGTGTATTCTTATTTTCCGTCTAAAAATTACTGTAAATATCAGCTTTGAGTGAACAGGCCTAAGTATTTACTAAAATATCACAGTTTTCGTATTTCTGACAACTACCGTTTTATGTGATGTAGGCGTGGTTACCCAGCAAAAAATCGGTTGCACACTGAGGGAAAAAATATTAAAATCAAATAGAAATGTAATTGATCTTACTATAAACGTCAACGAAAGCACTGTATATTGGTAAATATTCAATTCAATTACGCGCATATTAAAATGACCGCGTTCGTTCTGAGAAAGCATCCGTGAAGTGAATAATCAAGACAAAAATTAAAAAAAAATATATTTAATTTGCATGTTTGCCTGCAGTGGAATTCGAACCCTGACCATGTCTGGACATCAACAAATTGTGGTATGCATCTTTGCGCACTCAGCTACACCCAGGCATATAAATCTCCTATCAAAAGTTGAATATCTATCAACACCACAGCACGCGATTTGTACGGATAAACATGTACTATGTATGAATGTGTGTGTTGCCACCGCTCTCAGAGCGGCGTTCTGCATTCTTGGGGTGCGTATGTACACTCATATATGTACTCAGATGTGAACAGTCAAATACGTGCGTAATAAATTTTTTATGAAAATATTATTTTTAAATTCGAACATTTTTAAACGATAATCAAATATAAAGTATTAATTTTTACTATGCATTATTTCCCTCGGTGTAATCGCTTTTAGTGGTAACGTGTTCTAGAATTAGCGTTATTATGCCTTCGAATTTTTTCGCTTCTTTTAGGCATTGCCGGCAATGCAAACTAGAATGTCCTACGATAGATGTCCTATAATATGTAGTTTTTTTAATTCGCTGATTTGCTTAATTTCGGGGAATGCAAAGTAGAATGTACTACAATATTTTATTTGTTGCAATGCAAAGTAGAATGTCCTGGAATATTTTTTTTTACTTCGCTTCTTTGCTTCATTTTGGGGAACGCAAAGTAGAATGCTGCATCGTAGTCAGCTGAAAAATAGAATGGATATCCAAAAATTGTTTTTCTACCGTTACATTCTCGCATAAAAATCATGTTTTGCTTTGTTCAATTTGCAGCGAAGTTGAATTCAGTCAATGGAGTGAAGTACAAGAGTGAGGAAGTACAATTTTATGCTTAATTAAGTATGCATATATGTACATACCGATTTTTATGTATAAAAACTGATTTATAAAATTTTTAATAAATTTTAATTTTTTAAGACAATCTGTATTTTCTGTTTTTAATTTAATATAAATAAGTATGTACTTATCTAGGCTTTCTACATTAGTTTCTCTGTAAGGCATTCTTTGTTCGCTTCTCTGGATTCTGTTTATCCATGCGTTCTCCCTTCGTTTGAAGGTAATGCTGCAGGTAAGGGCTTACCGCCAATGACATGCGCATGTTAAAATAATGCCTTCTTTAAGCGAAAGGGTGAGCGATTCCCATCGCCTAGCTCGTTACCACTTTCGTTTCTGTGGTAATGGCGTTTTTTGCTGGGTATTGTCCGATTTCGCCCATTTTCAATGCCATCCGTCCTACGCTGAAAAGAAGTAGACATATCAAGTTTCGTTAACATACCTCAATTTTTACTCGAGTTATCGTGTGCATAGACGGACGGACGGAGGGGCAGACAGTCACCGCTTAATCGATTTCTTTTTTCATTCTGACCATTTATGTATACATTTGTCTATATCTATCTCGATTCGTTTTGTTTGTTACAAACAACCCTTACGTGAACAAAGTTATAATACCCTTGTGCACAAGTGCGCTCCGGTATAAAAAGGTTGTGTTCGTATGTCACGGTCATCAGAACTCGAGAACGGCTGAACCGATTTGAATAATCTTTTTTTATATTGTTCGGTAAAACACCGTGATCATTTATATAACAACAAATTGGAGGGTTGCCACCTGTTTTAAAATTGTAAACTAAATCAAATTAATAAAATAAATGAAATATTCCAATGCTGCTTTAAAATTAAATTGTTATGTTAATTTTTTTTTTATATTATTATTTTTAAGTATTTTTAACTTTTGGCTTTTAAGCGAGCCACGCTAAAAGGATGATGGCCTCAAGGCCTATTTTTATTGATGAGACAGGTTAGAAAAACGAGGCAATGATGCCGATTCTTGATTCAAAACAAGTCTGTTTATTTCAGTGCACAAACACTGCTTTTATAATAAATTTTACATTTCTCCTTAAATCTAAGACACTCCCAATTTTAAGTTACCTTTCCCAAATTTTCATATTGTGACCAATCATAATTTATTATTTTGTAGTTTTGCATTTTCTAAATGTTCTTATAGTAAAGTCTCATTGCTTTTCTTTTACTCTAATTAAATTTATATTGACTTCTCATATATTGAGAAATATCAATTGTGAAACAGTTGCTCTACAAAGTTCATCGTCTTGAGGAAATACAACACTACAAATGTCTTCACAAAAGTGACCCACATTTGCAAGCTGCAATATGATCGTTTCTACAAAGCAAGTGGCCGCTAACGCTTTGCCCAATTTGTGACATAACTCTTTTTGCTTGCATTCTTAACGTTGTTGTTAAGAACGTTACTATATAATATTGCAGTCACATGTGTGTTTACATTACTGACCTTACTTACTAATTATTTGTAGACACAACAAAATAGGTTTAAGAAATACTTTTGAGGAGGGTTGTCACCTATTTGAAAATTTTAACTCGGTTAAATTGATAAAGTAAATGAAATATTGCCATGTGGGTGTTAAACTGAAGAGTTTTAAGAAGGCTTACAGCCGAAAATATGTTTTATGGAAGGTTGCCACCTGTTTGAAAATTTAACTCAATTTAGTTCAAATTACAAAATATATATAAATATATTTTATGGAAGGTTGCCACCTGTTTGAAAATTTAACTCAATTTAGTTCAAATTACAAAATACTTTAATTTGCTTAAAAAAATAAGCAGCTACTGCAAAATGGGCACAGAAATAAAATGTAACATCTTTCAATTACACAGGTTTACAGAAAAAAAGTGTATGCATATTAAACCAAACCTATATATCCCTATGTTATTCGACATGCTGAATGCGAATCCGAGGTCCCTTAGCATCACATTAGGTTCGTGGTCATTTGAAGGTCAAGTAGGGAAGAATTAATTGAATAAACCTGAAAATTCAATAAAATTCATCGGAATTTGACCTTGGGATGACCTTGGCATGACCTCCAGATGACCTTGAGGAAACAAGGGACCTCCATACTCGGTTTCAGTGACAACAAAAACATTTTTTTTTTTTAATTTTTATTAAATAAATTGTATGTCCCATTTGACCTTCAAATAACCTCGAAGCTGAGATTATGGAGGTTAACGGACCTCGGATTCGGGTTCAGCGAATATAAAACCTTACGTGCATGAATTTTCAGGTTTATTCAATGAAGTTTTCCCTACTTGACCTTCAACTGAACACGAACTTGACGTGGTGGAGACTAACGGACTCCGGATTCGCATTCAGCATGTCGAATAACATAGGGATATATAGGTTTGGTTTAATATGCATAGGTTTTTTTTTGTAAACCCGGTTATTTTTCATATTTGTATAAAAACGTGGGGTGAAACCCGTGGGAATAAGCTAGTATTTTATAATTACTTTAAGTAGCCATAAGTCTTCTTTCTGCGCAGTCAGTAAGAATTTATTGTTCATTTGATCGAAATAAAAGAAGAAAGAATAAAAAGCTAGTGAAATTCAATCATAATTTGCTTAATGCATTTTAGGTTGTACCTTTATAAAACAAGAGACAAACACGGAAAAGAAGTAAACCAAAATAAATCAAACCTCATCATCCTTCTGCAGTTGGTCTTTCCATTGCGATAGTAGGCGTCCTTGCTTTCCTTGTCCACCCAAGGATGCCGAGCCGCAGCATATTTTCACTGGTGCGTTGTCACATGTACATATGCCCAACATGTCCTAACCAGCGCAATCTTAGTTTTATTCGCTGAACTGTGTATGTAAGTATATAAGATCTGCTTCACTTGAAATTTGGCAGCACTATACATAGCATAACTTTGTTATCGACTACTCGGTCAGCCGTTTATTTAGTGTGCTGATTTTGCTATCGTTGTTTTTTATTACAGTTAATTTTCATATGCGTAAATCTAAAAATAAGTGATGTGGAGAGCAAAGAACTTCAACAAAAAAAATTGATTTTGGACTAATTCATGCAAAATCCAAACACATCCCAATGTCGGTTGGTAAAATTGCTGAAAATTGGAAGGTCGACGGTACAAAATGTATTGTCAAATATCAAGAAAAATTGCAGCCTTGAGAGAAAGGCGGAATCTGGCGGAAAATCAGGCACTACAAATAAAAAAGTGGAGAAGGATGTCCAAGAACTTTGAAAAGGAATCCGAATCTCTCTGAACGTATTGTTGCACCTGGAGTATTGTTCTGAGAGCCTGCATTGTTTTGGCCTGATTTGGCAACAAGCCATTGTGCAAAAAAAGCGCAAGAGTTTTATACACAAAATGGAATCAACATTGTACTAAAAGAGGTCAATCCTCCGAATTGCCCAGAGCTCCAAACGATCGAGCGTTATTGGGCCTATATGAAATCAAAATTAAAAAGAAACAAAATGCACACCTTCAAGAATAACGCAGTTCCGCAGGATGTGGCGAAAACAGGCTCAATCGATCAACGAAAGGGATGTCCAAGTATTAATGGCGGGTGTCATCTATAAAGTACGGGTATTTTGGCGTGAAAATTAATTCTAATAATATTTGTAAATATTTCATCTAAATAGAAATAAAAGAAGGTTCTAAAAGAGTTTCGACTGAATTATTCATATTTAAATTTGTTTTTTTGTTATGTACTTGGAGTAAAATTCGTCAAAGCTTTCGCATTTTGTTCTGCGCGATAAAATTATGAGAGATTTGTAGACCGCTTTTCAGTTTCCAACCGAGCCCAAAGTAGCGCTCGTTCGCAAGGGTTATACTTCTCTTGATCTCCAGGCTGGCATTATTTTTGGTCATAAAGCTGAATGCGTTGGGCCGCTTCATTATGCTCTATTTAAGAAAAAAGGACAAAATGAAATGCAACTTTCATTAAACGCCACCTCGAAATTTTTAACATTAAACGTCCTGAAATTCAAAACGTCGATTAATGCAACTTTGTATTTTTTCATTTACATATGTATGTATTTATTTCTTCTTTCTTTAGCATTTGTGAACGTATTATTCTTAATATATAGTACAGTAAAATAACGAAAAATTGACGATTTTTTACTAGGTGATTAATCCTTTTTGAATACTGATTCTGCCCATTCCGAGATTAACTTTTAAGGTCTCGAACCCCCATTCGGATATACCAGATTTTCTCCCGTGACCCACATCGATTGGTTACCATATCTCGCACATGGGTTGCTCACGGGCTCTATAAGAGTGCTCGGACGGGGACGAAAAAGTCGGGATTGAGTGTGGTCGTACAACTTTAAAAGAACAAAAGTAAGTATGTAGTAAAGTAGTTAGAACAGATTTCCGTCATCCTTTGTCAAATTTAATTTAGAGATAATTTGCAGTATATATTTGTTTACACTGCCCAAGTTTGTTCATTATATTTTTATTTGCTCGTCTTTTTGCCTTGAATTTTCTTCCGATCTTCGCTACCAGGTCTCTTTTATATACGCTATTCTCCGCTGTGGCATATATGTATGTACGTACGTATGGTGTTCATTTGCTATTTTATATGCTTCGTTTGTTAGCCTTGCACGTTAAAGTCTCGTGTTCTAATTTAGATGTTGCTCGAGCCAGGAATCGAAGCCAGGACCTAAGGAGTGGTAGTACGTGTCTTTAACCACTCAGCTACAGCGGCTGCGGTTAATTAATTAAATGCACCATATATGTATACATACATATGCACATATTAGGATGATTGACTCTGGTTTTCCAAACCGGTTTCAACCGGGTTTTAAATATCTATGGGCGTTCTTTTGAAATCTTGATTTGTCGAATATCGAATAAACCGGATTTTTTTATTTCATACAAAAATTTGACCTCCGAATAAAAGTTTTGAGTTTATCGAGGTTTCCAAGGCTTTTTCCAGTTTAGGGGAAACCCCCAAATAGTTTTAAAATTATATCGTAGGTTATTTGGGGATGAACTGTTGGTTGGTTGGTTGTAGTGCTACCCAAATTGACACTCAGGAATCCATTAGCACAAAAAAGCGCCATTTTGATGCACTTCTCGTGGACAATGATATTTTATTCTACCGTAGCCTACCTGTCAGAACAATCTGCAGTTTAGTCAAACCATTTAGATCCGCTTATGTATTTGTATATGTCACCTATTGTAGCACTAAAAAAATCCGCTAACTGCTTTCCAAAAGTTGTATGTCTTAAATAAGTCAGAACTGGGCACTCGCATAGTAGATGAAAAACTGTTTCTTCACTGCCATCCAAGCCGTAGCTGCGGCATATTCTGTTATATGGAAGACGTATTCTACGAGCATGATTTCCCAGCGGCCAATGACCGGTGATAGTCGCTACAATTCCAAATATTTCTATCCTTGACCTAATTAGCAGCTCTGCTGTTCTTTTCCTGCTAAGATCCTTCCAAAGTTTTCATGCTATCTTGCAATTCTGAATCTCTGACCAACTCCTCCTTGCCAGTTGCCGAAGGTGCAAGTGGATTTGTTTGTATTTATCTGAGATGCTACAGATTCCCAAACAAGCTTTGGCCAGTTCGTCTGCCCTCTCATTGCCTTCTATGTTCCTATGGCCGGGAACCTAGACAAAAGAGATGGACATTGACTGAGACGCCGAGCATAGCTCCATCTTGCATTCTTTGACTAGCTTAGACTTAGTTACAGTAGATGATAGGAGTGCTGCCTAAATATCTGATCAAATAACCGCTCTTTCTTTCCTGGTAGCACTATTCTTTAGTATCCTACAGGCTTCACATGTGCCCAGAACTTCTGTCTGAAATATGCTAGCATGATTTGCCAGCCGAAGGGACCGATTGACACCAAGCTCCTCGGAATATAGCCCTGTCTCTACACCGCACTCCATCTTGGACTCATCAGGGTAGATACAAATGGCTTCTTTGTCGGCAGCTTGACCCCTTCTCCATTCACTTATGGAAGGAAAGGAACCAGTACAAAGTCAAAATCGAGGATTGATATCATATAGTTGGTGGTTTTATTTCCTATCGAGGTAAGTGCTAAGATGTAGCTATGCCCAAAGGTCCTTGGTTCTCACAGCGCAGACTCTCTGAGTCGTACTGCTGAGTACATCGCGGTTTCCTTTAGGCATATATCAATGGCCATTATATTGAGGACTTCGTTCACTGCTTCTGAAGGGCGGGAGTTCAGTGCCACACTTATCCCCTAGCATGCCCCTCTTTGTAAGCTATTTAGTTTACTGACATTGTATTGTTTGCCTAAGGCTGGCTAAATGTTTGGTGCTTAAACGTTTTCTACGTGTTTAGCCGAGCTTCTTTTCCAATTCGTGATCTGTTTCTTGATGTTGTGGCACAAATGGAAAAATCTACACCTTTACTACACCTCCGAAAATACCTTTTATGAAGGTATTAACTTGGAGGTCAAAATGAATTTTTCACTGACTTTTATTTGTGTTAGTTTTGATATAAAAAAGTTTGGATCTTATTTTGCTTTGCTCTTTTCTGGATAAAAGCTATCTTTACTGTTAATAGTTTAATTGTAATTTTCGGTTTTTTCTTAATTTCAAAGTCGGGATCCGTTTTTGAAGTGAAACTTCTTAATCGAGTTCGGAGATGGTTGCGTTAAATATTTAACACGAAGCCATAAAATCTGTATCGTTCGTTCGATTTTTAAAAATGAGGTGTCACATAAAAGGCCTTGTCCTTCGGGTGTGCAACATATCTTTAGTTCCATGAAAGGAGTTGCCAC
>NW_023458558.1:71172762-71179519 GCF_013731165.1 Rhagoletis pomonella
CAAAAAAAATTGAAAAAATCGGTAATGATTGTTCGTTATCTTTGAATGTACAGGGCCTAGCAAAAAGTGTTGTATGCACAGTTTATAGAAAATTTTATTACCTTTTAAAAGCTTCAAACCGTTTTGGAATTGCTTAATTCGTTCTTGAGATATATATGATAAAGTGGACCCAATTTTTTTTTTTTTTGCAAAAACGGTAAATTGCAAATATCTCAAAAACGGTACCATAGAATTAAAAATAACCTTGATTTTCGGAATCAGGGGCTGATTTTACATAAGAATTTCATAATGGCGTTTCTGGTAAAGAGAAAAAGTTGAAATTTGTGGTCCAGTGTTATCGGCGCTAAAGGGCTAATTAACCAGATAATTTGAAATTTTGTAAGAAAAAAATGTTTTTGTGAATACCCACTGTAGAAAATTGCCTTTAAAAATTCGATAAATTGATTAATTCTCAATAATTGCAATTAATTTCTTTTTGCTTTGTGACTAATCATATGATTAATTAATCGATTATTTTATTTTTTTTTGCCATCCCTACTTATGGTATTACGCAACCATGTGTTTAACCGGTGAAGGGTTGAAAAAATTCTTTCTGAAATAGCGATATTAGCTGGAAGTGTCGCCAGAATGCGGATAAGTTTGTTTATCAATAGAAAAGCATATTCGTCGCATTTACCAAGACCTTCGGCTGCTGATTTTAGGAATGGCTTTGTGCTTACCATATTTGTCCATCGTTCTGACTACAATTTATAATCTCCTTCCAAATTGATGGCGCCTTTTTCTAAGAAAAATTCGTATCGTTTTCCAAGCGATTTTACGCGTTCGAAAGCATTCTTTTTTCATATAGCGTATTGTATTCCCCAATTTTAGGTGGAAGTAATAAGTTCAAATCAAAAATGTCGAATGTCTCTTTTGGGCAATCTATCTCGGAGGTCGGACAAAATATTATCCAATAGCGGCATAAATATTGCATTTCCATAAAAATTTTCAGTGTTAGATGCACGATAATTAGCCCGAAAATTTTGTATATTCGCTCTCCGAAGACGGACAGTGTCAAAATCCAATTCATTAGCCAAATCGGAACGTGGCAATACATACATGCGATTTTATTAATGCATTAGAAAATCTATATATAATAGCTCAGTCATACGACTTAATTAAGGCGATCTGAAGCAGTGATAGAATTGGGTTACATACCAAATTTAATTCCACGCTCCACAGGTTATCCAAAAATTGTCAGATTTTAAATCGGTGAAGTGGATGATAAAATATAAGCGTTTATACATTTTCTTGACTCACTTTCAACGTATCTTCTATATATAAATGTTCAGTCATACGGCTTGGTTAGGGCGATCTGAAGCGGTTAAAGGATTAAGTTATACATCAAATTAATGTGCAAGCTGCAGTTACAGTTGATCGTGTTTGTCGTAAAAGTAAAACGTGGCAGAAAAGTCGATAGTGAGCAGTGTAATCTGTTGAAAAATAGTAACCAATTTTTCGTGGAATTGTGAATCGTAATATTCCTAGTTTTCAAGTATACATGGCGAAAGCAAAAAAATAAAAATAGCTGATATCACTTTCTTTTTTAAACACCTAGGATATCACTGACAAATTGAAAGGACCCTGGATGACGGTGAAATTCAAAACTTTAAAAATTTTGTGATGTGATTTTTTTAAATGAACGATCCAAATTAGCTAGTATACATACTCATGTATTTTAAAATTTTTAGAATCAGTGGTTGAATTTTTGTACTGCTAGGGTTAAGGGCTAATTTTAAGTAATTATTGCGTTTCAGACTACGTCTAATAAAGCTCTTGGAGGGATATTTTGAAAGCTTCGACCATACCTTACTAACTACTGTTTTCTCACGCCCACTGTACGAAGCTATGATCAGAGCAAGGCTCTCTATTAACATACAAATTATCTTGGGTTATCAGGTCTCTAGTAATACAAGATTAATTGTTGTCTTTCACGAAGTTCTTTAAATAGATCTTGAGATAAATACTGAAGTATATTCATGAATTTCACGTGTTATTTTTTACTTAAGTTTAGTACTTAATATCTGCAAGTATTTCTTTAATACATTCACTCGAATTTCGGGGGGTCACAAATGGGCATTCATTTCTTTAATCATGTAGTACATCGGGGTAACACTGATTAATCCGGGACTTATTTATTTATTTTAACCGTTGAATACAGATGTTTTCGAAAAAGACGCTCTTATAATAAAAATTAATAAGAACAGTAATGAACGGTTATAGAATTATTTTAAATTTTTAGTATATACAAATTTCTGGTTACAAAGTTGAATGTGAAATTCTCTACGTTCATCGGGGAAAGAGACAAGAAGTAGTATCAGAAAGTTCGATTTGACATACATATTAATTTACATGAGAAGCAAAAACATTATAAAAAAGTATCACAAATAGGTAGGGCAGTTTTGAAAAAAAGTGTTGGTTAGGGCCTTTTTGAATTAAGGTAACGATATAGTGCTTATCATAACGGCACTTGACAAGATAAGGATATTTCTAAAGAAATCTAATCAATAAGCTCGAAATTTTTAAGAAAGTTTATAAATTCATTTTTATGTTTTGCACAAAGATTAAAACTTGGATTTGTATGTTTTTCGTTAAAAAATATACAACATTTTTAAAAATAAATAATTAAAATTAAAAAATATTAAGACAAATGGCAAAATCTTGTCAATATGTGAGTGTCGAAAAGTTACTTATGATAATGACAATATATTCATACAGGGTGGGCCAAATGAGACCTACCAATTTCACGCAGCAGGTCCATAGTTTGCCTCGCAGTGTGCGCAGTCGCTACATCTTGTTGCAACCACAAATTAGGATGCTGCTCTGCCGTTGGCCGCAAAACGTGGTCAATCATTGTTCTATAAGAAGTCCCGGAATTCGTTTCTGGCGTTTTATCCTCATTCTCGAAGAAATATGGGCCGATAACTTCAGGATGAGTGTAACTGGTGCTGGTGTGTTGCCCTTGGATTTTTAGACCCTCACAATCTACAGTTTTGCTTGAAAATTTGCTTCATCCGACATCAAAACATTACCAAAAAATCAATTTGTGTGTGTAATTGTGTAAAACGAATAGCGTATTGTAGTCGTTGTAGGTGGTCTTGCTGTAAGTATCCATTATGATTTTCAGGAAATTAAAAATAACATGCAGAAAGAAAATAACAATAATATTAAAAAATAAAGAAGCTATACGTGTTTAATATTGGTAGGTCTTATTTGGCCCACCCTGTAGTACCGATATACCCAATCTTTTAATTTTTCACGTGGGCGAAAAGGGATTATAATTGAAGAATAAAAAAAACGTTTTAAACATTTGTTTTCAAATTTCTTGTTTGAGGTAATAAATTTTATCCAAAATTTTACTTTTTCGAGCTCTAGGGGGACGATCACCCCCATCGTCCCTCCCTGTATCCGCCACTGTGCTCTGCACAATTAAGCTGACATAAATTGAGCTGATATGTAACTTGAGAATAGAAATCGCTGCATCTTTTAGGCGCATCAATATTACATAGTTACATCCCCGATCTAATAAAAGGGAGGTAATAATAATAATAAAAAGCATGTGTGTTGGCATGCACGCACGATCTATTTATTACGAACGATTTCACTCTATTACTTTTTGTACTACAAAAAGTCATTCAGGCGACGATCGCTGTGCGTTAGACTTTTGGAATAGTCGTGGTAGTTGTTATGCTCCGCAGATGAGAAGTGAAGTGAAAAGGTATTAATAATTGGGACTACCCTTTCGGGGTACTGGGTACGAACATATGCCTACTAGTAGTATATGTATGTATGTTGGTTTCTGATTGGTGAGTCTTAACTCATTGTCAAGGCTTGTTGAGCATGTTATGTGTTTAATGGCTTGTAAAAATGCTATTGTACGGAGTTCGTATACATAACAATTGCATTTCCTTTTATACATACATACATGTACAGTATTCATACAGCACTAATAATGAAAGGTTAGGGTATTCACAAGACATCTTAAGCGAAGTGATGTCTTAAACTTTAAAAAATGTGCAAATAATGGTTAAAATGTCTGTTTAAATTCGATTGGAGTTTTTCTACTTTTACTGAAATCAAAAAAACGTTTAGTTTTTACAACGTTATAAATTTAAAATTTTCGGTACGCGGCGAGGGTCACATATCGTCGACGTTTTCGCAAAACCGCCCATTGGCCAGTTGCAAAACCTCCTTAATCGCCGTTGAGGCAAAAATGAGATTTGGTAAACCTGAACTACATGCATCGAGATTTATGCATAAACATCGTAAAATCGTTATTAAAACAACAGATTTGTAAAATAATAGCTAGAGAAAATACCGCCTATCAAGGTAATGCATTCAAAAAAACTCCTGTAGAATTTGAGTGCCGTAAGATAGGCCGCTTTGAAATTGGTCGTTGGATGGTTTTGCAAAAACATCGACGATATGTACAGACTAAGATTAGTCTTTTACATGAGAAGAAATCATTAGAATATCTACTGGAATGATAGCATCACCAAAGTGGCCTGATGTTTTTTTTGGGGTTTTTTCAGAGAAGCCTAAACCCCAAACCAGTCAGTGTGACACTTTAACCCATTCAACCTCCTACCGATTCGCCCAGTACCACCGTCAAGAATTTCATATCGTCGCCTGGGTAAAAGATTGTCGTAAGCGCCATTTTAATGATTTTTAGTTCTAGATGCAGTTATATATCTTGAAATAAGGTCTTTCTATTGGTGTTAACAGTTTTTTGATATCTCCTTTAGTTTCCGAGATATTGACTATATATTTTTCGATAATTTAGTAAAAATGTAGCTGGGGATGCAGTCATATTAAACTAATCAATATCTTAGAAATGGTGTTCTTCCTTTTTGTATATTTCCTTTAGTTTCCGAGATATTGAGTAAAAAGTGTCGTTATTTAGTAGAAATTTTGATCACATTTTGTCGTATTTCTTACAAAGTGGCTGCCAAATTGTGGACAAATGGCGCTTACGACAAAATTTTACTAAAGAAAATCCTTCATAAACTCAAAACTAATTAACAATAAACAATAAAATTAAATAATTTAAGAGTTTTGTGAACTAGTAACATTTTCAGAGACTTTTGAGAAAATCTATCTTCGCTTTTTTGAGAAATTGTATTCCAAACTTCAATCGCGATTTCCCACAACCTACCGAAATTAACATACGACAATCTTTTACCCAGTCGACGATGTGTACGTGCAGTGAAACCCGCTGTATGTATGTATGAATAAATATGTATAAGTAATGAGTTTTTAAAGAATCTGCTTCTTGTAAAAATGACATAATATTACTTTATAAAGTATTTTAGTAAAGTTTTTCTTTATGTGTTTAAATAATGCTACAGGAAGATGCAACTACATATCGTCGCTCCCAACGAAGAGTAGCACATCTCAAATTACCGTGGAAGACTAGCACGTTTCACTATTCGCGTCGAAGACTAGCACATTTCATTATTCGCGTCGAAAAGTAGCACATTTCAGATTCTCGCGTGGAAGACTAGCACATTTCACTAATCGCGTGGAAGACTAGCACATTTCAGATTTTTGCGTGGAAGACTAGCACATTTCGTTATTTGCGTGGAAGACTAGCACATTTCAGATTTTTGCGTGGAAGAGTAGCACATTTCGTTATTTGCGTGGAAGACTAGCACATTTCAGATTTTTGCGTGGAAGACTAGCACATTTCAGATTTTTGCGTGGAAGACTAGCACATTTCAGATTTTCGCTTGGAAGAGTAGCATATTTCAGATTGTTAAGCCGCGAAAACTGCACGTCTCCGGTTTAAAGTAAATCATAAAAGCATAATATGTATTGAAAATTCAAACGTTTATTCTATATTTCTTTAATTGTATTATGAAAATCATGAAATTCAGACGGTATATACCGTTTACTAATCATTTGTTGAATATCATCCACTTTTCTTTTTTTTAAAGGTATTTTTCCCTTGTAAGCTTTAGGCAATTCACAGTGTTTCATGGTTGACCATTGAACATTTTTTTTCATTAGGTTCAACTTCTCCTCGCTTTGCATAAAGTCGTATTTTACTGCCATGTCTACTTGATTTTTGCTATTTTTTATTGTAATTTTCCGTACATGTGATATCTTAATTTTTTGCCAATGTAAATATTTGGACAGTTCTTCGAAGGAAAATATTTCATTTGCGTTTGCGTTGTTGAAAATTTGTTGAGTTTTTTTAGTATTCTCCTGGGCTTTAAACTTGGGCCAATATGGATTTTTTTAAGAGAATTAACTTTATTTTATTTGAAGGTTTTTTAAGTAAATAAATAAACATAACATAAATAATATCACTTTGAAACGGGGTCCTCTTGATATGATACTGTATGTATATGTTTTTTCGTATTTATTTATAAATAAAGATTCCCTGAGAAAGACGCGAATGTCGAAAGGTGTAGGAGGAAAAATAAACGTTTATTTTACTTGTAATAACCGGCCAAAAGGCTCCATATACAACACTAAACTTTCTGCATGACCGAAGAAAAATAATTATAGTATAAACATACATATTTATGTAACTTTTTTTTTTTAACGGCTGCTACAACCTTATATGAACTGCCTTGCGTATCCCTCTTCCACACAAAAATCTGAAATGTGCTAGTCTTCCAGGCAAATAACGAAATGTGCTACTCTTCCACGCAAAAATCTGAAACGTGCTAGTCTTCCACGCAAATAACGAAATGTGCTACTCTTCCACGCA